>NC_090274.1:43045750-43389500 GCF_040414725.1 Anabrus simplex | reverse complement strand
TTCCTTGGTTAGTTAGTTAGTTAGTTAGTTAGTTAGTTAGTGAGCCTAGAGTAAAGCGTAACGTCGAAAATTATGCGCAAGCAGCCAGATGGCGTCAAAATGCTTGCACACGGTAGCTAAGGCCATGCGATTATTATTATTATTAATATTATTATTATTGCTAACTGTTTTACGTCGCATACACACGGAAAGTTCTAATGGCGATGATGGGATATGACAAGAGGAGGAGCAGGGGGGTAAGAGGACAAGGAGGAGGAGGAGGAGGTGGAGGAGGTGGAGGAGGAGGAAGTGACCTTGGTCTTAACGTTCAGCCTGATGTGAAGCGGAGAAACGATGAAAATCCATCTTCAGTGCTGCTGAAAGTGGGATTCGAACCCACTATCACCCAAATGTAAGCTGACAGCTCCGTGACCCAAAATGAATAGGGAACTCGCTCGGTAAAATGGTTTAACTAGCACATCAAAGGTTTTCGGATACAGAAGGATGGGAACAGGTATAGGCTCAGCATTTGTCTGGTGTGAAAATGGGAAAGCACGGAAATCCATCTTCAGGACTGCCGACAGTGGGATTCGAACCGACAATCTCCCGAATACAAGCTCACAGCTATGCGACTGTAAGCGCACGGCCACCTCGTTCGGAAAAAATAATTAAGTATCTAACAAATGAGTAATATACTGGAACTAGTATACTAACCGACTAAAGATACCTACGATAAGAAAAGTTCCTCAAAAAGAACTAAAATCAAACACTACAAAGCACAGTAATCAAACCAGAGTGTCTGTATGGAAGCGGTGAAATAGAAGAGACAGAGAAAAAAGGAAAAGGAAATATTAAGGAAAATCCGAGGACCATGAGGAGCGAGAGATGAGACATAGGGAGAAGAAAAATGAAGGATGTCAGACACGATTAGAAACAGGAGAATTGTTTTTGGTCACCTAATGAGGATGGATAACAGCAGATTGACGAGTGTTTAACCATGTTTACAAGACCAGAAATGGCAACCAGTGGATCCAAGGAGTAAACAAATATTTAAAAAATAAACAAGCCAGAGATCAGAATAACAGAAAGACCGACTCGTTGGCTGAATGGTCAGCGTACTGGCCTTCGGTTCAGAGGGTCGCGGGTTCGATTCCCGGCCGGGTCGGGGATTTTAATCGCTTCTGATTAATTCTTCTGGGTGTATGTGTCCATCCCAACACACTCATCATATTCAGACAACATACCACATTACCAACCATCACGGAAACACGCATGTAGGGTTGGCGTCAAGAAGGGCATCCGGCCGTAAAACAGGGTCAAATCTACACGTGCGCCGCATTTCGCACCCGCAACCCCACAGGTGTGGGGGGAAAAGCGGTAGCAAAAGAAGAAGATCAGAGTAACAGAAAGTATAATACTAGGCAAAACCAAGATTGAAACATCATTTCAAGAGTTTCCAGGAAAAGAAGAGGAGGAAAGGTAATAACTAGTGGAAGTATTTCAAGATGTAGCACAATTTGCTGCATCTTTTTGTAAGGTTACTTTATTTTGCCACCTTTTCCCTTTTATTTCAGCACCTATTCGTTCGTAATCTGCTTACACTCCAGGGTTGGTTTTTCCCTCGGACTCTGCGAGGGATCCCACCTCTACCGCCTCAAGGGCAGTGTCCTGGAGCTTCAGACTCTGGGTCGGGGATACAACTGGGGAGGATGACCAGTACCTCGCCCAGGCGGCCTCACCTGCTATGCTGAACAGGGGCCTTGTGGGGGGATGGGAAGTTTGGAAGGGATAGACAAGGAAGAGGGAAGGAAGCGGCCGTGGCCTTATGTTAGGTACCATCCCGGCATTTGCCTGGAGGATAAGTAGGAAACCACGGAAAACCACTTCCAGGATGGTTGAGGAGGGAATCGAACGCCCCCTCTACTCAGTTGACCTCCCGAGGCTGAGTGGACCCCGTTCCAGCCCTCATACCACTTTTCAAATTTCGTGGCAGAGCCGGGAATCGAACCCGGACCTCTGGGGGTGGCAGCTAATCACACTAACCACTACACCACAGAGGCGGACCAGCACCTATTCACCCCATATTTATCTCCGTTTTTAAAAGATCAGACGTTTTTCTCATTTCTTGAACAGATTTTTAAAAATTTTGTTTGATCACGACTCAACACTAGTCAATAAAAAAATATTAAAATCTAATTTATGGAAACCACCAGAAATGTATATCCCATCAACAACGGCCAACCTCAGAAAGAATGACCAATCTGTAGCTGTGAAATCAAATTAAAATTTAAAAACAATCATATTTCAACAGTTTAAACTAACAAGGTGACATTCCCTACTCGTCACCACCGATTTCGCTCAAATTTATAGAACATGCAGGGCTTAGCTAGAAATGAAAGTACCGAAAGTGCGAACTCCAGATGGCCAAGCGTATAGAAAATAAAAATAAAAATGTTGACGCGGCTCTCGCACCGTGTAAGCCACTTACGTTAGTGCGCACGCCGAGTAGTAGTTGGCGTAGCGGTAAGAGCTTGGACTAGTAATTCGATGGTCGTGGGTTCGACTCGCCGTGTGGAGAATATTTTTCTCAATTTTTATATTATTCATTTATTTTAATAATGTTATTTGCTTTACGTCCCACTAACTACTTTTACGGTTTTCGGAGCATTTATTTTGATTGATTTTTACTTATGCAAAAGACATATAGGACGTCATTTTTGTTTAATGAGCGCACAGTTGTACAAAATTTGGAGTTTGCGAACTTTCCCGTCGTGTTCAAAGAGAAATTCTTCTTTTTTCTCCTTTATTCGCTATCTCCCCTCCTTGGGGAATGTGCCATAAACGTGAATAGTCGTTTCGCTGTAAGATTCGTTTTCACCTGACAAGTGAAGGTTCCTCCTGGCGGCTGTGCAGAAACAATGGATTCTTGGCGCAGGTAGACAATGAAATCCCCCCCTTTTTTTACCTTTTCTATGCCTTTTGCGTATAAATAAATAAAATGAATTATTCACCTTTTTGCATAATTGGACAATGAATAATATAAAATTTGACAGAAAAACAGTCATTGCAAGTAATGAAAATCATTTTATTTTCCGTATTGAAAGAATCTCAATAATAATAATAATATAAAATAATTTATTGGACTCCAGCCTATTCAATACATTACTGGATGTTAACATTTTTAGTCAAACATCGTTAAAATGGAGACATGTTTCGCCTTCCATGTGGGGCATCATCAGCCATATCAAAAGCACCTCAAAATTAAACCAGACGTCTGGTTGGAAATTATGAACAATATACGTAAGAAAGAATACATTAAAAACACGTACAAAGTCCTATCCTAAACGAAATAACAACAGACTAGTTACACATAGTAAAATACGCTAGTGGTTTCTTAATATTAAAATGAGGTTATCATATGCACAGTATAAAAATGGAAGTAATCAAAGTCCGTATGATATTGAGTTCGATGGTAGTTCTGCGTAGTATATACAAATGTTGGCAAAATACCTTTGCAATTACTATGTGTAACTAGTCTGTTGTTATTTCGTTTAGGATAGGACTTTGTACGTGTTTTTAATGTATTCTTTCTTACATATATTGTTCATAATTTCCAACCAGACGTCTGGTTTAATTTTGAGGTGCTTTTGATATGACTGATGATGCCCCACATGGAGGGCGAAACATGTCTCCATTTTAACGATGTTTAACTAAAAATGTTAACATCCAGTAATGTATTGAATGGGTTGGAGTCCAATAAATTATTTTATATTATTATTATTATTGAGAAAAACAGTCTCCACACTGCTCGCCGTCCGCACTAACCTAAGTGGTTTATACGGAGCGAGAGCCGCGTCAACTTTTTTTATTTTTATTTTCTATTCGCTTGGCCATCTGGAGTTCCCACTTCGGGTACTTTCATTTCTAGCCAAGCCCTGCATGTTCTATAAATTTGAGCGAAATCGGTGGTGACGAGTAGGGAATGTCCCCTTGTAAGTTCAGTTAGTAGTGGCAAGAATTTAACGGCCCCACCTATCTACTGTGTACTCTCTTGTTGCCGTGTTAGTGTTTTACCAATCCGGACCAGAGCGTGTTTTTCAGGATACAAAACCATGTCGAAGGTTGAGAAGGAGCTATGGAGGAGGAACAGTGGAAGAAGTTACGGACAACCCCGATAGATTTGCTAAAGGCAAATTCAAATTAAATTTGAACAACAATGCACATGTGGAAACCTTTGCAATTTCGACTGAACTCCCTTTACGAGTGCTGACAAGATATGTTCCATTGGTTTCTGTAGGTGTTGAGGAGTTTCTCGCCATATAAGGATCTCATCATCATCATCATCATCATCTGTTTACCCTCCAGGTTCGGTTTTTCCCTCGGACTTAGCGAGGGATCCCACCTCTACCGCCTCAAGGGCAGTGTCCTGGAGCTTCAGACTCTTGGTCGGGGGATACAACTGGGGAGTATGACCAGTACCTCGCCCAGGCGGCCTCACCTGCTATGCTGAACAGGGGCCTTGTGGAGGGATGGGAAGATTGGAAGGGATAGGCAAGGAAGAGGGAAGGAAGCGGCCGTGGCCTTAAGTTAGGTACCATCCCGGCATTCGCCTGGAGGAGAAGTGGGAAACCACGGAAAACCACTTCCAGGATGGCTGAGGTGGGAATCGAACCCACCTCTACTCAGTTGACCTCCCGAGGCTGAGTGGACCCCGTTCCAGCCCTCGTACCACTTTTCAAATTTCGTGGCAGAGCCGGGAATCGAACCCGGGCCTCCGGGGGTGGCAGCTAATCACACTAACCACTACACCACAGAGGCGGACCATATAAGGATCTACCGAGCTCAAAGCGCGTTACTACCAAAAACTTTGAAATATTGTGTGTAATCCAATATGGCCGAGTAAATGTGATAAATAAGGTTCATGTAACGGGTTTAAACCTTAATAAAATGATTTCATCAACACCTTTTTTGCACCCTTTTGTATGTGTTTTCAGAACATTTTTTTTGCCCCTTTTCCACCTTAAAATCCTTTCCCTAGTAATAACATCTAAACGGAAAAGGGGAGGAAGCAGCCAAGGATGAAGAACTATTGGAAGTGAAGGAAAGAAGATAAATACACAGGGTTAATTTCTGTGGTCCTTAGATGGCCAAACTCGAAGAGATGAAATAAATCATATGTAACAAAGCAATACAGAGTATCTTATTTACAAAACGCGTAGTTAAGAAGGGAGCCAACGGCCGTAGCCGTGTTGAAACACCGGATCCCGTGAGATCTCCGAAGTTAAGCAACATTGGGCGTGGTCAGGAGTTGGATGGGTTGCCACGCGCTGTTGGTGGGGGGTAAGGGGTTGGAGGAGCGGAAAGGAACTGGCCACCCTACCGCACGTAAACTCCGGCTCAGGAACATCTCTGCGGAGGTCCGGACCTGCCTTCGGGTAGAATAACCCTTACATTATTTAAGAAGAGAATTAAATACCTACGTATAGACCTGTACACTGATTAAAAATTTAGGCCCCATTTATTACTTCCGATTGAGAACATGAAATAAATTCAAGTAGCTCAATCGTGCGGGTACCTACCAGTGTTTCGGCCCAGAGCAACTTGTTCTTATCGGTCGGTAGACGCAGCACCAAAACACTGGCTGACTAGTACTGTACACTGTTGTGACACCACTGCACGTTATCCTGTGATAAGCACAGCACAGTGAGGGAAAGATATGTCTCTCTCCACGTGCCCTCTTAGCCTTCTATGATAGAAACAAGTTCCCATCAGGTGAAAACGCTAATGCTTTTACCTTTGCGCTACCGGAATTTCATTTAACTCTGTACAAGTTTCAGATCAGTTCGGCTCCGTAGCCTTCTGTTCAGAGCTTCTCGAGTTCGATTCCAGAATCGGACGGCGGTTTTATCCGCTTCTAGTTAATCCACGTGTGCGACACAGTTTACAACCACTGTGTAGAAGAAGAAGAAGAAGAAGAAGAAGGAGGAAGTGAGGATGATTAGACTCCGTTTTTTTAAAGGCAGTCACGAGTTAGAATGCAAACTAATTAGAAAGTGTCAACTAGCCCGTTTTTCTGTAATGTAGTGAGAGTAACATAAATTCTATACGTTCCGATGGGCCGTACCCCTAATGTTAACGCAAAACTCATAGCATAGGGCTTTTTATCTCCCCCAATTAAAAAAAAAAAAACAGAATTGCGACTTAGTGACAGAAAATGTATTATCAATATTCCAACAGATGGTACTGTGTTCACGAATTGAATTTTCAGTTTTAATTATCGCAAGGTCCGCCTCTGTGGTGTAGTGGTTAGCGTGATTAGCTGCCACCCCCGGAGGCCCGGGTTCGATTCCCGGCTCTGCAACGAAATTTGAAAAGTGGTACGAGGGCTGGAACGGGGTCCACTCAGCCTCGGGAGGTCAACTGAGTAGAGGTGGGTTCGAATCCCACCTCAGCCATCCTGGAAGTGGTTTTCCGTGGTTTCCCACTTCTCCTCCAGGCAAATGCCGGGATGGTACCTAACTTAAGGCCACGGCCGCTTCCTTCCCTCTTCCTTGCCTATCCCTTCCAATCTTCCCATCCCTCCACAAGGCCCCTGTTCAGCATAGCAGGTGAGGCCGCCTGGGCGAGGTACTGGTCATACTCCCCATTTGTATCCCCCGACCAAGAGTCTGAAGCTCCAGGGCACTGCCCTTCAGGCGGTAAAGGTGGGATCCCTCGCTAAGTCCGAGGGAAAAACCGAACCTGGAGGGTAAACAGATGATGATGATGATGATTATCGCAAGTCGGTACGATGCTTACATGTTTCATAGGCTTCATAGGTTGGCAACGCAGCCGGAAAAGCGAAATTATTCACTTGTCGATGTTTTCCAATGTCAGACAATCAATTCTATATCCACCCTGTAATGTTCAGGTGTTATAGAGAATTTGAAATAAATCTACTGTGAATGAAATCAGTACAATCGTTGTTCAAAATGAATACTTACTTTATACCAATATTTATATATATATTTCACTATTTGTACGTAGAGGAATTGCCACTTGGTTGGACCTATCAGCACAGCAGTAAGCAGTCTCTCGCAAGACCCCGACCAGTGTTGCCAATTTAGCGGATTTTCCTCTAAATTTGGCGGAATTAGAAGACTGTCGGCGGAGAAATATACCATTTAGCGGACAGCGGAATTTTTGGCGGAATTCTACATTTATTACAGCGGAATTTAGTGGTTCATCCATTTTACGTTTAAAAATAATTGTACCCCAGTCTGTCTCCGAACGATTCCGTATTTCTTGTCAGGAGCTAGCAGTCACATGAGGAAAACATGTTATATGGATTTGATGTTATGAGATCATGGTATCATAAATTTGTAATGCGTGGGGAAAGGGTACTCATCTCTTAGTTGACGAATTACGACAGCTAATGAAACTGTCAGAGAGTAGCATTTATATTTATGCTATGAAGGAAGACCGTCTAATGAACTGGCCTGTTCTGTGTGTGGCCCTTGAGGTAGGGGATTCACCTAGTTTGCACCCGGCACTAAAACGCCTACAAGTTTTAGTTCGCCGGCTCGCACGCAGGGGGTTAATCCCTGTGAAACTCACAGATCAGATAAGTGCAGACATTTATTATTATTATTGTTATTATTATTATTATTACTCATTATTTGAGATCGGATTTCTTGGCGGAGTTTTAGCGGATTTTTGCATTATTTAGCGCATCTTGAAAATATAAGTTGGCAACACTGCGACGCCGCTAGTTGTCCCAAGAGAAAATTCCCCATAAGCCTGTGACTGTAGGGGTTCTGGTGCTAGGTACCAGGTCTATTGTATTATGTTTACAGATTTATCCGTTTCAATACCTTGGGTGTAATATACTGTAGTTAAATATTTATAATATCCGCGCATAGCCATTCGCGGATGCGGATAATATTTTGTATATCCGCGCAGGGCTCTATCTACTGTGTATGATTACTATCGTGCAGCGTACCGAAGGTGTGTGGACCTGTTTATGATCTCCTACTCTCTCTCTCTGCAGTAAACTTTCAATTTCTTCCAGCGAGCAGTAAAAATCACAACACTGTTACGTAGGCGCCGTGTGATAAGATAACGTCAATCTAAAACGGGGCAATGTAAACATACTCGGCTCTCTCTAGAAATAGTCTCATCGTGAATCATGAAGCGGCGGATTAAATACTGTCTACCCAAGTTTAAAGACCACTTCAGGGCTTTCCAAAGTGTGTGGCGTGCAATCCATTCAGAAAATAGTGTCAAATTTCCCATCGTAAAACATCAAATCATAAATATCTCTTACAAGAAATGAATCGTTTTCGAGACACATCTGTGTGGAATTTGGAGTTGATAAGTGTAAGAGAAAGGAGTAAACTGATTCAGAGCCTATTAAGCTACCACGAATGAAGTAATGAGTTCTCTGAAATATGATAAAATGAGGCCACTTTGATAAAAGAGCCTTATATCTCTTACTCATGGCCATCCATCAATACTTTACATCACAGCCTGCACGGTTGCTAGGTAACATAGCGTCATACGTTTTGTATCGCTAATTTCGTGACGCAGAGACTTTTCCGCCAATATATTTGCTCACTGGCTGATATAAAATCTAAGCGGAAGAATCAGAGCCAAACTTTATATTACACGCTATTATTTTTCGCAATAAAATACTTAATGCTTTATTCTAAGATAATAAATATATCAGGGAATGTAAGAACAGTCCCAGTCAGATCTCAAAATGGTACCCGATGCAGATGCAGTGTCAGTGAAAAAGAAAGCCTTGGTAGCTTGTTCGTACAGTAAAAATGAAATGTCATATGCCGGGATATCCCAGGATGGGTTCGACTCGCCAGGTGCAGGCCTTTCTATTTGACTCCCGTAGGCGACCTGCGCGTCGTGATGAGGTTGAAATGATGATGAAGACAACACATACATCCATCCCCCGTGCCATTGTAATTAACCAATTAAGGTTAAAATCCCCGACCCGGCCGGAAATCGAACCCGGGAGCCTCTGAACCGAAGGCCAGTACGCTGACCGTTCAGCCAACGAGTCGGACGTTCGTACAGTGAAACGCTGCGAAGCGCCAGATATCATCGCGCGCGATTACTCGTTTCTGAAACCCTGCGGAATAAGAACTATTATGTGTATGAAGAGGTCCAAGGTATCAATTTAGTGTTCACGGACACAGAAAACTAGAAGAAATATCCCTCCCCTTTTTTAAACATGGATATGCCACCAAGTAGCTTACAAATGTACGTAATTGTATAATAATAAATATACAATGAGAATCCTAAAGAAAATTATGGGACCTATTTGAGAGAATGGAATTGAGACCAGAACACGATTTATACCGAGCAACAGAAAAAGAAGATTAAGATTCTCAAATAAATAAATAAATAAATAAATAAATAAATAAATAAATAAATAAATAAATAAATAAATAAATAAATAAAATTTCTGACCAACATCAGAGAAGCACCCAACTTCATTTCTTTGGGGAACAAAATAATACACAAGGCCAACTCATTCAAATATCTTGGATAATGGATAACCCCAAATGTTAATGAGGACCTTGCAATGAAGAGTAGATGCACTAAATTAGAAAGAGCTTATCATCTTTGTAAGAACATATACAAGTCTAAATCCCTCTCCTTGACACAACACCGCAGTAAGACCATCTGTATTGTATGCCTCAGAATGCCTGAACATGACCCGGGAAGGACAACTCAGAAAACTGGAATTGAAAGTTCAAAAGATTCTCAGAAGTATTATGGGTCCTATTACAGAAGTAGATGACTACAGAATCAGGCACAACAAGGAACTGTAGAGTAAAATAGAGAGCATTACAACAGCTATGAGGAAGAGAAGACTAATGTTCTATGGTCACGTAGTCAGGATGGACAGCCCGAGACTCACTTCAAGGATCCTCGACACTGTATCTAGAGGGAAGGCAACAAATGCCAAATGGACGAATATAGTGCGGAAAGACCTACAATACCTAAACATTGATCACATTGACATTTACAACCGAGATAAGTTCAGAAAGTTAGTCAAAACATCTGACTCTCTCCAGCCACTAACGACTAAATCACTGCGTCCAGGGGTAGGGGTGAAATGGACTCAAGAAAGAAAAGACATCCATAGCGCTAGAATGAAGGAATACTGGGCTAAGAGGAAGAAAAGAGCTCACCAGCGTTAAGAAACACATGGTCCATTGTAGGCGTAAACGAAGAAGAATAAATAAATAAATAAATAAATAAATAAATAAATAAATAAATAAATAAATAGATAAATAAATAAATAAATAAATAAATAAATAAATCAATCAATCACAAAACTCAAGTCGGGCAAGGAGAGGTTTTCGGCATGCTTTCTTTGTTGCAAGTTCGTCGATCACATATTCATAGCGTATTCTAGTTATTGAGGTATATGAGAATTCATGGACAGGCGCTAAAAGCTCAGAAGTGCACCCAGTGCTCTGCTAGTACAGGCACAAATCTCAGTAAGCTAAGAAAAAAAATGTTGGACGATAAATATATATTACCGAATGGAATGAACTATATTACTGGTAATGGGGTCCATATTTAACCTGCAGGACCAAAACAATTAAATGTTTTATTACATTTCATTAAATGTAAGCCCGATTTATTGTGAGGCAATGCCCGTGAACAAGCGTGGAGAAGAAAAAAGCATTCGAGTGAATTTACTTTTTTTTTTTCGATATTGCAGCTTATCAAATAAATGAACGAACATATGGCAAAAACTAGCAAGCAAGCGTGCCAGGGAGCGATCAGTACGACCCACGCCAGTGTTACAGATACCAACCAGCTGGTCGTGGGTTTAATGGCGTCTAGCATGGCCTCCTGTGGGCTGCCTCAAGGTGAGGACCCGTTACAGGCAACAGTTCGGAATACGATCGATTAACCGTACGATTTAATTACTAATTAATTAATAATACATTTTGTATTTACTGATGAACTCAATTTACTCATCGGGGCTGAAAAGAAATGGGTATAAGAAGAACTGGGAATGATGACTAGAGAACCTATCTATCTGAAGATGTGGAGTGTGTCACTGTCATTTTGTGTTTTTATGTTAGTCCTCTGCCAGTGTTGCCAACTTAGCGGATTTTCCACTAAATCTGGCGGAATTAGAAGACTGCCGGCGGAGAAATATATCATTTAGCGGACAGCGGATTTTTTGGCGCAATTCTACATTTATTATAGCGGAATTTAGTGGTTTATCCATTTTACGGTTTTTCTAAATTTTGTACTCCAGTCTGTCTCCAAGCTATTCCGTATTTCTTATCAGGAGCTAGCAATCACAAGAGGAAAACATATTATTTGGATTTGATGTTATGAGATCATGTTGTCATAAATTTGTAATGCGTGGGGAAAGGGTACTTATCTCTTAGTTGACGAATGACAACAGATAATGAAACTGTGAGAGAGTAGCATTTATATTTATGCTATGAAGGAAGACCGTTTAATGAACTGGCCTGTTCTGTGTGTGGCCCTTGAGGTAGGGGATTCACAAAAGTTTGCAGCCGGCACCAAAACGCCTACAAGCTTTAGTTCGTCGGCTCGTAGGCACGGGGTTAATCCCAGTAAAATCAGGTGAATGCAGACATTTATTATTATTATTATTATTATTATTATTATTATTATTGCTCTTTTTTGCTAGTGGCTTTACGTCGCACCGACACAGATAGGTCTTACGGCGACGATAGGATAGGAAAGGCCTAGGAGTTGGAAGGGAAACGGCCATGGCCATAATTAAGGTACAGCCCCAGCATTTGCCTGGTGTGAAAATGGTAAACCACGGAAAACCATCTTCAGGGCTGCCGACAGTGGGATTCGAACCCACTATCTCCCGGATGCAATCTTACAGCCGCGCGCCTCTAACTGCACGGCCAACTTGCCACTTTACTCATTGTTATTGCTCATTATTTGAGATCGGATTTCTTGGCGGAATTTTAGCGGATTTTTAGTAGTATTTAGCGGATCTTGAAAATATAAGTTGGTAATACTGGTCCTCTCCTTTTTAACTTCTCCCTCTTATCACAGTGACCAGTAATTGTGTTTATCCTAATTCTGTGTCCCTCTATATGATTAAATTAGTTCTTCATTAACCTTCGAGGAGTCGCGTACGGTTTTTCAAATAAGGCGTATTTCGTGTTTTTTCCTATATTTTTAATTATATTGTCTATATACTTTCTTCCCTATTTATAATTACATAAATTACATACATACAGTGAGATACATAAGTATTCATACAGTTGGCTTTATATGATTTTTATTTTATCAGAATTAATTACACAAGAGAACGTAATTAAGTAATGAACACTTGTTTATTAATATCTCGACTTAAACATATGCCTACAGAAAATCAACATAAAATGACTCCTTACTCAATAAAAAATACAACTCATTGGAATATTATTTTTTCGTATTCATACAAGAACAAACGTATGCTGTTTCTATAAGTAACCAAACCAAACCAAACCCCATGGCACTACAACCCTTGAAGGGCCTTGGCCTACCAAGCGACCGCTGCTCAGCCCGAAGTCCTGCAGATTACGAGGTGCCGTGTGGTCAGCACGACGAATTCTCTCGGCCGTTATTCTTGGCTTTCTAGACCGGGGCCGCTATCTCACCGTCAGATAGCTCCTCAATTCTAATCACGTAGGCTGAGTGGACCTCGAACCAGCCCTCAGGTCCAGGTAAAAATCCCTGACCTGGCCGGGAATCGAACCCGGGGCCTCCGGGTGAAAGGCAGGCACGCTACCCCTACACCACGGAGCCGGCTTCTATAAGTAACACCTCCACCAAATCGTTTCTTAATACTTGATATGCATTCCTTTGTTATGGCTGACTTATGTAAGCCGTTTCGAAATGGAATATACCAATTTCCTTGTTATTTCGGAACCAATTGTGTTCCATCCTTGTAGCAACAGTTTCTTTAACCTTTGTTTGCTGGTAATTACTCTTGTCCCCAGCTCTTTCCACAAATGCTCGATTGGACTGAGACCTGGGCACTGAGCTGGGGTCGTCAAAGTGTGTGGTGTATGATAAAGCAGCCAGAGACGGACAATTTCCGCAGTATGTTTGGGATCACTTCTTGCTGGAAATAGATATTGTGCCACGTTTGTCCGGCACTCTTCTGCAAATTTCCCTTCAGTACATTCAGGTAACCATAGGTAAGGGTTTATTCTGCCCGAAGGCAGGTCCAAGGAGGTTTGCCTGAGCCGGAGTTTACGTACGCTACGGTGGCCGGTTCCTTACCGCTCCTCCATTCCCTTACCCCCACCAACAGTGCGTGGCAACCCATCCAAATCTTGCCCACGACCAATATTAACTTGGGAGATCCGGTGTTTCAACACGGCTACGGCCGTTGGTCAGGTAACCATATCTCTGCATAATTCCAGAGTTATCCTACACCTGAAGCTGCCATGGAGCCCCATACCATTGTACTCCACCTTCTCCATGCTTCACATTAGCCTGAATATTTTTGATGTCCAGTTCAGTATTACGCTTTAACCAGACCAACACTCTTTCATCATTGTGATATATATTAAATTTACTTTCGTCACTAATAGAACTCGGTCCTAAAATCCATTATCTCTTCCTACATACTCACTGTTAAACTGCTATCTGGCTACTTGATTTTTCTTACTAATGTAGATTTTCTTCCTGGGGACACTACCTTTATACTCCGCGCGATGAAGGATTCTCCTGATTGTTCTACTTATGGCTTGTTTACTGTAATATTCTTCTTCATGGGCTTGTATTTCCGTCACACTTTTCTTTGGATTCTTCATGACTGTTTTCACTACCTCCTTTCTCGAGTCGTCAGGTTGTATGGTCGGAGATAAACTTCACTGAAGTATGGGGATTGATGCTTGTAGTTATTTCTGCAATAATTCGGCTCGTCCTACTGGTAGAGTTCCAAAGGAACAGTTCACTTTTCATCTATCAAATGTGAAATTCCGAGACGCTACTTTTTGATCGGTCGTCCTCTACTGTTACAATATTTGGAGTGACATTGACGAATTTGATTATCCTACTGCAATTAATTGTGTCCGGCAACTAAATTCACATCAGTGCAAAATCCGAGGAAAATAATGTCTCCTTATTCCAAGTTAAGTCTTTCTGTAAATAATAATTATACCAGAGTGAATCATCGGACATGCGCAGAGTATTTTCTGCAGTACATATTTATTGGTGACCATGAGGTTTTAACCATTTCACCATGTTATAGTTCTTTTCTGTTATTACTCGTTGATTTCAACTACCTCTCTCCCTCAGGCAGAACACCCTCAAGGTCATCAGTACAAACCCTGCTGTCCATCCCCACTCATCACAGTAGTACGTATAACAAGTCATTTGTACCGGGGACCATACGTTCCTGGAATTCTCTCCCGGCTGAAATTAGAGACATAAGCAACCTAAAGCTATTCATAAGAATGTGCTGGAAATTTTACCTACACTCAGATTGATTTACTCTTAGAAGTACCCTTAAATTTTAGATTATTAAGTTAAATGAATAAAATGTCAATGTAAGGTTAGAAACATTATAGTTTATATTTTTCGAGATATAGCTTTAATAATAGTAAATATTATAAATTAATTTTAAAATGTTAAAATGAATTTTATGATGCTTTACATTTCATACAAATTACATTTCGCATTAACTTTAAATTATAATTAACTTATTTTTTAAGTAGTTATAATGTTCAGTATATTATGTTTATGCAGGTGCATAATTATATGGTTTGGCATAATAGCAGGCTTCATAGCCTGAGCCCCGCCATGTACAGAAAGACATTAATAAATAAATAAATAAATAAATAAATAAATAAATAAATAAATAAATAAATAAATAAATAACTTAGTCGTTCTCAACGTAGCAGAATCGCTTGCTAATTAATCATTCTTCACCATGGAGATCAATATCTCTAGAGTTGCTTTCTCGTGAAAAAAAAATCACTTTTCATCACAAAATTTTGGCACGATTGCTTCTAAACAATAATATATGAAGCTTCGTTACAAAAAATCATCCAGAAATTCTTATTTTATCTATATATTGTGCCGTTTTTTCTCATAGCTCTCCTGTATCATTGTTTAAGGGAAATCAATTAAATTACATCAATTGTATCTTTAGCTCTTTAGGTATTAGTTTACACGATTATCCGTAACTTTACCTATTTTAATAGATTTTTTGATATGTCTGTTAGACTAATCAATTTATTGATTTTATTTTGTTCGATTATTCTTTACGCAGACATTGAGTGTAAGGGATATATAGGGAGCTCAAGAAAACGATAGCTGGACCCACTTTCTAATGATTTAGAGATGGAGCTAAACGGTGTCACAAAGCTAGATACAAACTGTGGACCGTAAATTCACACAGGCTTGCAGACTGCACGCTGAAAGTAACAACAGTCTATAATGAAGATCAGGGAAGGAGTAAATTAATATTCGGTTACGCCTTTGCAAATGTGTTTGTTTCCTTGTTTGTTTCTGTACGAGGGGATGGATACCTAATCATACCTCATTTTGTAAATCATTCCCACCACCATTTTCATTTATTTATTTATTTACTACAAAATCACACTCCTGACTGACGTAATCTCTGACATCAGATGGTGCCCTTTGCTGACGTGTAAGGATGTCGGTTTCAAAGTGCAGCAACCTCCGCACACTCTGTTGTCCAGACTGTAAATTACTAGGAAAAAAAAATAAACCAGGCCAAATACTGAACCAAACGGCACTTGGGCACCGGGGGCTCTGGATCGTGTGTTTTAATAAGTGAAAGCATAATTTCCTGAAGGGCCATTTATGTTACCTCAAAAAATCATATCGTACTTTTTTTTTGAAAATTTGAACCTATCACTTTAGTGTATGTTCCATGCTATATTATATACCATAATTTGGACTATTTAGTTATTTTTAGTTAAATCTTTTACTATCCTTAATACAGACACGTCCCAAATCAAATCATACCGGTTTGACTCCTGCAGATGGTTTGAAAGGTGCATACATGGAGTTACGTGGTAATAACACATTAAAACTTAATGTTTACCTGAGGAAGTGAACAGTCCACTAAGCTACCAGTGTCGTAAACATCCCCATTTATTTCTAAATGATTAAAGGTAATACGAACTTAATGATACATGCGATAATTATCTATCGGAAGTAGATTAACGTGCACAATACTCGGGATGGTCATGGTGGGAGATTACTTGATCTGGGGCTGCAGAGACCCCACTTTCGGAGTAGTGGGTACGGAATCACACTGATGCACCACTTAGATACCTGTCCTAAATACACATCAGCGGTGATTGATTGATTGATTGATTGATTGATTGATTGATTGATGATTGACTACCGGATAGTTAATTCATAGTAAAATCCACTACTACTCGCAAGGATTGCGAGTCAGTTGCGAACCAGTTTCTCTGGACTATGCTTTACGACACCAGCAGTGCAGAAGCTAGCGAGATGCGCGCGCATAAGAAATGAGTTGAGAATGCAATTTGAAGTTTGTTTGCAAAGCTAAGTCCACTGAACTGCACAGAAACAAAGGCGTGCGGTTGCTGATGCACATAACTTTAAACGAACCAATCGCTAGTCGGAAAGAATAAACAGATAGGTCTTATGGCGACGATGGGACAGGGAAGGGCTAGGAGTGGGAAGGAAGCGGCCGTGGCCTTAATTAAGGTACAGCCCCATCATTTGCCTGGTGTGATAATGGGAAACCACGGAAAACCATCTTCAGGGCTGCCGACAGTGGGGTTCGAACCAGTTTAAAGAATACAAGTAGGCTAGAACATAAAACTGAATGATTCTAAATTTGAAGTATCCATTTCCCCTCGATGTATCTGAGACAGTTTCTCACAATCAATTTCTACCTCTGAATCTCCATTCATGTTGAATAGCGATGCTTGAACTTAGAAAGAATGTATATAATTTTATATTCCTTAAATCAAATTCAACAAATTCATCCCAGTATGAAATATATTGGGTCCGGGTGTCGGGGTAAATTGCCATCCTCTCACCAGGAGGTTGACGGTGAGAGTGTCCCCATCTAGACAGCAAAGAACAACGGCCAAAAGAATTGGTCGTGCCAATCACACGACGCCTTCTAATCTCCAAAACTTCGGACCGAGCAGTGGTCGCTAGAATGACAAAAGCCTTAGACGTATCAATTGGTCGGTAAAGCCGAACTTTAGCCTCCATAACTTAAATAGGATTACCTTGCTCTTGAAAGTACGGTCCGAAAAATTACTTCCTGTCCGTCACCACAAAGATGATAACATTATATTTAAACATGGCAACGCAATGCCACACACAGGCCCGCCATCCATGAAGCAATTAAATTTGGGTGGATTGTTCTTCATCTTTCACCCTACATCTCGGATCAGGTAAAATTACACATGTATGTGTTTGGTCCTCCTAAATGAGTACTCCGCGGGAGGCGATACGACACTAATAAGGAGGTCGTATACAGGTTCTCACATCTCGCAAGAGGAAAGTCGTAGATTCGAACTGAGGCTATGTCGAATGAAAGGCAAAGGTAACTAATTAATTCAGGAGTGATGTGGTATATTCCATGCTTCAAATAAACTAACCTCCAATAAGATAATAGAACTTCACTACTCATTCAATCAGTTAGTAAATGTTGGAGAAGAGCCGTGTTAACATTTGATCGGTTAGATACAATATGACAGACTGACACATTAATCGTATAAATGACCTACGAAGTAACAATAATTATCTAATTGTATTATTCTTCCGATCCGCTGTCACGTCTTTAATAGTAATTTTTTCGCTCTTTCTTTCGTGAATGGAGGGAAATACCTTATTTTCATCTAACGGCATAACTGACGTAAATCACTTCAAACGAGAACATTCTAATTACAATATGAAAACATTGTAGTCAAAGCCCAGTTATATATTTTATCACTTGATGAATTATTTGGTCCCCTGCCGATGTATCAAACGACAGGTGTCACTGTTGTCTTGTTGTTACCAAGGATACGGGTGACATAACATTCCTTCCACTTAACTCGTAATAGAGGTCGCACAGTAAATGGAGGAATATGAACACAAATTCTCCTTAAATATCTGCTTTGTGGTTACTCGGTTGACATTCTTGGACTGCAACATAAGTGGCATAATCATTCTGGGCAACGCTCTCATAGCTATGGATCTACAGTCATCTCTCAAGCCTCTGTTTGTTATCTCAAGAGTGTTTGGAATTGCACCCTTCACTTACGTACGTAAGGATTGTGAAGAGTTGACTCTCAAACTGCGTCGTTCCACTGGTGCTCATGTTTACTCCGTTATAATACTGATTTTCAATTTAATAGCACTAATATATGAAGTAAGAAACACAGTTAATGATTTCGGCAGATATCCTTTATCCATGCACATTTCTCACCTTGCCATAGTCTCGTGTTCACATGCAACAGTGATGGTGACAATAGTTATTCACATAACTAAGACGGGCGAGAAAATCGAAGAAATTTTTATTTTGATTGAAAATATAGATCATATAATGATGTTTAAAAACGACCGTTTTCACAAGAATATTTACCGGTTTACTATACTCGCTTCTGGATTCATATTCTTGGTCCATACAGTATCATATAGTATCTACATTCTGGTGATGGAAAATATATGTTTCTTAAGTACGTTTGCAAAAGCGTGTTTCTCTTCCATTGTGCTGTTACAGTACACTATTTGCGTTGTCATCATTAAGCAGAGATTTTGTGCACTGAATCAAGAAATTTTGAAAGACTTTCGCAGGTATCAGATACTGGTAAAAAAACAAAAGAAAATCGCCTGTTTCTTACCGTCCAGGGAACTGAAATTAACATCAATACAAAGGATAGACGTTTTACCAAACTATCTGTTGTATGTCCGGCGCTCCCTTCTCGCTCCGCCAGCCAGCTACACGCGCGCCAGTGTGTCATTCTTCTAGCCTCGACGCGCAGCCCTCAGTGCGCATGCCTGGACCGTCGTGTGTGTACTATAAAGAGGAACTCCCAGCCTGTCCAGATGCCCACTTGCCCCGGTGTCCAGCTCCAGAATACACCCTACGTCGAGCACGGAGGCTACTCCTCTTGAAAATGTGCTTCGGCCAGGTGGACTGAATTTCTGGCAGTACGAGGTCTCACCTCTGGACACCGCTCCTCTTGCCTATTCCTCTGCACATGTCCAGTCATACTATTACATGCCGTATATTTCCCTAATTAATGCAAGCTCCCTTGGTTTCGCTAAGTAAGAATTCCTCCAACATTGAACTTGCTTTTATGAACTCAGCAAGGAAGGACTTTCAAAGACATTTGTGTCAGTGCTTCTGATAGTTTTCGACTATCAACTTTTCATATCACAAGGACTATCTTTTCGAGATAGTAGTGGATGTAAATACTGCAAACTTGTATATAGTGTACAAAAGATAGACTCTTTCTCAAGATTCCTAATTCATTTTGCTT
Source organism: Anabrus simplex (assembly GCF_040414725.1). Taxonomy (NCBI): domain Eukaryota; kingdom Metazoa; phylum Arthropoda; class Insecta; order Orthoptera; family Tettigoniidae; genus Anabrus; species Anabrus simplex. The sequence goes on along the minus strand of NC_090274.1, from coordinate 43,370,016 downwards.
CAAGTTAAATTTCAATTTTATTTGTGTAAATAGTGTATTTTGCATTTGAAGCGAATAATAAAGTTGTGTTTTGTAAATCTCAACCTTGGTTACAACACTATCTACCAAACAAGAAGCGTTCAATGTGTTGGACAACTTAAGTAATGTTTATTTGGATCTCTGTAGAGTTGGACGACTTGTGAATAGCGCCTTTGGTGTGACTGTACTGTTCGTGGTGATGGATTTATTGAGTTCAATTATACGTGACTTGTTCTATTTGTCCGATTTCCTTGCAGGCAACCGCTTCGAGATGAACTTCATTAGAATATTTCATTTGTTTGCGAGAATCATTCCAGCAATAATCCAGCTAGTTCTATTGGTAGAGAATTCGCAAGGAGCACTAAATGAAGCTTCAGATACCGGTGTTCTGGCTCACCAACTGTTACTTCATCACCCTCGCGATGAAAGACTGAAACAGTTCGCTCTTTATCTATCGAATGTGAAATTCGAACTCAGTGCGAGTGGCTACTTCTTGATCGATCGTTCTCTTTTGGTTACTATGTTTGGTGTGACACTGACATATTTGATTATCCTACTCCAGTTTATTGTGTCTGGCCACTGAATGGCCAACATTGCTTCAGTGTACAATCCAAGGACAAGAATGGCTTATTCTTCAAATTTCAGTTATTGTTTAACACATGTCAGTCAGAGGGAACAAATGGGCACATGTGATGAATAAAGCCCGGATTTTTATGCAGTAACGGGTTAGATTGTAAACTAATTTGGTTAGTAGAAAGTGTCGGCTACCCGTTCTTTCATAATGCAGTAAGGGTAACATAAATTATAGGGGTTCTGATGGGCCTATCTTTATGCAATCCCCATAGCATAATCGTTGTGAAGGTAGACTATACTTGCTGCTCTCTTCAGTAACTTTGTACTCTAACCTATTAATGCATGAAAGTCCGTACTCTAGTGATGAATTTTCTAGTGTAAATCATAATTAATGTTTATAGATAGATAAACAGACATGTGATTTATTTTGATCTGGTAATATTAGGGAAGTTCTTGTCTTATACCTAATCTGTCAACACGTAAGTAGCAGGACATCTGGAAAATTACACCTATCTTACTGTAGTATGTTATATATTTAAAATATCTAAAGTACCCTTTTGTTTGTCTCTCAGCTACTCCCGCTTTTTGATACGGGATCGGAGATGGGGAGATATATAGCATGCTCCTACAACCGGATGTCCTTTCTGACGTCAGCCTCCGATGAGAAACAAATGAAGACTGCCTGGAAAATAGATTCATGGAAAATCGTTCTCAGGACAGCTGACGGTTAACTCCGGACCCAGGCGGTTGCCGAATGCATAGCTTGTTTCATAGCCGTACAGTTTAGTAAAAAGTGTATAGTATTATACAATATATAAATCAATGTACAAATTTCCTTCTACAAATGACAAAGTAATACATATGTATAAATCCTCGATGATTAACAGGAGAACGGACTTCATGTTTGTTTTGAAAAGTCAGATTGTACGGCAGGAGTACGACAGGCTTCAGCAGCCGGCACAATTCCTATCCCCGCCGCAAGATGGGGGCTTTATTCATTCCATTCCTGACCCGGTCGGATGACTGGAAACAGGCTGTGGATTTTCATTTAATTTAGTAACAATAGTTACCAATTGAAGACTTGCTTTTATTATATGTCGAAGTTCCTATCTTCAGTAACGAACGAGCTTATCAAGTATCTCAGCTATGCAGTTTTCTTAACGAAGGCTGCTGTACTTTCAACGACTGCTAGCAGATATAATCTGGTTCTAGAAGCAGGTTAGCATTTTTGAAGCCACGGTTGGATATCTGTTAGATTTCGATAAGCTAGTGTATGTGGGGCAGAAACCTGTTCGCCTCTGGCCGCTTGGGACAGGTCTGTTTCCATAGAAACACCGCTCGGCAAATCTCAGTCGCATTCGGTAGCTATTTCTTAACAAGTAGTGTTCGCTTCTGTATAGGCTTGACTAGGGATGGCAATTTTTAAAAAATACCGATGTATTGTTATTGCGATATACTGAAAGCTTATTTTCGATAATCGATATTTATTGCACATAATATATCGGTATATTCAAACGGTATTGATATATCGTGAATGATAACCCAAGAGTCCAAGACCAACTACAATATCATCAGACCTCAATGCATAAATATCAATATTGGTATTCTGCCTGTGTACGCGACTGGTTGGTTGAGTTTATCTTGCTACTGGAATTCGCGGTTTAATTATCCATGGAATATATCCATCAACGGCTGCTAATTTCAGATGAGCACCAGCCTGCACGGTGCTAGGGTTCTACTTCCGAAACACAAATTTTCATTGACCCTCAGCCACAAGATATATTTATGTCAATAGGCGCCAGCAGTCGAGGAATAGATCCTGTATAATTAACTTTTTGAAAGAACTAAGTACACCTGTGAAAGAGAGTGAAAAAATGGTGTCAGTAATGCTTGATGAAGTTCATATAAACCTCGTAAATTAGTAAGTATGGCCGAAAATAGTTGAGAATATGATGCAGAATCTACCGAGCAAATATTTATGGCTTTATCATTGCATTCTGGGAATAAAGATGTCATTGGTCTTTTTCTGGTGAATAACATTAACTCAGACACTTAAGGTGTTAGAATTCATGGTTGAATTAGGTTTTGATGTTTTGTACTTTACTGCTGATACCATTTTACACAAAATATTTTGGTCATTATATTTGATTCTCTTAATTATCTTGCTTTTCTTTGAACTGCCCTGGTCCCCGTTTTATAGATCTTCAATATAATTTCAAATCCTTGTATTTTGAAAAAAAAATTGATTTCGAGATATATCGATAGTTTGTTTTGATAGTAGGATAATATCGGCATGTCGATATCGGAGGAAATATCGATATTTTAGTACGGTATATCGGAGCGTCCCTAGGTGTTATCTTTGCCTACGAGATAAGTAAAGGCCTCTGCATGCACGGTCTCTTCAAGTACTAAATTGACAGAGTAGCAGCAGTTCAAACAGCGCCGCTGGATGTCAGGTTTTCCCTCCGTTCCCCAGCACGATTCCAATTGGCATTACGAGAATAACTTGCACATAAAAGCACATTACAAGTATAAAACATTACGTTTTTAGTATGAAAGTGATATTTCTATGACGTTTAATGAAGAAAAATAAATGTATCACCCAGTAATTCAAGATGAGCTCATACGAATCAGGTAGTATCATTGAAACCGGAAAGTTCACGTCCCTTTTCCGTTTTCCCCTCAGACCCAGCGAGGGATCCCACCTCTACCGCCTCATGGGCAGTGTTCTGGAGCGTGAGACTTTGAGTCAGGTAGATACAGCTGGGGAGGAGGACCAGTAACTCGCCCAGGCGGCCTCACCTGCTATGCTGAACAGGGGCCTTGTGTGTGGGGGGGGGGTGGCGGGGGAGATGGGAAAATGGGAAGGGATAGACAAGGAAGAGAGAAGGAAGCGGCGTTGGCCTTAAGCTATAAACCATCCCACCGAGCTCGATAGCTGTAGTCGCTTAAGTGCGGCCAGTATCCAATATTCGGGAGATAGTGGGTTCGAACCCCCACTGTCGGCAGCCCTGAAGATGGTTTTCCGTGGTTTCCCATTTTCACATCAGGCAAATGCTGGGGTGTACCTTAATTAAGGCCACGGCCGCTTCCTTGCCATTCTTGGCCCTTTCCTATCCCATCGTCGCCATAAGACCTATCTGTGTCGGTGCGACGTAAAGCAACTTGCAGAAAAAAAAAGATACCATCCCGGCATTTTCCTTGAGGAGAAGTGGAAAACCACAGAAAACCGCGGAAAAGCACTTCGAGGACGGCTCAGTTAACAACCCTAGGCTAAGTGGATCCCGTTCCAGCCTTCGAACCACTTTTCAAATTTCGTGGCAGAGTCACCGAACCTCCGGGGGTGGCAGCTAATCACGCTAACTACTACACCACAGAAGCGGACAGGAAATAATTCATGAGCGAAAATAGAAAGGCATATTGGAACTTTGACAAATGCTCGTATTTTTAATAGTTGTCAGCGCGTGACGTCAAATACGTCGCATTTTAATTGGACGCATGTGATTCTGAACTTTCAGTCAGCTCAGTGTTCAATGTCCTTGGCTATGTTTTAAAGAGTCTTGTATATTTTTGACTGAGGTTGTCCTAAAAGATGATGTTATTGTTTTTTACATAACACTAACTACTTTTACGGTTTTCAGAGACGCTGAGGTGCCGAAATTTGGTCCCGCAGGAGTTCTTTTACGTGCCAATAAACCTACCGACAAGAGGCTGACATATCTTAGTACCTTCAAATACCACCAGGCTGAGCCAGGATCGAACCTGCCAAGTAGGGGTCGGAAGGCCAGAATAATAATTTTAAAAAAAGAGGAAGAAACATGTCTCGAAATGTAATAATATTGTCTTAAAATAAAGACAAATAATTCCTATTGTAAAGGTGGAGTGTTTGATAAAGGATTTCGCCGTAATTCAGCCCAATTACATGTTTCTTGTACTCTTACCATCACTGCGTATTTGCAAAGTTTCTAGGTTTAGAAATCCGAGCCGTAAATATGACTGTACTCGCGTGTGAGAGAAGGAGTTGCTCGAGACGAAGCACGAGATGAGAGTCGTGGCCGACTTCCCCTCGTCATAGCAGATCCCATTGTGTTACCATGGCAGCAGGCGGTCGATCGAACTCTCAGGGAGAACAGGCCGTCGACACGACAATTAAAAGTGAGCCAAGTGCTCACTGCTATCAATTAAAACCGCGCAGGCAAACAGTAATCATAACTTACTAGTAAATTGCTCTGAAACAAGAGACGCTAAAATTAAACCACGCAACAAATAAGATTTCAGTATTCAATAAAACACACTTGAGGAGAATTTGTAGGGACTCCAAGACAGCTGGAGGAGATAAGAACCTTTGTGAAGTATATTTTTATGTCTGTGCGATAACAAGTTACAGGATAATTAAGATTCTTTATAGTGTTATTAAAACGACTTTACATATTACTGAAATCATTAGGAGAATAATAAAGCTACAAATTAAACTACACAGAATACGGTTCTAGGTTGATAAGCACAGTGGAGGAAACAAAGAGGGTAAGTATAGGTGGTGATTATTGTTTTAAGAGGAAGTACAACTAGGCAACCATCCTCTATATAACACTACTCAGAGAGAAAAAAATGGAAGGGATCCGACACTTCGAAAAATGAAGGTATCGACCAAAGCAAAACAATGGCCACGAAGGGCGTGAAAATGAAGGACTCCCTAGGCCTCGAGTACTTTAATACCGTACGGGTCGAAAAAACAAGAATTGATCAAGGGAGGTCGGATAGGATGGATGAAAGTGGGGAGCCTAGCACAAGTAAGTGGAAGCAATGGCAGGACTCAGCTAAGGGCCCCGTTTGGTCGCCTCTTACGACAGGCAGAGGATTCCGTGGGTGTTAATCTACCGCCCCCACCCACAGGGCAAGAGAGTACGTACAAGGGGTGGTCAAATTGGACAGAAGCCCTAAGACGCCATAGACTCTATCCGGGATCGCAAAATTAATAATAATAATAATAATAATAATAATAATAATAATAATAATAATAATAGTAATAATAATAATAATAGGTGGGTTGATGGACAGTGGCGAATGAGACCAAATGAGGATTTGTACAGCAAGACAGAACCTCTCACAGCGTCAACTAAGAAGAGACGGCTATTATTTTACGGTCATCCCTTGAGGATGACTGATGATCGACTAACGAAAAGAATATGGAATTTTATTCAATCTAAGGCAACAAGGCTGAGATGGTTCCAGGAATGCGAAAAAGATCTGAGGCAGACTGGTATTTCAGACCAAGAAATTCATGACAGGAACGCATTCAGAAGATTGGTGAACAACTATTAAGGTTTCAAAATGGCATCAACTACCAGAAGACGGAAAGGACCTTTGTCTGAAGAGCATAAACAGGCATTCGTCGCTGGGCTCAGGAGATACTGGCAGGAAGTCAAAGCCGGAACAACAACAAGACCTAGACACTAAAATGAAGTTGCTTGTTACCACGCAGTCCATAGAGGCTCAATAATAATAATAATAATAATAATAATAATAATAATAATAATAATAATAATAATATAGAGTGATAAATAAGTTACAAGATTGTGAGCAACTGCAACGTGACCTCGAAAATGTTGTGAGATGGACAGCAGGCAATGGTATGTTGATAAACGGGGTTAAAAGTCAGGTTGTGAGTTTCGCAAATAGGAAAAGTCCTCTCAGTTTTAATTACTGCGTTGATGGGGTGAAAGTTCCTTTTGGGATCATTGTAAGTATCTAGGTGTTAATATAAGGAAAGATCTTCACTGGGGTAATCACATAAATGGGATTGTAAATAAAGGGTACCGATCTCTACACATGGTTATGAGGGTGTTTAGGGGTTGTAGTAAGGATGTAAAGGAGAGTGCATATAAGTCTCTGGTAAGACCCCAACTAGAGTATGGTTCCAGTGTATGGGACCCTCACCAGGATTACCTGATTCAAGGACTGGAAAAAATCCAAAGAAAAGCAGCTCGTTTTTGTTCTGGGCGATTTCCGACAAAAGAGTAGCGTTACAAAAATGTTGCAATGTTTGGGTTGGGAAGAATTGAGAGAAAGAAGAAGGGCTGCTGGACTAAGTGGTATGTTCCGAGCTGTTAGCGGAGAGATGGCGTGGAATGACATTAGTAGACGAATAGGTTTGAATGGCGTTTATAAAAGTAGGAAAGATCACGATATGAAGATAAAGTTGGAATTCAAGAGGACAAACTGGGGCAAATATTCATTTATAGGAAGGGGAGTTAGGGATTGGAATAACTTACCAAGGGAGATGTTCAATAAATTTCCAATTTCTTTGAAATCATTTCGGAAAAGGCTAGGAAAGCAACAGATAGGGAATCTGCCACCTGGGCGACTGCCCTAAATGCAGATCAGTATTGATTGATTGAACATGCATCAGAATGTTTAATTAACACTTCGAACGCACAATCTGCTTAAAAAACTAGCAATTAAGGAAAGAGGAACTGTCCAACCTCCAAGACAGTGTCCAGACTTCGGAGCTACTTAGAAATATACACCCACATCGGGATATCAAGCGGAAAAGGATAACTTTTTGTGCTCACCTCTTCAGACTGCCAGATGACAGAATCGGTAAACGTTTGTTATCCTATTTGAGTTTAAAATCGATTCATCCTTGGTTGGTGGAGATCGATAAGGATCGTTTAAAGTATGGAATCCCAGAAACAGGCATTCAACTCCAAGCACCACTTTAGCAAGTTTCATCAAGAAGAAGTCTCAACTCGACTGAAGCATGCCCATTCTGATGCATGGAAGAAAGCAAACCTAGTAGGCCCGCAAGAAGGCAAACAGTTGAGATCTCGCGGTCCTTAGTGGCCCTAACGATGAATAATACTAATTTCTTTCTTAATCTGTTTACCCTCCAGGGTTGGTTTTTCCCTCGGACTTCGCGAGGATCCCACCTCCACCGCCTCAAGGACAGTGTCTTGGAGTGTGAGACTTTAGGGCGGGGGATACAACTGGAGAGGAGGACCAGAAACTCACCCAGGCGGCCTCACCTTCTATACTGAACAGGAGCCTCCTAGGGGGATGGGAAAATTGGAAGGGATGGGCAAGGAAGTGGCCGTGGCCTTAAGTTAGGTACCATCCCAGCATTCGTCTGGAGGAGAAGTGGGGAAACAACGAAAAACCACTTTGAGGATGGCTGAGGTGGGAATAGAACCCCTCTCTACTCAGTTGACCTCCCGAGGCTGAATGGACCCCGTTTCAGCCTTCGTACCACTTTTTCTAATTCCGTGGCAGAGCCGGGAATAGAACTGGTGCCTCCGGGGGTGGAAGCTAATCACACTAACCACTACACCACAGAGGCGAATAATAATAATAATAATAATAATAATAATAATAATAATAATAATAATAATAATAATAATAATAATAGAGGTTGTTGTTGTTGTTGTTGTTGTTGTTGTTGTTGTTAGTCGTTTAGTCGCTTTCCACTTTCCGTGACCCCATAGACCAAAGTGCGCCATTTCTTCCTGTCGTATACTATTTTCTGAAGTCTTTCTAAATTGAGAGCCGTGGCTTTCTTGATGTCATCAATCCACCTCATCCGCTGTCGCCCTCTTCTCCTGTTACCATCAGTCTTCCCCAGCATTAAGGTCTTTTCCAGTGAATCATGTTTTCTCATAATATGACCGAAGTACTTTAGTTTTTGTCTGAGTATTTGACCTTCCAGTGAACAGCCTGGGTTGATTTCCTGTAATATGGACTTATTAGATCTCTTCGCAGTCGACGGAACTCTAAGGAGTTTTCTCCAACACCATAATTCAAATGCGTCTATTCTTCGACGCTCAGCCTTTCTTACTGTCCAGGTCTCGCTTCCGTACATTGCTACTGGGAAGACCCTAGCCTTCACTATACGAATCTTCGTTCTGAAAGTTACGTCTCTACTCTTGAAAATGTTATCAAGGTTGGCCATTGCCTTCCTCCCAAGGAGCAAGGGTCTCTTAATTTCATAGCTGAAATCGCCACCGGCAGTTATTTTGGAGCCCAAGTAGATGAGACAAGGAACAACCCCCATTGTTTCACCATTTATATGCCAGGAGGTGATAGGTTTAGTTGCCATGATCTTTGTTTTCTTGACATTCAACCTTAGTCCAGCTTTTGCACTTTCTTCTTTCACCTTCATTAGTAAATACTTAAGTTGTTCTTCACTTTCTGCCAATAGGGTGCTGTCATCAGCGTATCTGTCCGACTCGTTGGCTGAATGGTCAGCGTACTGGCCTTCGGTTCAGAGGGTCCCGGGTTCGATTCCCGGCCGGGTCGGGGATTTTAACCTTCATTGGTTAATTCCAGTGGCTCGGGGGCTGGGTGTTTGTGCTGTCCCCAACATCCCTGCAACTCACACACCACACATAACACTATCCTCCACCACAATAACACGCAGTTACCTACACATGGCAGATGCCGCCCACCCTCATCGGAGGGTCTGCCTTACAAGGGCTGCACTCGGCTAGAAATAGCCACACGAAATTATTAAATCAGCGTATCTAAGGTTATTTATATGCCTCCCACCAATTTTAGCTCCAGTTTCTGTTTCATCTAATTTGGCATTCCTCATCACATACTCTGCATATAAGTTGAATAAATAAGGTGACAATATGCAGCCTTGACGTACACCTTTCTCAATCTTGACCCATTCAGTTGTTCCATATACAGTTCTCACCGTAGCTTTCTAAACAGAGTAGAGATTTCTCATAAAGCAAATAAGATGATCTGGTACTCCATAGTCCTGAGTACTTGCCACAATTTATTGTGGTCAACACAGTCAAAGGCTTGAGCATAGTCAATAAAGCATATAAGTATAGGTCTTTCTGGAATTCTCTTGCTTTCTCCATAATCCAGCGAATATTAGCAATTTGATCTCTGGTTCCTCTGCTTTTGCGGAAACCGGCTTGTTCTTCAGGTAGTTCTCGAATAGAGGTGCCACCTTTCAAAGATGGTTGTCCGTAGTCGCATGGTCTTCTTCAGATAAGAGATGGTTGTGTTAAACCAAAAACGTGCCGAAAAAATCAGCCCGTATAATATTATTAGTCTACTGTCAAATTTTGTCGTAAAAAATTACGAGAGCATATTGCATTGCCCTTCGATGCATTCACACTGTTGATTTTAATTTTTCCCCATAGCGTGGACAGTCACCGCGTTCTCCATGTTTAAGTAAAAACAATCACATTTGAATGAAAACTCTTCTGTGTAGTGCTTACGGCAATGCTAATTCGCAGCAGATCGTCTTTCACACGGCTCTTCATTGTTCTATCATGTATACGACTTATTATTTTCATTCATGTTATTTTTAATTTGACCGAAATAAATGCTTGTACTACACGACGTACGGAATTAATATTCAGCGCAGGCAACTCATAACTAGGTCACAGATAAACAGAAACCGAGCACATATGTTGGGAATTTGCTCAAGATATTACGCCGCTGTTAAAGGTGCAAAAACGAGCGAGCTGTGAGCTTGCATTCGGGCATCTGGGATCGGGAACCCTGAAGATGCTTTTCCGTGGTTTCTCATTTTCACACCAGCAAATGCTGGGGCTGTGCCTTAATTAAGGCCAAGACCGCATCCCGTATTACAGACAAATAAAGCTAAAAAGTTTAATTATTATCAACAGTCAAAGGGGATTTCGCAGAAAGTTTTTGCCTACTCAGATGTTCGTGGTTTACTAAGTGGTCGCTGGAGGGCAGTATAATTCAGTTTTTCGTTACTAAGCAGCATGATATACGTGGTTTTCAATCTTTGGTCCAAATATCTCAGTTTCAGAAGAAACCGGGCGAGTTGGCCGTGCGGTTGGGGGCGCGCAGCTGTGGGCTTGCATCCGGGAGATGGTGGGTTCGAACCCCACTGTCGGCAGCCCTGAAGATGGTTTTCCGTGGTTTCCCCATTTTCACACCAGGCAAATGCTGGGGCTGTACCTTAATTAAGGCCACGGCCACTTCCTTCCCCTTCCTAGGCCTCTCCTAGCCCATCGTCGATATAAGACCTATCTGTGTCGGTGCGACGTAAAACAGATAAAAAAAGTTTCAGAAATAATCCGACTTACGAGGTTTTCATTCTTAAGTGCTATATGGACTTCCTTCTGTCCTTAAAACATCCGAGTATTTCTGCTGCATCTGAATCTCTGATCTTGGGATCCGAGCGAGTTAGCCGTGCGGTTAGCGGCACGCAGCAGTGAGCTTGCATTCGGGAGGTAGACACAATTAAACCGAAAAATCGATTCATGGCGCATCCAAATATTCTATGCAATGGAACTGAATGATACTTATTTGAAACTCATCCGATTATTAAAAGTATCGATTATGTCATCACTACAACTGAATGATATTTGAAACTCATTCGATTATTAAAAGTATCGATTATGTCATCACTACAACTGAATGATATTTGAAACTCGTTCGATTATTAGAAGTATCGATTATGTCATCACTACAACTGAATGATATTTGAAACTCATTCGATTATTAAAAGTATCGATTATGTCATCACTACAACTGAATGATATTTGAAACTCATCCGATTATTAAAAGTATCGATTATATCATCACTACAACTGAATGATATTTGAAACTCATTCGATTATTAAAAGTATCGATTATGTCATCACTACAACTGAATGATATTTGAAACTCATCCGATTATTAAAAGTATCGATTATGTCATCACTACAAGTGAATGATACTTATTTGAAACTCATTCGATTATTAAAAGTATCGATTATGTCATCACTACAACTGAATGATATTTGAAACTCATCCGATTATTAAAAGTATCGATTATGTCATCACTACAACTGAATGATATTTGAAACTCATCCGATTATTAAAAGTATCGATTATGTCATCACTACAACTGAATTATATTTGAAACTCATCCGATTATTAAAAGTATCGATTATGTCATCACTACAACTGAATGATACTTATTTGAAACTCATTCGATTATTAAAAGTATCGATTATGTCATCACTACAACTGAATGATATTTGAAACTCATCCGATTATTAAAAGTATCGATTATGTCATCACTACAACTGAATGATATCTGAAACTCATTCGATTATTAAAAGTATCGATTATGTCATCACTACAACTGAATGATATTTGAAACTCATCCGATTATTAAAAGTATCGATTATGTCATCACTACAACTGAATGATATTTGAAACTCATCCGATTATTTAAATAATCGGATGGAGGTTATTCGATTATTAAAAGTATTCGATTTCCCAATTACTAGTTCGAACCCTGAAGATAGTTTTCCGTGGTTTCGTATTTTCACACCAGGCAAATCCTGGGGCTATATCGTAATTAAAATCATGGCAGCTTCCTTTCTACTCCTAGCCTTTTCTTACCCCATCGTCGCCATAAGACTTATCTGTGTTGGTGCAACGTAAAGCAAATAGTAATTTCTTTTTTAATCCAGTGATCATATAAACAGAAGATGATTTTGTAATGGTATGGGACTTTACGCCCCACAACAGAAGACGAGAGTGGTGGATGTAGGACTCGTGAATGTTAATTTTATATCCTAGACTCAGCTGCTGGAAGGACTCCAAGAGAGCAAGCACAAGTGGGGCGTAAACATGAATATGTATACAGAGAGAGCTTTCCAACCTGCACGAGCGTCCCCTTTCCTTGGCTGTCTGTATCCTGGTGCACAGTGGCTGCCGTGGTTAGCACAGTAGGCCGCGGTACGAAAGCGCTCATAATATAGAGTACTGGTATTCAAAGTGCGGCACGCGTACCATTAGGGGCACTCGGGGTCCTCTTATGGGATACGCAAATTTATCACAGCTTCTAACGTTTTTCAATGAGCAGTTCAGAAAAGAGTCGAGTCTGCTAATTTCCTTAAAATCTTGTTTTGATTTAGTGTTTTTGTCTCCCACTACAGAAAGTCCCCTTCCCTGACCTGAAAATGAATAAATGAAAACCTACAACCTGTTTTCCAGTCATTGACCGGGTCAGGGATGTAATGAATGAATCATAATATATAGGCTATTAGTCTGATGGGGTCGCCACTCCCAATGTGATTTATTAATGACTGATAGATGCTATGAAATGAGAATGGAGAGTGTTGCTGGAATGAAAGATGACAGGGAAAACCGGAGTACCCGGAGAAAAACCTGTCCCGCCTCCGCTTTGTCCAGCACAAATCTCACATGGAGTGACCGGGATTTGAACCACGGTATCCAGCGGTGAGAGGCCGACGCGCTGCCGTCTGAGCCACGGAGGCCTTCCCTGAACTATTCATTCTAAAATATGTGCCACTTTGTACCTCCCATTGACTAGCTATGTACAAATTCTTACTTACGCCGCATGGCTCTTTTTCTAATTTTTATTTCGAAATCCACTCATTCACTTTCATTTTTTTAATAGCAATAGCAATGTACATAGTAACTGTTGAATCGTTGCTCACGAAAACACACGTTTCTCCATCTGCCTTGTGAAGGCTTGCCGCATTGCCTGAGAAGGGAACAGAAGATTCAATGGTCGAATAATTGAGCTATCGTTAATCATAGAAAATGCCAGGGAAAGTTCTCCGGCCGGTTACGTGAACGCTGGTGATCCACGAAATATCACTGTAATATTTGTCACAAATTGAAAAGAGTAATTGTTTTTACTCAAATAAAGTCTCAAATCCCAGGTTGATTAAGAAATAATACGAAATATTTTATTTTAGATAATACATACTTTACTGCCTTACAACTATTTCTGCTACGTCGCAGCGCTTCCGTAAGTGTTTTGTTTGTCCAATACTGTCGTCTGTGAAGTCTTTGCTCACTGAAGTTCTTTGGTGTCGTATGGTTTTATTGATTTTTCTCATTCGATGTAATTTGATGGGCTGTCACTTCAAGAGCACTATAACTGATTCATTAAACGATTTATTGGTCCAGGGATCATGCTATTTTCCTTTTAATATATATATTGGTCCAGGGATCATGCTATTTTTGGTTCAACAAAATACCCGCACTCCCATTCATCGGTGCCAGCCCTGGACTTTAAGAAAAAACAAACGACGGCGCGAGCAGCGGAATGCAAGACATATGGACAAAGATAACAAAGATCACAGACATAGCACTCCCATTCATCGGTGCCAGCCCTGGACCTCAAGAAAGAAACAAAAATCGGCGCAAGCAGCGGAATGCAACATAATGCACTCCTGTTTACAGCTCGTATGTACGTACTCATATTTCTTGCTAGTAACGACGGTATTTCTTAATCAACCTGGGATTTGAGACTTTATTTCAGTAAATCAATGATTACCTTCCATTTGTGACAAATATTACAGTGATATTTCGTGGATCACCAGCGTTCACGTAACCCTCCGGCCACTACTACTACTACTAAAACGTTTTCATTTTCCCCCTGAAGGGGAGAAGCGGGCCTCTTAGACGGTGACGCCGACTCTAGGACCGGGATATTTATTACGGTGAAGGAGATTCTCGGAGAAGGTGAGGGGGTTGGCGGCCGTGGCCTATACTAGGAACTGTCCTTAGTGCAGGAGAATGGAAAACCATTCTGAGGACAGCCGACGGTTGGGGACAGCCGTGAGGTCCAGCCCTGTCCCGTCTCCCGAATGCAGAGACGTAGAGCCACGGTAGAGCCGTAAGGCCAGTACACACCTAGCGACAAAGTCGCGGGACATTGTATGGGGACAGTTGCGAGACACTGTCCCTAGACTGTTGCGATACAGTGTCCCGCGTCCACATCTATAGAGCCAGTTGCACCACAGGAATCGGCACGAAATGGCACAAGAAATTGCTTTATGTGCTTTTAATGTTGTGAATCTTTTTCTCCATCTCGTGAATGGACATAGTGAACTTTTTAGCCAGAGACTCCATTGCTTCCCTCCTTTTGTCTCTGTTTTCATACATGGTAGACATACGGTAACATCCCAAAGACAAGGAAGGGTGTGTAAATTCTCAATGATTTTTAGAGTAGTTTCCATCACAAAACAACATAACACGAAACACAACACCAACACGTGACGGCTATCTGCACACTGGCATCGGCGTGTCCCGGGACTTTATCTCGCGACACGTCCAGACTACATCATGTCATGTATCCCATTTCGAATGGGAGACCTGCGACATGCAACTTTTGTATCGCGACAGTCCCAAACACGGAAAAAATGCCTCAGGACATCCCTGGAACTTGTCGCGATACACGTGTTCCGCAACTTTGTCTCTTGGTGTGTACTAGCCTTTAGCCACTAATGGGCCGAGACCCACTCTGCATCTACCGACCCCGGCCACTGCTGACCGCACACTTTTGGGTTTCTTCTATTATCTTTACTTCGAAGGAGTGGTTTCATTTGCCCAGCAACGATATATACATCTAAAATTCTTCTTCTTCTTCTTTTATATGCCTTGCCCAATCTCCCGGACTTTGGCGATCAATATGGACAGTGTCCTTCCATCTTCAGCAACACAGTAGAGTTGTGCGACGGTTCGTATTCCAGTCCAGTCTTAAATGTTCTTGAGACACGACGTTCATTTCTCTGCCTCCTCCTGACTGTCCTTCGATTTTGCCCTTTAAAATGAGGTGTAATACTGATATCTACAATATGTTACTGTTATTATTGGGGGGCAGGATGGTGTAGCGGCTTAGCTGCTTTTGCCTGCCATCTCCGCGACGTGGTTTGATTTCTGGTGTTGCTGGGGTGAGATTTTCAGTTGAAAATCCTCGACCAGAGTTTTTTCATGCCTCCCTGCGTCCAGAGACCCTGAGCAAGAGAGATAAGCTGCGGAAGTTGATGATGACGATGATAATTCATAGTTAATATTATTTGGCATCCAGCAAGAATCATTTGTCATTTCTGGTATAATCGCAATATAGTCGTACTGCGGGGGTAAGGAAAATGATGATGATGATGCTTGTTGTTTTAAGGGGTCTAACATCTAGGTCATCGGCCCCTGATGGTACGAAATGAGACGAAATGCAATGACGAAATAAAAATACAAAAATCCTCCACTGACCAGAATTCAAAGCGTGAGGACGAAAAATGAATATATGGATATGAAGTTAAAACAATCAGTGGACTCGCAATGCCTCAGTCTCAGAAACTGACGGAAAACAATAGTAATACTGACCAAGGGACTGCTTCTAGAGCTCAATACTGAATCGATGATGCTTACAAGCTAAAGGGGTCCAAATTATAGGTCATCGGCCTCTCATAATGGTACTTATCGCTTGGAAAGTAGAACAATGTTATTTGACATGGTGCGGTACTAATCAAAAGTATCGTAGACTCGCGATATTCCACACATTATGGTACTACTCACAGGTAATGAAATTCGCACATGCAAGACAGAACTATGGTGTTTCACACATAGCGGCGCCATTTACAGGCAACGCAAACCTATGGTTTTCATCAAGTAAGTGTACTAACCACAGGGACTCGTACTATCCCGCGGTGTTCCTTATATAGTGGGTACTAATCATAGGCAAGCCAGAACCCTGGTGTCGCTCATATAGTGCTACTAATCACATGTACCGTAAAAGCTTGATCGCACGGTGCTCCTGATTGCTACTAATCAAAAACCTATTTGGTACCTAACGTAGTGGTACTACGCGCAAGTAATAGCAACCCGTGATGGGCCCCGCGTGGTGGTACTAAACACAAGTAGTTTCATGGTTCTAATCCAATCATCCCTTGGTCGCCCCTTTTAGTCGCCTCTTACGACAGGCAGGGGATACCGTGGGTGTATTCTTCGTCTGCGTTCCCCACCCACAGGGGGTGGTAAAGCAAAAAGTTTGAATTTTTTTGGATGTGTAAGTGTTTAGTGTTCACGAAACGTCAAAAACAGGGTATGGAATTTTTTGCACGAATACTCACACCGTCATTTGACAGTACATGTCGGAGACCAAGGGGATATGTAAATGCGCCCATCGTCAGTGCTATTTCCAGATCTTTTAATCAGGCAGACCAGCAAAAGCAAGGTAGGCCTTTCTTAAGAATCAAATATTTGCTCACTTGAAACATTGAAATAGGAATTCGGAAGATGTTTTCGAAGACTTTCGTGTGGAGCGTGGCATTGTATGGAAGTAAAACATGTTCGATAACTAGTTCAGAAAGAAAGAGAATAGATGCTTTCGAAATGTGGTGTTACAGAAGAATGCTGAAGGTGAGATAGTTACGTAAAAATGGAACAGTTAACTAACACACGATAGGGTGGCATGGTTGGCTGCATCACACATCATAGAGTGTTTGTTAGAAATTCCTCTACCTTCCAGAAATTTGTTTTGAACCTATGATCTTGGGATTCAGAGACAGACTTATGGACAAAAGGAACGACTGCACTATGAACACTCTTTCTACACGCAACGGAAGTACAGTTTAATATCCCGATGATTCAGATTCGCAAGACTTAGAAATTTCATTCTACGCGAGATAACACCAAATAAAGTGGCAAAAAAGAAGGTTCTGCTGAATTGACTGGTTACCTCTCCATTCATCGTTTCTGCAGGCTGACAGAAGAAAAATGCATTTTCGCTCCCTGTGGCCCGCTATTTAATATTCAGCTAAAGTAAGCAGGCAGCTTTTGCGGGCTACTCTCTAGCTGTCAAGGCTCGCGTTATACATTTGTCTTTGTCAGCAGGCAGCGTGGACTGTGGTCTTCGGTAAAGAAACCTCCTTAGGGATATTCGTTTTATGAGCGACGGTAGAGATATAGACTGCATGGCCAATATCTCACACTGCCTTCATAAATTGAGAGCAACCCACAAGCACGAAAAAAACCCCAACAAACCCCCTGTGGGTGGGGGCGGTAGAATAACACCCACGGTATCCTCTGCCTGTCGTAAGAAGCAATAAATAAAAGGGAGCGTGGGTTGGTGACCACGGGTCCCTTAGCTGAGTTCTGGCATTGCTTCCACTTACTTGTGCGAGGCTCCTCGAGCACTCGAGGGCTAGGGAGTCTCATTTTCATGCCCTTTGTGACCCTTTTATTTCTTTAGCCGATACCTTTATTTTTCGAAATTTCGGATCCCTTCCATTTTTTCCCCTCTCCGATTAGTGTTATATAGAGGATTGTAGCCTATACTGCTAAAAATGAGAGTTGGTATCTGACATTTCTTAGACGGAGGTCCGTTTACTGCCTGCCGAGGCGGAATAAAGGGAGCGGCTGTGTGGTTGCCATGGAAACGAAGGTGGGGCGACTGAGGTTGCCATGGAGATAAAACTTCAGGGCAGCTCGTCTTGCTGGGAGTTGCCAAACCTGTCACTGGAATAATTCCTTTAATCTTGACATGCGACACCGGAATAATAGGAATATTATGCCTGTCCTTAAGATTGTTCAGAAATGAAGTGGATATTACACTAATGGTAGACCCAGTGTCTATCAAACATTTAAATTTTAAATTGCACATTCTGGCCAAAATTATTGGTAATGTTTTAATAGAATTTTCATTTAAATTTGGATTTTCTTCTAGTAGATCCGATTTTGTAGTATAAAATACTTTTCGGATAAAAACCTCCTTTACCTCCTAATACTGTAATTATCAGAGTAGGTTACTTTTTAATTTTTTTATGTTAAAATGCTATTTGTTCGGGGCGTCGACCTATAGAGTTCTTTTGCCCCTACTTGCACAATATATGCACTTGCATGTAACTGGAACTGCGGAAGTGTTTGAGTGCTGAATGTGAGAAACGTTAAGGACGACACAAACACCCAGTCCCCAGGCCAGGGATGTAATCATTTACAATTAAAACCACCTGACCCGGCCGGGAATCGAACCCGGGGCGGCCGAGTAGGTAACCTAATGCTGTACTTCAATACATCCGCCACTGGGCCCATTTCGATCACAACGAAGTCTTGTAGCCGCCTGTCTGCATGCAGTCCATGCAGCGATGCGTTAAGCGAGAAGGTGAGTCATTGTGCCTTCGACACTAACCCTACACTCCCTTCCCCCATGTTTTGTACTGGATTGGCCTTCAACACTACCCCTTCACTCCCTCCCCTTCTTTTCAGTGCTGAAGTGGGGCAGTGTTGATTGTTTATGTCGGGACACCATTAATGTGCACATCTGTACCATGACTTCCCCAACCGTTGTCTAGAAAATACAAAACTCATAAAACGCTCGGCCATTTGCGAAATAACTTTTCAAGGCATGGCTTATCCTCAAGGGTTATGAATTTCAAGTTGTTGGTTCGTATTGAAGTGAGAATAACATATGAATTATAACACAGTAGAGGTTTCCACCTATTCAATACTAAGATGTATTTACAATATTTAAATTACATGAGACTAGTTTCAACCCTCCTCGGGGTCATCATCAGCCACAATAAAGCATACACAATTTATGGCGAAATCCTAAAACATGTTATTTAACGGTAAGAATCTTATGGATGTATAATTTAGAATGTGAAGTGTGGTTGAAATGTCGTAAATGAAAATGAGAGATATTACGTGTGATACAGGTGTGATACATTCTGTACAACTCCAACAATCAACAATGCTGCCCGTCAACACGGCTTGGTCACTTAATACACCAACTGCCAAATTTCTCTGCTTAAGCTGATCAGTGTAAAGTCGACTCTGCATCTAAAGAGTATCACATTTTACTCTCCAGACTTTGTACATACTTGTATATATATTTTTATATGTGTCATTTTACATTGTGTTCTTTATTACGAGGACCTACTGAATTCCACTGAGTGTATAATTTTTACAACACAGAGCACCTTATTTGTACTTTTGTTCCAGACTTCTTAGTATGTATTATTTACTTTGTATTAACTACTACTCACATGTATCACACGTAATATCTCTCATTTTCATTTACAACATTTCAACCACACTTCACATTGTAAATTATATATCCATAAGATTCTTACCGTTAAATAACATGTTTTAGGATTTCGCCATAATTTTTGTAAGCTGTAATATGGCTGATGATGACCCCGAGGAGGGTTGAAACTAGACCCATGTAATTTAAATATTGTAAATATATCTTACAAGGGAACATCCACAATGGTGAAGTCGCCAATCGCGATGAAACTTAGCAAACACATTGAGGTACATGTAAAAACAATGCCAGCATCAATTTTAGGCGCCAACATTCATTAGCGCGTTAACTAAGGGGCCTAAAAGTTGCGACATTTCAAATTCCGCGCGAACAGCGATGAATTCCTCCTGACCAATGCTTAGCCGGAACACTGCTTTGTGCCACACCTCTGCTCCTCCTCCCCTCCGCCCCGCCTGGTTCAGCACCACTCGTTTCCCTCTCCCCGCGCTGTGTTGTGTCTTTCACTGCAAAACATAAATACGAGCACAAATAAAAACATTCTATCTAGATTCCTTATACCATACGTAATACGGGAAATACCAGCAGTTTCTAACTCGGCGTTTATAATTGCTGTTGTTCGCGATTTCGCTTCGTTACGACACAACTGATAGATCCCGAGGTACAACATCTCATTACATTCATTGAGATCCTCTACCCGGGCACGTAATTTCTTTAAATGAAAGGTTATTTAGCGTTGTTTCAAGGTGGGCGATTTATTTTAACAAATTTCACATGTATGTCCACTCTAAATGACACTACCGACAGCTTCAAGGTGTTTCAGACGTAAATAATAATTTAAGCCTAGGTCGGACGCGGTACCTTATACCACGTTTGTCCACGCCCGATGGTGCTTAACTCGGGGTTGTACCCACGAATTGACAACCCACCGGAATTAGCAGGAATGCAAATATAACATTTGCATAAAATATGAGTAAATACGTTTAGGTTATTTATTATCATTATGTGTGAAAAGGAACGTGATTTAAAGGATTTCAATAATTATAGTACGTAAAGAAACAAAATATAGCGCCGGTCTCGTTCCACAGCCAAGCAGCCGGCAAGCGCGAGGAGAAGGGAGGGGAACGTGCCGGGGAGAACCACTTGGAGGGTAAAAGGCGGTGCAGAGGGTGTGTCTCCAGACGGGAAGTGTGTGTGCCGGCTTAGCATTGGCCAGCAGGTATTCATCGCTGATCGCGCGGAACTTGAAATGTCGCAACTTTTAGGCCCCTTAGTTAACGCGCTAATGAATGTTGGCGCCTAAAATTGATGCTGGAATTGTTTTTACATGTACCTCAATGTGTTTGCTAAGTTTCATCGCGATCGGCGACTTCACCATTGTGGATGTTCCCTTGTTAGTATTGAATAGGTGGATGATGACGATGATGATGATGATGATGATGATGATGATGCTTGTTGTTTTAAGGGGCCTAACATCGAAGGCCTCCTCTGCGAACCATGTGACCTTGCCGGGGTGGGGAGGCTTGCGTGTCCCAATGATGCAGATAGCCGAGCCGCAGGTGCAACCATATCGGATGGGTATCTGTTGAGAGACCAGACTAACGAATGGTTCATCGAAAGGGGGGTAGCAGCCTTTCGGCTGTTGCAAGGGCGGCAGTCTAGATGATTGACTGATACGACCTTGTAATAATACTCAACATGGCTTAGCTGTGTTGATACTGCTACACGGCTGAAAGCAACGGGAAACTACAGCCGTAACCACCTCCCGAGGACATGCAGCTCTCTCTGTATGAAAGATGTACTGATGATGGCTTCCTCCCGGGTAAAATATTCCGGAGGTAAACTAGTCCCCCATTCGGATCTCCGGGTGGGGACTACACGAGAGGGGGCGATCATCAGGAAGATGGATACTGACATTCTGCGAGTCGGAGCGTGGAATGTTAGGAGTTTGAATCGTTGTGGTAGGTTAGAGAATCTGAAAAGGGAGATGGATAGGCTAAAGTTAGATGTAGTTGGTATAAGTGAAGTACGTTGGCAGGAAGAACAGGATTTTTGGTCAGGTGACTACCGAATTATCAACACGAAATCAAACAGGGGTAATGCAGGAGTTGGTTTAATAATGAATAAGAAAATAGGGCAGCGGATAAGCTACTACGACCAGCATAGTGAAAGAATTATTGTCGCCAAGATAGACACCAAACCAATGCCCACCACAATAGTGCAGGTCTATATGCCTACTAGTTCAGCGGATGATGAAGAAATTGAAAGAATATATGAGGAGATAGAAGATTTAATACAATATGTCAAAGGTGACGAGAATCTAATTGTGATGGGAGACTGGAACGCAGTGGTAGGCCAAGGAAGAGAAGGTAGCACAGTAGGAGAATTTGGATTGGGACAAAGGAACGAAAGAGGAAGTCGGCTGGTTGAATTCTGCACTGACCATAATTTAGTCCTCGCCAATACTTGGTTCAAACACCACAAACGACGGCTGTATACGTGGACGAGACCTGGAGACACTGGAAGGTATCAAATAGACTTCATTATGATTAGGCAGAGATTCAGAAACCAGGTGTTGGATTGCAAAACTTTCCCAGGAGCAGACGTGGACTCTGACCACAACTTGTTGGTCATGAAATGCCATCTGAAGTTGAAGGAATTGAAGAAAGGAAAGAATGCAAAAAGATGGGATCTAGACAAGTTGAAAGAAAAGAGTGTGATGGATCGTTTCAAGGAACATGTTGCACAAGGACTAAATGAAAAGGCCGAAAGAAACACAGTAGAGGGAGAGTGGAGAGTCATGAAAAATGAAGTCAGTAGGGCTGCTGAAGAAATGTTAGGAAGGAAGAAAAGATCAACTAAGAATCAGTGGATAACTCAGGAGATACTAGACCTGATTGATGAACGACGAAAATACAAGAATGCTAGAAATGAAGAGGGCAGAAAAGAATACAGGCGATTAAAGAATCAAGTGGATAGAAAGTGCAAGGTAGCTAAGGAAGAATGGCTGAAGGAGAAGTGCAAGGATGTCGAAGGCTGTATGGTCCTGGGAAAGGTAGATGCTGCATACAGGAAAATCAAGGAAACCTTTGGAGAAAGGAAATCTAGGTGCATGAATATTAAGAGCTCAGATGGAAAGCCACTTCTAGGGAAAGAAGACAAAGCAGAAAGATGGCAGGAGCATATCCAACAGTTGTATCAAGGTAACGATGTAGATAATTTCGTTCTGGAACATGAAGAGGCTGTTGATGCTGATGAAATGGGAGACCCAATTTTGAGGTCAGAGTTTGACAGAGCTGTGAGTGACCTAAATAGGAACAAGGCACCTGGAATTGATGATATTCCCTCTGAATTACTGACTGCCTTAGGAGAAACCAGCATGGTAAGGTTATTTCATTTAGTGTGCAAGATGTATGAGACAGGAGAAGTCCCATCCGATTTTCGGCAGAATGTTATTATACCTATTCCCAAGAAAGCTGGTGCTGACAGGTGTGAAAACTACCGCACTATTAGTTTAGTATCTCATGCCTGCAAAATTTTAACACGTATTATTTACAGAAGAATGGAAAAACAAGTTGAAGCTGAGTTGGGGGAAGATCAATTTGGCTTCAGAAGAAATGTAGGAACACGTGAAGCAATCCTGACTTTACGTCTGATCTTAGAGGATCGAATCAAGAAGGACAAGCCCACGTACATGGCATTCGTAGATCTAGAAAAGGCATTCGATAATGTTGATTGGACCAGGCTATTTATGATTCTGAAGATGATAGGGATCAGATACCGAGAACGAAGAATTATCTACAACCTGTATAAAAATCAGTCTGCAGTGATAAGAATCGAGGGCTTTGAAAAAGAAGCAGCAATCCAGAAAGGAGTGAGGCAAGGCTGCAGTTTGTCCCCTCTCCTTTTCAATGTTTACATAGAACAGGCAGTAAAGGAAATCAAAGAGAAATTTGGAAAGGGAATCACAGTCCAAGGAGAGGAAATCAAAACCTTGAGATTTGACGATGATATTGTTATTTTATCTGAGACTGCAGAAGATCTCGAGAAGTTGCTGAATGGTATGGATGAAGTCTTAGGTAAGGAGTACAAGATGAAAATAAATAAGTCCAAAACAAAAGTAATGGAGTGCAGTCGAACGAAGGCAGGTGATATAGGAAATATTAGATTAGGAAACGAAGTCTTAAAGGAAGTAGATGAATATTGTTACTTGGGTAGTAAAATAACCAACGATGGCAGAAGTAAGGAGGACATAAAATGCAGACTAGCACAAGCAAGGAAGAGCTTTCTTAAGAAAAGAAATTTGCTCACTTCAAACATTGATATCGGAATTAGAAAGATGTTTTTGAAGACTTTTGTGTGGAGCGTGGCATTGTATGGAAGTGAAACATGGACGATAACTAGCTCAGAAAGGAAGAGAATAGAAGCTTTTGAAATGTGGTGTTATAGAAGAATGCTGAAGGTGAGATGGATAGATCGAATCACGAATGAAGAGATACTGAATCGAATTGGTGAGAGGAGATCGATTTGGCTAAATTTGACGAGAAGAAGAGATAGAATGATAGGACACATCTTAAGACACCCAGGACTTGTTCAGTTGGTTTTTGAAGGAAGTGTAGGTGGCAAGAACGGTAGGGGTAGACCAAGGTATGAATATGACAAACAGATTAGAGCAGATGTAGGATGCAATAGTTACGTAGAAATGAAAAGGTTAGCACAGGATAGGGTGGCATGGAGGGCTGCATCAAACCAGTCTATGGACTGATGACTCAAACACACACAACATCGAAGGTCATCGGCCCCTAATGGTACGAAATGAAAGAACAAAAATTTCAAAGGCATCCACTGACCAAAATAAAAATAAAATATGTCATGAAGAATGAATGGATGGACAGGAACCCAACTAAACACAAAACAAACAAACAAAAACCAGTGTATCGGACTCAATAGAGATCGAAAAGAACATTATTACCGACCAAGGAACCACTTATAAAGCACAATGATGCTTGGTGTCTAAAGGAGGTGCAAAATCCAAGTCTAAGGCCCCACAGAATGGTACATATCGCGAGTAAAATGGAACCATGGTATTTGTCATGTTGGGGTACTAATCAGAAGTAGCGAAGACTCACGGTGTTCCACAAAAGATGGTACCACTCACAAGTATTGTACTTCGTACAGGTAACGCAAACCGATGAGTTTCCTCACCTAGGTGTACTAGTCACGGGTGCCGGTCCCAAGGGCCCCGTGGTGTTCCTCACATAGCGAGTACTAATCACAGGCAACGCAGACCCACGGTGTCGCTCATATAGTGGTAGGGCCTACAACTCACAGGCAACGCCCAGACCCGCGGTGTTCCCCACATGGGTACGACGCACGGGTACTGGAATCCACCCGGCCAGGCTTTTTACTGCAACGAATCACAAACCTATTTCGTACCAAGTTAGTGATACTACTCGCAAGTACATGCAACCCATGGTGTTCCCCGCATGATGGTACGAATCAAGAGTAGTTTCATGGTTCTAATTCATTCATCCCTTGGTCGCCCCTTTCAGTCGCCTCTTACGACAGGCAGGGGATACCGTGGGTGAATTCTTCGTCTGCCTCCCCCACCCACAGGGGGTGTGTGTTTGGTCCGCGAGAGGTATTTTATTTCCCTCAAGTCCGCCGGCAAGCCGATTAGGACCCCCCTATCCGCCACCTGGGACGCGCCACGTGGGAGTATCACCTCTCCCCCTGCTACGCCTGCGTAGCAGGTTCGTGGTGAATAGGTGGAAACCTCTACTGTGTTATAATTCATATGTTATGGCTTATCCTTACTAATTTAAAATATAGAGTGTCAGAAACAATGCATCAACAAACCAAAATTGCATCACAATTGGTTATTCAGTTGTTTTGCAATATATTGTCAAAAAAGTCAACATTTTTCGCATGCTTAAAAATCAACTTTTTTTTTTTAGAAGGGGTACCCATCGTTGTAGAAACGCCTTGTTTGGGCGAAACAAATACACGTGTCCCGTTGTTAGTTAACAGCTAAAACATTTCTTATTTAATCTAACAATATAGCGACAGGGTCCCCTATGTCCAAATTATAGTGTGTCCCTAAACTTTCTGGCAGAACTGTAGTCTCCTCTTTTATCTGCCAATTGAGACGTTAAACATTATCTGAGATATAGCCAAACACTAAAAGCGTCTTAATACTTTTCTTTCTATGTACCCAATCATCGAGGAACGTAAGTCTACCTTTAAAAAATTAACCATACGGAACTAGAATGTAGCAGACATAGTCTGCTGAATGGGGAACTGAAAGTCTCACAAAGGTATATATAAGAAGGACGCGCGTTTCACCATGGCCGCCTGCAGATCTAGCGGCAGTGCTGATATCTGAACGTGGTCTGTGTTTCAAAGTAAATAACTAAATACATTCTGGGCGTGACTTGAGAGGGAGGTACATGACCGGCGAGGAGGGTTCGTCACGGTCACGACTGTGGGTAGGGCGAACTCATCGCGCATTCCGCACTCGATATTCCAGATGACCATGATAGCAGCCGGTCCAAAATAAAAACCACGTCATGCGTTATTCATTTAAATGGCTCATTACCAGGGTATCAAGCTTCGACGTCACTTCACTTTAAATTGCAAACAGTTGTTTTTTTAAAACCAAGAAATGATGCAAGATCAGGGATATACAGTTAGGAAGGTGTGCAAATGCAAGGCCAAAGGATATTCCTGCCGAGACACATTAAATTTCACAATAAGACGACTACTTTGTCGCTTCATCTGATACTGACGCTAGTAAAATTCCAACTGTTATATGATTTTCATCTTTCAGGGCTTAATCGATATTTATCACGACGATTAAATTAAAGTCGAACCTCGATATCTCGAACCTCCATTACTCGAATTGTCAGTATCTCGAAGTAACTTTAATTTCATGACCGTTTGTCATATTCTTCGCTTGTATTTATTTCTCTATTACTCGAAATTCGATTACACGAATTTCTCGACTTCTCGAAGCAAACATTTCTTCCCTTGAACCAAAAGTACGCTGTAACTCGAATTTTGTGCAACATTAAATGCCCGGTTTCTGGAATGGTGAGATATCTTTCCGATAACTATTGCTTTGTTACAGCTATCGGCTCGATAAATCTTCGCAGCGTTGCACAGCGGAACAGCAGCTAACTTATCGAACTGTCAACTATTGGCTCGTTGATCAAGTTTCATAAATACACACCAGATGCCACCCCTCGTACTGCTTTGTTTTTGTGCATAGGTGTGTTCCCTAGATACTTATTCTCTTTGCCCTAGATCGTCAGGCGCATGCGCACAAGTAATGCATCGCATTTGAGCTTTCTGTGCAGCTCCTATTACCCCCTCTTTGCCATGCAGCAAGAAATGGGTATTCGACTAGTTCTTGCAGACGTAGGTGTCAGTTTCGTGGTGTTTAAGGACTGTCAGAAGAATTTGACATTGTTTGAGGATTTCTAATGAAATATGCACACGAGTGGCACATGTCACGCGCAATCCAGTTTACACTGAGCCTTATAAGTATACCGTATCTCTTCCCTGTTATTACAAAATATGAACATTGTTTGATCACAGTATAACGATACATACCCATCGGGTAATTAACATAATTGTATAAGCTGTTGGTTCCTTGTAATGTAATATCGTTAATTAAAAACAATCCCACGATAAGAGTATATGCTCACTGTCAATGCAAGTAGGCCTGCAGTAGGCCTACGAAGATAAATGTGTAATTATCTGTTATACTCAGTTACAGGTACCAGTGCTTTTATGGACACGAATGCAGTCACAGATACAAATATGATAAGACTCAGTAGTACTGAATCTTAAAGGGTATCGTAAGTAATAATCGATCAACAGGGGACAATGGAAAATTATTTGTTACAGGACGCAAATTGTCGCCTGTACCCACTACCAAACCTACGACAGTATATTTGTTTAGCCTCAATCTGTCTTTGAATTCATTTTCACTACTGTATACTTCATTAGAACATTATGCCGACGATGATATTATTGTGGTCGTTCTAGAATGTGGAAGAAGATGAGAAAGGCATAGAAAAATTTAACAAACACAATGTTAGCTGCTGATACTGAAGTACTGCGCACGCGCCCACCAAGATAACAAATATATATCTCCTGCTCAGGACCCTGTAAGTTAGCAAGCGATTTGTCGAACCGATAGATGTATCTTACGTTCGTGCAACGCCAAAACACAAGTTAACCATTCGATACCGCTATAGGTTCGATATCTCACGTTCCAGAAACCGGGCATAACTGTGCAATACGGCGTTCCTGGTTTGTGAGGAGCAGTTAACAAGTACAGAAAGGGTTACAGTGATGCTGGGAGCTAATATGACGGGAACCGCAAAACTATCTTTGCTGCATGGTATTGAAAAGAAGTTCCAACGTGAAGGGAGGAAAGGTTAACAGTAACAAACAGAAGAGACTAACGGATTTTTTCCAAAGGTGTTGACCGGGTTATGTTTCTTGTTTCACTTCTGTATGTACTGTATACTGTCTTCAAAAAAATTATAGTAAGGGTTATCATTAAAGTGATGCCATAAAATAGAGTTTGTTTGTATATTTATAAATACTGTTAAAATTAATGTATTCAGTTAAGCCCGTAGATACACATGATTCAAATGTAGTGACCGTGCACTAGGGAAGCATGTGCCTCCATATAGGATTGGCGTCAGGAAGGGCATCCGACCGTAAAACAGGGCATATGTGTGTGTGTGCCGCCATTCTCATCCGCGACCCCACAGGTGTGGGAAAAAGCGGTAGGAAAAGAAGAAGACTCCTTCCCCATTCAGCAATTTCTCCAGACTTCAGACTCAGATAATATAACAACATACTGTAACATCTTAACAGATTTTGAATTCAGGCAATCTGTTAGGAATGTACGAGTTTATCGCGGATTTTTCGATGATACAGACCACTATCTGATCTGTAGTGAACTAAGTATCTCTAGGCCTAGGGGAGAGAAAGTGAAATCTGTCTGCAAACGAATAAGGGTAGAAAATCTCCAGGACGAGGAAATTAGACAGAAGTACATGGATATGATTAGTGAGAAGTTTCGAACAGTAGACAGTAAGCAGGTTCAGGATATAGAAAGTGAATGGGTGGCATACAGGGATGCTGTAGTAGAAACAGCAAGGGAATGCCTAGGAACAACTGTGCGTAAAGATGGGAAAAGGCGAACATCTTGGTGGAATGATGAAGTGAAAGCAGCCTGTAAACGTAAAAAGAAGGCTTATCAGAAATGGCTCCAAACAAGGGCCGAGGCAGACAGGGATTGGTACGTAGATGAAAGAAACAGAGTGAAACAAATAGTTGTTGAATCCGAAAAGAAGTCATGGGAAGATTTTGGTAATAACCTGGAAA
The DNA here is from genome assembly GCF_040414725.1 of Anabrus simplex. Taxonomy (NCBI): domain Eukaryota; kingdom Metazoa; phylum Arthropoda; class Insecta; order Orthoptera; family Tettigoniidae; genus Anabrus; species Anabrus simplex. The sequence continues at coordinate 43,341,239 of NC_090274.1, read as the reverse complement.
GGCTAGGTCAAGCAGCAGGGAAACCTTTCTGGACAGTAATAAAGAATCTTAGGAAGGGAGGGAAAAAGGAAATGAACAGTGTTTTGCGTAATTCAGGTGAACTCATAATAGATCCCAGGAAATCACTGGAGAGGTGGAGGGAATATTTTGAACATCTTCTCAATGTAAAAGGAAATCATCATGGTGGTGTTGCAAACAGCCAAGCTCATGGGGAGGAGGAAAATGATGTTGGTGAAACTATGCTTGAGGAAGTGGAAAGGATAGTAAATAAACTCCATTGTCATAAGGCAGCAGGAATAGATGAAATTAGACCTGAAATGGTGAAGTATAGTGGGAAGGCAGGGATAAAATGGCTTCATAGAGTAGTAAAATTAGCGTGGAGTGTTGGTAAGGTACCTTCAGATTGGACAAAAGCAGTAATTGCACCTATCTATAAGCAAGGGAACAGGAAGGATTGCAACAACTATCGAGGTATCTCATTGATTAGTATACCAGGCAAAGTCTTCACTGGCATCTTGGAAGGGAGGGTGCGATCAGTCGTTGAGAGGAAGTTGGATGAAAACCAGTGTGGTTTCAGACCACAGAGATGCTGTCAGGATCAGATTTTCAGTATGCGCCAGGTAATTGAAAAATGCTACGAGAAGAATAGGCAGTTGTGTTTATGTTTCGTAGATCTAGAGAAAGCATATGACAGGGTACCGAGGGAAAAGATGTTCGCCATACTGGGGGACTATGGAATTAGGGGTAGTTTATTAAAATCAATCAAAGGTATTTATGTTGACAATTGGGCTTCAGTGAGATTTGATGGTAGAATGAGTTCTTGGTTCAGGGTACTTACAGGAGTTAGACAAGGCTGTAATCTTTCACCTTTGCTGTTTGTAGTTTACATGGATCATCTGCTGAAGGGTATAAAATGGCAGGGAGGGATTCAGTTAGGTGGAAATGTAGTAAGCAGTCTGGCCTATGCTGACGACTTGGTCTTAATGGCAGACTGTGCCGAAAGCCTGCAGTCTAATATCTTGGAACTTGAAAATAGGTGCAATGAGTATGGTATGAAAATTAGCCTCTCGAAGACTAAATTGATGTCAGTAGGTACGAAATTCAACAGAATTGAATGTCAAATTGGTGATACAAAGCTAGAACAGGTCGATAATTTCAAGTATTTAGGTTGCGTGTTCTCCCAGGATGGTAATATAGTAAGTGAGATTGAATCAAGGTGTAGTAAAGCTAATGCAGTGAGCTCGCAGCTGCGATCAACAGTATTCTGTAAGAAGGAAGTCAGCTCCCAGACGAAACTATCTTTACATCGGTCTGTTTTCAGACCAACTTTGTTTTACGGGAGCGAAAGCTGGGTGGACTCAGGATATCTTATTCATAAGTTAGAAGTAACAGACATGAAAGTAGCAAGAATAATTGTTGGTACAAACAGATGGGAACAATGGCAGGAGGGTACTCGGAATGAGGAGATAAAGGCTAATTTAGGAATGAACTCGATGGATGAAGCTGTACGCATAAACCGGCTTCGGTGGTGGGGTCATGTGAGGCGAATGGAGGAGGATAGGTTACCTAGGAGAATAATGGACTCTGTTATGGAGGGTAAGAGAAGTAGAGGGAGACCAAGACGACGATGGTTAGACTCGGTTTCTAACGATTTAAAGATAAGAGGTATAGAACTAAATGAGGCCACAACACTAGTTGTAAATCGAGGATTGTGGCGACGTTTAGTAAATTCTCAGAGGCTTGCAGACTGAACGCTGAAAGGCATAACAGTCTATAATGATAATGCATGTATGTATGTATGTATGTATGTATGTATGTATGTATGTATGTATGTATGTATGTATGTATGTACTGTAAAACCTCGGAATGCGAGTGAGTAACTTGGTCTACCAGTGTTTTGCAAGACGAGCAAATATTTTAAATAAATTGTAACTTGATAAGCGAGTGAGGTTCCGCAGTACGAGCGTCACGTGTGCCAGGAACTGACCACCAACGAACTGAACCTGCATCGCGAACAACAGGAGGTGGTTATGGAGATCTCGTCCGGGGAAGAGGAGAAGGAACAGTCAGTGGAATCTCTCACTTCATTTCGGAAAAGTGCAAATTTTGGGAAACGGTGCAAAATTTTGTAGAAAATCACCACCCGAATAAGGCTGTAGCAGTACGAGCGATGAATCGTTTCAGTGACATTGCAATGTCACATTTTCGTGAAATCCTCAAAAAGAGGCAAAAGCAACAGTCACTGGACAGGTTCCTCGTTAAAGTTACACGAAAAGGAAAGAATTAAAGTGAGCCAAGAGATAGCAGTGATTCCGTTAGTGAAATTCGTGCTACACAGTAACTCTTCTCATTGTCTCCCTCACACCAATAATGATTCTATTGTAAGGAAAAGTGCACTTTAGTTTGTTTTACGTTATACATTGTTGTAGAAATGGTATGTGAATAAATATTTGTGTGTTGTGGACGAATCATCCGCGTTTCAATTGTTTCTTATGGGAAAACTTGCTTTGATATACGAGCGCTTTGGATTACAAGCATGTTGCCGGAACGAATTATGCTCGCAATCCAAGGTTCCACTGTAATCTTACTAGCCTATATAAACCTATTTTTTAATGTTGTACACTAAATAAGCTATAAACAATGAAGTGAATTTGTGACGACAGCTTTACGGATTCTCTCTCCCACTTTTGTTTCTAGAATTTTCGATCACTTTGTCTCACGGGAATCACTAACTTCGGCAAAATACTTGAGCTTCAACGTGAAGGGGATGATTTGACATCGAACATGCGCGCGATATTACTACTGAGTGAGGGTCTAGTTACCGTTCAAAGCTGCAAGGTAACGGTGTCTCCTCCGTAGGTGCTCGCGTTGGCTAACATTATGGTGAACGGTTGTGGAGCAGTCTGATTATCCAACCCACACTCAACAACACCAGCTTGCTTGCCAACATTCATAAAGGACCACCAGTGTCATTGAGAACCAAGCGGCTAATTGCTCGGTAACCATTCGCAAAAGCAAACAAAGGTGTTAAACGTCGCAATAACACCCGACGCTGACATACGAAATACCTATGACTGGGAAGGTAATTGTCGTGATAATAATTGATCCACCAACTAACATTTTCCTTTTCTCATTTAATAATAATAATAATAATAATAATAATAATAATAATAATAATAATAATAATAATAATAATAATAATAATAATAATAATTTATTGCAGCCAATGGCCAAAAGAAATTTACGTTAATAACACATTAGTCATCTCTGCAGATTCCATAAACTTAATAATGGCTTGCCACAGGGATCAGTCTTGTCTCCCATTCTCTTCAACTTATACATCCCGCCGCTATCCAGAGACACATCCCACAGAGACCATGGTTCAGTCTACTATCTCTAACTCGCCGCCATATGACATCAATTATCAGAATGCGACTTGGACATGCATCTTACCCCAGTCATCTGTTCAGACTCAAAGTCATAGACTCCCCAAATTGTCCCTCTGACCCCAATGAAGAAGCAGACCTCAACCATACAATTTTAGGATGCACTAGATACAAACCACAAGTGACCAATTTATATCAAACGCTTATACAACTGAAAGTTCCACTTCCCACTTCCGTTTCGTCGTTGTTCAGCAGCTATGACATCCGTATATATCAAGCAATAGCCAAATTTTTAAGTGAATCCAATTTAACATTGTGATACGTTTGTTCTGTAGTCTGTAGTTAAACTGTTCTCATCCAACCAAAGTTCCTGTACCGTGGCTTTCCATCACCAATTAGTCACAATGCCATTAACGGTCCCATGTTGTAAAGATGTTGCTCTTTGACTTTCCTGTTTTCTAAATGTACAGAGCTGGCAGCATGGTCTTACGGACCAAATGCCAAAATGCTAAATAAAAAAAAAAAAAAAATTAAAAAAAAAAACCTTATACATCCATGATCTCCCAGAAACCGTATCTCGCAAGTTCAGCTATGCACATGATATCAACCTCACCATACAAACAACAGACTTCAATGAGGCAGAAGACATTCTATCCCAAGATCTTGACAAGATGGGTGTTTATTTTTTTAAAAAATAGCGCCTGAAACCTAGTCCACTAGCTGGTACTTCATGGGGCGCAGAGGCACGCACACTACGAACAACTGCTCTAGCAATAGTATATTCACCAGCTGAATATTGCTCCTCTGTATGGCTCAATAGCTCCCACACTAGTCTGATTGATGTCCAACTGCACCACACAATGAGAATTATATCTGGTTCATTGCGCTCTACTCCTATTCAGTGGTTTCATTACTGAGCAACATTCAGCCTCCTGACATCAGATGGCGAAGCGCCCTTGTTAGACTGTGGACCAGGATAGCGAAGAATAGTTACCTCCCAATACATCAGGATACAGATGAAAATGCCGTAATGAGACTCAAGTCACGGAAACCTGCCTGGAAGACGGCAAAGGAATTAGTTAATGCACATTTCAAGCCTGATGAAATATGGAAACGCGAATGGTCTCAATCACACCTTCATGGCATTGTCAACATCAGGGATCCAACTACAAAGTTGCCTGGGTTCAACCTTCCTCGCTCCACCTGGACCACACTGAACAGGATACGCTGCGGAGTAGGAAGAAGTGCTTCTGCTCTGCATCAGTGGGGCTGGAAAAATTGCAACTGTGGTGGTGAAGTGCAAACCATCCTGCACATTCTGAAGACTGCCTTCTGCGAGCTTTTGGTGGTTCCATCGAGGACATTCACCGAGTGGCCCCTGAGGCACTCTCTTGGCTGGAAGAGCTGGACATTCGTCTCCAAGAGACTGAAAGACCTTTTTTTTTATGTGAAGTTTGTATATATATAGTATGTATATCAAGTCAATTTTTTTGTGCCTGTTAAGAATTTGTACATAGTCGATTGCCAACTGTAGCACATCATACACTAAATAATAAAAACCGATTCGTGCCGACAAGTACAAATCATGGCATGATAATGTTCACACCTCTTACCACAACGTTCACATACACAGTCCGTGTCTGGTTGATGGAATTTCTTAGCTTTACACAACTTATAATGAAATCCATGTATTGCAAATCGTGTCACCAAGTGTCTGAGCTCATATGCCCCTCCTTGCCAGTCTTTGGTAAATCATTGCGTCCGTCGAGTAAAATTAGCTCTTCTTTGCTCTTAATTTCTCTATGAACTGTAGATATGTTGGTGTAGTTGGTAGCGGTAGGTGATAATGGAGATCCTCTACGAAGAAAGGTTCACGGGTTAACTCATACACAAGCCTTGAAGGCGTATACTTCGAAACACAGTACTTTTTTTTTCTTTCGGAAAAGTAGCTTTCACTTTTTCTAGTTTCTCGAATTGTTTCACTTTTAGATGTGGCCATACATTTTCTAAATCATATCGAACAGCCCTGCTCCTCCTGCTCCGTGGCTCAGGAGGCAGCGCGCTGGCTTCTCTCCGCTGGATACCGTGGTTAAAATCCCGGTCACTCCATGTGAGATTTGTGCTGGACAAAGCGAAGGTGGGACGGGTTTTTCTCCAGGTACTCCGGTTTTCCCTGTCATCTTTAATTCCAGCAACACTCTCCATTAACATTTCATTCCATCTGTTAGTCATTTATCATTGCCCCAGAGGCGTGAGACAGACTTCGACAACCGGCACATTTCCTATCCTCGCTGCTAGATGGGGGCTTCATTAATTCCATTCCTGACCAGACTGGAAACAGGCGGGGGGGGGGGGCGATAGAGGGACTCATTTTGATGATCACAGGATAACGCACAGGAGTTGTTTGAAAAATTAATACTTTTATTCCCTGTATTTTGTACAACTTATTCTACCCTGTTTTTTATTCACTATGCGCGACGAATTAATGCACGAACCGGGATGATATTGGTCATAGAAGCAGGGGAAACTATAATTATTGGGGCATTTGCGCAAGTGATAAATGCCGTGTTTTTACATTTTTGTATGACTATGATTGATGTTGATTGATGTTTGTTGTTTAAAGGGGCCTAACATCGAGGTCATTGGCCCCTAATGGTACGAAAGGAGACGAAATGAAATGACAACTTGAAATTCCAAAATCCTCCACTGACCAGAATTCAAAGCATGAGGACGAAGAATGAATGGATGGAGATGAATTTAAAACGATCAGTGGATCCGACCCACAGTGCCTCACATGCACAGAAGCTGGTACAAAACAATCGTATTACCGACCAAGGGACTGCTTCTATAGTACGATGCTGAATCGATTGTGCGTATAGTCGAAACGGGTCCAAAATCCAGCTCATCAGCCCCTCCTAATAGTATTTATCGCTAGGAAAGTAGAATCATGCTATGTGTAATGTTGCGGTACTAATCAAAAGTAGCGGAGACTCGCGGTATTCATCACATTATGGTACTACTGACAGGTAATGTAATGCGCACATGTAGCACAGACCTATGGTGTTTCGCACATTGCGGCGCTATTTGCAGGCAACGCAAACCTATGGCGTTCCTTACATAAGTGGACTAATCACAGGGACCCGTACTATCCCGTGGAATTACTCACATAGTGGGAACTGTGCATAGGTAAGGCAGAACCATGGTGTCGCTCATATAGGGGTACGAATCACAGGTACTGTAGGACCCACCTCCTGATTCACACACTGTCGCTACTAATCACAAACCTATTGCGTACCTAACATAGTGGTACTACGCGCAAGTAAATGCAACCCATGGTGTTCCCTGCGTGATGGTACTAATTACAAGTAGTTTCATGGTTCTAATTGGACCATCCCTTGGTCGCCCCTTTTAGTCGCCCCTTACGACAGGCAGGGGATACCATGGGTGAATTCTTCGTCTGCCTCCCCCACCCACAGTGGGTGTGTGTTTGGTCCGTGAGAGGTATTTTATTTCCCTCAAGTCCGCCGGCAAGCCGGTTAGGACACCCCTACCCGCCACCTGTGACGCGCCACGTGGGAGTATCACCTCTCCCCCTGCTACGCCTGCATGGTTTGTATGACTTTCTTAGAACCCCTTTTCCGCTAAAAAATAATTTAATGGAATTGATTCGAAAATGATTATTGAAGATACATTAATTTGTGAGAGATAAACTTGAAAAAATCATCCATCGGTGGGATTTGATCCAGCCATCCCGCGCTTACGAAGCGGAGCTCTTGCCACTGCACCACGACCTCGTCTTCATCGCAAACATGGCTTACACATAACCGCACTGGACTTTTGATTAATTAGTTTCTCGGAAACGACTGAGAATTGCGCCTTATTACTTGCACCTGTCATGCCCTACAAGTGTACCAAAGGTGGATCGAATCGGTCACCCATGCGCCATGCATAGCCTCTCCTAAGTGCTGACAGATCATGTATTGTAGTCAAAATGAGCTAAGTTGGCTGTTGGTAACTCCATAAATGCATGGCACTCCATTGCCGAGTGCACTGAAGAGGACTAGAACGGTCTACACTAAGTTCGAGTGTTAATTCCTAGGTTTCTATATCTTCAGAAGGGGTAATGTCTTCCACCGTATTTGCTTAAATATAATGCATACCTATCTAGTTATTTAAATGCGCTATGTGCAACTGGATTCATCAACGGTATCTTTAAATTTTTTTGTTGTTGTTCTAATTTCATTTGAATGGCCACTATGCATTGAACGGATGGAGCGTGGATGGATATCACTGTACTGCCAACGTCCTTTTTTCCTTACAATATTATAATTAATTTGTTGTTACTCCCATATCTGTCAATTTACTTGAAATAATTGCGCAGTTTTTACAGAGCGTAATGTATATTGATACAGAAGGGTATCCATTGACATGTACGATATTTTGAGGTGTATATCGTTTTATTATTGGAGTAAGTTTGTTTAGTTTATGTGGAGAATATCTGTATATATTAATGTATTATGACAAAGGTTATTTCAATTGTTGTTTAATACCAAATAAATGATTCAAAAGCATATTGCAAGCTTCACCAAAAGTTATGAACTGAGAAGCATATACAAAAATCTGTGTACATAGCAAGTGACATAGAAATTGTTCAGCCAAAATCTGTAATGAAAACAAGATATGTTACACATTTCAGAGACGATGAATTGGCACTCACCATGCTAGAGGTTTTACCGACCTCAACAATCTTCAGATAGTTAAAATCAAACTGAAAGTTTGACATATTTTCTCATAATAGACACTTGCGCTTCAGGTTTTAAAGAGCTGAGACAATAAGACAAGCCAGATGATCATCTCATGACACTGAGACTGTCCTAGTAAAATCAGGAAGAATGTCCGGATATCTTCACTTCAAATGTATGACCGTTAACTGCAGATTATTTTCAAATAGCACACTCCATTATCAACGGCGATGTAGAACTAAATTCATTACCTCTCACCGAACATGCAGAAGAAACCCACATCCAAGCGGTTATGTTAATTGCTTTCTAGTCTTATGTAGGTGGTTAGTAAAGGCTAATTTCATGCCAAATAACAATCTCAATAGGTAAGTGCATGCACATTGGTTACATTTATCTTCAAGGCAAGAAAGTAGATCCCAGGGAACATGTGAAAACCTGTTTCTCATACAGAACTGGGATCTAAACGTCAAGCCACTCGTCACGTATATTGTTATGGTATATAAAATGTTGTTTGAATACTTCATGGTGAGCAAATATGTCTATCCAATTTTGCACTGGGAACTGAGAACTTGTAAATGTACTATTCAAATCATTTTATATTGAATGTTTGATAAATCAAAGCCCAGAAGATAAATGCAAAGTACATTACATATTAACAAATAACAGTAGAATCAGAACACAAAAAAGTCATGCAAAGTCACAATATTACAACGTATACAACATATTATGAAGTAGAAAACATTGCTAAATATAGAAACCTGTCAATATTCATAAAACATGTGTACATAAAGGCAAACAGAGTTCAAAATCCATAAAAATGTTGTTCTGGAACTCAACTGTCAGAGTCAGATAAAATTCTTGCACACATTTCTCTTTTGGAGAATTACAGGATATGATCAGCAACAGCCTAATTTACATAAAATACAAACAATCAGGTGGAGTAGGAAATTCATGGCTTAGCTCATAATGGGTGATCTAGACGGGTGAGATGATACTATCCAGTGTCCAGAAGGGGGCAACTAATCGTTTCATTATTACTTGCACCATCAGAATGGAAACAAGTGAACACCAGGCTGCAGAAGTACCGTGCACTTTTTCGTATATTTTTTAAATTAAAATGTGAAATATTTCCTCTAATTTTCTGAAAAATTTATTATAAGTTCTGCCATGTTTGTTCTTCATTTCTAAATATGAACATAATTATAATTGTTATTTAGTAATGAATTATGATTATCAAAAGAGTGGCCGGAGTTACCCCATGTTTTGGGGTAACTTCGGCCGCCATAAAAATAACTCAGGAAACGAAGTTTTCTTCGATATAGTGTTACTTCGGCCTCTGTGAATGTTTTTTAAAACCTGCAGAACGCCCAGTATCAACAATCACAAACAAATTAAAACGATTTGCAGTGAAACAGAAGTATAGTGATCAAATTCCCATTTTTCACAAAGAATGGACTATTTTATTTAGCCTAAGCGTACAAGCATTTTATGATATTACAAATTATGTGTTGCATTGCGTAGTTATTTGTAATGGTAAAAAAGATAATAAATAAAAAGTATGAAAATCATAAAGCCCAATAGTATGGAGAGAAAAGGAGATCGGAAAAGAAGCAATCTTGTAGACTGTTCTCATAATACACCGTCTTCTCAATTAGAAAATATCTGGGCCGTCAATCAAGTTCTTAATTGCGCATCGTCTGTGTCATCTGATATTCGTCTATTTATCATTGAAAATAGGAACAGTCTTTCCTTTCCCTGTCGGGATAAACTTCCCCGTTTATTGTTATTGTAGCTTTATTAATCTCTTCTAAAGCATTCTTGAAGTAAACAGGATTGTAATTACAATACCCGCGGCCGCGTAATGTTTTCCCGTACGTTCTGGGCTTGGCCGAAGTTACCCCGGAAGAGGACAACTTTTATCACAAAACTATTTCCTGAAAAACCTATTTGAATAAAATGCATCAAATTAGGTTGATCAGTTACCAGACGTACTTACATTTTGACCCCATAAACCTTTGAAATGGAGAATAGAATGCTGGAGCTGGAGAACAGTTTGTTTTCTGCTGTTACCAAACAAGACAATAGTCGGGGCTGCGAAAAAAATTGATTGACTCAAAAATGAGCCTGCCAATGTTCTTTGGACTACCGAGTGTTGATAGAGCATTCTATTGTACATGCATTTTAGTTGTTGCAAGTGGTTCATCTTTTTCCGTATAGGAGGCAGGAGAAAATAAGTGTTGCTATTCGTCAGTGGCCGAAGTTACCCCGTTTGACGGTACATGAAGAGAAGGGTGCTGTCTACAAATCCACAATCACACACTGTTGTTAGGTACCAGCCCCGTGGTAGCACTTTCGGTACTTCCAGGAAGGGGCTAGTGACTCACAGTCGGCTTGTGGGGTGGGGCCAGCCTTTCCATGTATTGTTCTCGTCGGCTGGCTTTCCTGCAAGTTTCTTGGAGATTCAACGGGAATGTTCCGCCTCTAGCCACCTTGCGAAAATTCTGACTCAGATCACCTGAGCTACAAAAAGGGAGGCTAGCTGCGGATAGTCAGTCAGAGTTGGGCTCCGTGGTGGAGCTCTAGTCAGTGTTGGTGCTGATCTCGGAGTCACTGTTGGATTCCATCATGGAGTCAGTGTGAGATTCAGTGTGTTGGGGTTCGGTTACTGGGCTGAGGGCGACAGAGATGTTGGCTGTCCCTAGTGTCCCACCGAGGTCTAGACGAGGAGCTGTTGTGTTGTGTCAGTGAGTCCAGTGAGTAGGTGGGCTAGAGACGATGTACAGTGCGGAAGACTCTGTACTACCATACTGTGTGGACTGAAGATCACAGTGAGTCAGCAAGGGAAGCTGCTATCGTGAGTGTGAAGGTAAATGGACCTGTGTTAATATTCGCTGTTGTATCATCCTGTTGTTCACTGCATGTGACTCTGAATTACTGGACTGTCCCTGGAGTTGAACCAAGCAATAGTCTTCGTGTTTGAGTGGCACGTAGTCCTGTGTTCAAATCCAGCAGTCCATACATAGCTGCTATACGAGGTGACTGGACTTGGGGAAGTGAAATTGAAGACTAGCCAACCCAGGTATAGCAACGGGCTGGACCGCCTGCTGTGCCGTAAGGAAGAGAGACTTGTAAATACATGTTGACAGCAATTAGTAAATGTGGCCATTCATAGCTGAATAGACCGTGTGTGTGTGGGGGGGGGGGGCATATACATTTACTGGGTCATCCTGAATAAATCGGACTAATAAACCAGCCTGAGTTTTATTCGTAATACTATCAATGAAAATATGTCTGGCTCCATGGCTAAATGGTTAGCATTCTGGCTTTTGGTCCAAGGGGTCCCGGGTTAGATTCCTGGCCGAGTTGGGGATTCTAACTGTAATTGGTTAATTCTTCTGGCTCGCAGGCTGTGTGTGTGTGTGTGTGTGTGTGTGTGTGTGTCATCTTCATCATCAAAGGTAGGGCTCCATTCTCACAGTTACGCAAGTCGCCTATAGGCTGTCTACTAGAAAAAAGACCTGCACCAGACCTCTCCGGAGGCCATACACCATTATATAATGAAAATACCAAATAACATCTTGAAATGACAGGCTTAATGACTGATGCAAGAGAAGAGATTTGCCAAATGCTGTAAAACGTTTGGCCTGAGACAGACTTCAATTAATGAAGTGGCTGTATTAGGTGGGAAAGTAATCAAAAGGATTGAACAAGTAAAAAATACACAAAGTGTTCCCAGGGAGGAGGTGAGGGAAACTATGATAAAAAAAGAGACTGCCTACACAAACTGTAGAAATTGTGCAAGCAATACACAAAAACTGTGTCAGCAGCGTACAAGCTCCGGCTGGAAAGACGCAATGGTTTAGAAATGAAACTGGACTGACAGGGGAGTGTGCTGTCACTTCTTGTTTCTAATGGTCTTGGACAAAATTGTACCGAGACGAAGGAAGCATATGAAAATAGGGATATGAAGTTATTACTGTTTGCAAATGATATTGTGACCTGGGGAACAAACAGCAAAGAAATACAAGAAGAGCTTGATGCACTGAACAAGAAAATTGAAAAGTATGGTACGAAAATCAGCACAGAGAAAAGCAAGACCATGGTGGTATCAAGAGGAAAAAGACAAGAAAATTGGTGATCAAAGTCTTGAAATAGTTGACAGTTTCAAATACCTAGGGAGTGGATTAATGCAGAATACAAGGCTGGACGTGGAGATTAGCAAAAGGGTGCAACAGGGCAACGCATTCTACCAGAGTGTAAGAAACCTTTCCTGAAATAAGGAAGTGCCAGGAGGTATAAAGAGATAATGTACAAAATATATTATTGCATGTTATAAATCCCATTCCATATTGATGGCTATCAGTTTAAAAACAGAAAAATCTTTATGTTGTCCTCCTTTTCAATGCAAAAAATGTCCACCTGTGTGTTAGATGGGACAATATCTAGACATGTTTCAACATATCTAAAAGCCATCTTCAGTGAAACCTCAGATTATTGTTTGACCAGTTGAATGCAGCTGCCCCATTAATAGAGCATTGTCACCTTGGAAGACAGATTTCCATTCTAAACAGAACAAGAAAAGTTTTATTTTAACAAGATTAGTTTTAGATGAGAGGACATTTTTACTTCAACAGCACACGTGTATTTTAATGCGCGATCACTGTTCTTTTATTTCCTCATAATTTTCTCAGTGTTTTATTTGTTTGTTTATATATGTAACATTTTAGCTTCTACTGAAGATGGCTTTTAGATAAGTCGAAACATGTCTAGATATTGTCCCATCTAACACAGGTGGATAACAAAAAAATTTCCATTTGTTAAGCAAAAAGTATTATGCACCCATTATGCAGAGAAACACTGGGAAAGAGGAAAGACCTAATTATTGTGTTTATGGACCTTGAAAAGGCATATGATAATATTCCTAGATCAATTATTTGGAAAATTCTTAGAAAACTTGGTGTACCGGAGTACCTTATTAGGAAGATCCAAATGCTATATACTAATTGCAAAAGCTGGTCACTCTGAATGGTTCAATACAACCAAAGGAGTACAACAGGGAAATGCCTTATCACCTCTTCTATTCATAGCAGTTATGGATACCATTGTAAAGGAACTAAAAGGAAAAGGTAATATAGATCTTCAGGCTTTGGTGTTTGCAGACGATGTGGCAATATGGGATAAAACAGAGGAGGGAGTGCAAAATAATCTGAATGCATGGTGTAAGAAGTTTGATGATTATGGAATGAAATTGAACCCATCAAAAACAGTAGCATTGAAAATCAGCAGACATAATACAGAATGCAACATAAAAATACAGGACCACCAAGTTGAAGTAGTACACCAATTCAGATATTTAGGAAGCATAATGGCTAGTAATAATAGAGCTGAGATAGAAATAACAAACAGTCTAAAGGCTCTAACTTTTACAGTATCGTTAGACACATATTATGGGATGAGAAGGTCCCACAAAGAACAAAAATGATCCTGTACAAGTAATATTTCATTCCCATCCTTACATATTCTCTGGAAACCTGTACACTAACATCAAAGGATTGAATAGGATCCAAACCTGTGAAATGAAATTTCTTAGAACTGCCCTCCAAAAGACACGACTTGATCACGTGAAAAATGATGAGATCCGATCTAACCTAGGTCTAAATGAATCGATGGAGGAAAGATTTAGGTCATCTAGACTTAAATGGTGTGGGCATGTTAAACGAATGAATAGCACAAGGTTACCATGTGCTTATATGGAAAAGAGAATAACAGGTAGAAGACCAGCTGGAAGACCAAGAAGAAGATGGATGGACCAACTGAGGAAAGATGTGGAGAGAAGAGGATGGAATTGGGAATCTGTCTTGGACAACAAAATCTTTTTGAATAGGCAACTTTGGAAGACGCTCGTTTTCAAACACCCTACCCAGCTTGCTGGAAGGGCAAACTGATGATGATGATTGACTTAAGTGGCTGAGACCTGGATTACGACAAGAAGAGAGGAGAGTAGAATTCAAGCCAGTGAAATGAAATACCTACGAAGTACGATAGGAACGACAAGGAAAGAAAATAACTGATAGCAGTAAACTAAGATGGTTTGAACATGTAAGGAGGATGGATGAAAAGAATACCAAAACAGATGATGGAGATGAAGATCGAGGGAAAGAGAGTGAGAGTGAGACGTAGAACAAGATGGATCAATTCAATAAAGATGAGTGCAAGTAAAAGAAATCTGGACTGGGACAGAATGGTGGAAGGAGAGAGGAGAAGGTGGAGAAGTGCCATAAATGCACCAACATGGCAGGAGCTGGACAAGGAGAAAGGAGGAGGAGGAGGATGATGATGATATAAAGTTAGGAGCATAAAAACGAACATATCATATGATAAACACAATGACAGATTAGTGTGGAAAGAGGAGAATGAGAAAGAAAATACAAAAGGACAATAACAATCTGAACATCTTCAGAGAGCTCTCTGCTCATCAATTCCAGCTACGTCCACTTCTTCTCAGCCCCCAACAAGCTCGTTTCTGTTTCCCAACTTCATCAGGAGGGTGGACTTCAACACTCATTGAGGAACCATCTCGACAGATCTTCAACGTTGATGTGGGAAGTGCAAATTAAGAAGAAAACTGAATAAACATAAGAAAAGGGATGAGATAAAAGGATAAAATTTAATACATGGGAGCTGACAAGAAAGGTTTGTAGAACAATGAGGACTGATGAAGGAGCGCCTATCTATATGAACTCTCAATTACAGAGTTTTCTGAAGTTCCCACCTAATCAATACTATATATGTTGTCAAATTTATTTATTTACATGTCAATTTCAATAACAGTTTTGATCCATGGATCATCCTCAGTTCCTTACACTAACACTTAAGCTAGTACATTCACAATCATTAGAAACCACTTTCTTTGAGTTTGTCATATATTACAGTCATAAAATCTAATAAAACGTCTGTTTCATTTCAGTGTCATATCTCTATCTGTTGAATGGTGAATCATAAGTCCATCAGGTTTATATAATTTTGTTGCCTCAAACGCTCTTCTCAGACTTTTCCTATTTTTCTAAATACATTGCAATGCGGGTGGGCTCCACGTCCGCCATCTCAATCTCAGACTTTGGTCGGGACCAGCGATTGAAGCAGGACGTCAACATCCACCACCTCCAAGCTGCACCACTTGCGCTTGAGCCTAGGTGCTCTCCCTACTTGCCTGTTGGTGGTGTAAGGAGAGATGGATAATACGAGAATGATTAACCTGATGTCTTCCACCTCGCAAGGTATCTGCATGCATCCAGCCTCTGGACTGTTCTGGAACGATTGGCCCAGGTATATATAAGACTGGAGTGACTTGCCAAGTTAGCAAGCATTATAGTTCTTATCAAAATATATAAAGGCCAAAGGCAGGCATTTATACAAGAGGAGGCACATGCTCCCCTACTGCACGGTCACTGCATTGTCCTACATGAGAGGCTTGCAGTGCTGTCTCAACGGCGCAGTAACCACCAGTGTCTTGGAAAGGTGTAGTATTCCAACTGATGAGCCCACTGCTACACTGGGGCGAAATGCTGGTAATTTCATGCCGAAAGAGCTTAAATGTTATTGTTCTTCTTTGAGGAAATTCCTCAAAAAGTAACACTTGTTAAGGTTGATAAAACAGGCTAAAAAATAAATAACATTTCTTGTAATTGTCAACTTATTTCGAGCAGTTCAGTGTGAGTTCACTTTTATTTTCTGTTCGTTTGTTCATTCCTAAATCTTGCTATCATTTCCAGATTTACTTCATTGCCTGAAATCTGCTTTGATTTGACTAATTCAATTTAAAGGTAGCATCATATTATGAGAGGAAGGTCACACCCGTAACTTTTGTTGTTATATGCATTTTGATATTATAATCATTCCTAAAACATTGTCTTTCTCTTATATACATATGTTTCAGATGTTAACACATGATCTGCTTAATTTTTATTTTGGCTGATGATGATCATTAAGTGGCTGAAACTAGTACCAAGACTAATGTAATACTATTTAATTAATATATGTATTGAAAAGGTGGATCCTCTTATCAATTTATTAGTTGAGCTAAGTTGAGGAGTTGAGTGCCAACAGAGTGAGTGTCTCCTGTCCAGGAACGGAGTATTTGTTCCGCGTGTTTGTCGCTGTATAGCCAACTAGTGTGCTGTAGCAGTGTGGAAGGGAACACTGGATGTCACCAGGAGACAGGTAATGGAGGTTGTACAGGAGTGAATGGCCAGCGTCCATCATCCTGAACTGCGAGACTGATGTGTGCAGGCTGAAAACGGAGGACTTTGACAACGGCAATGACAACAACTGTGTGACCGAGTCTCCGAGTGCTAGTCGATGAAGACCGAGTGAGTGGGACCTAACAGTGAGAATAAGAGAGAGCACAAAGTGTGAAATTGTGTGTCTGTACTATGAGTGTAAGTTGTGATCTTGGTGTGCCTGTGTGTGTTAATATGTAGGTTAAGTAATTAATTAATTAATGAATCTTAGAGGTTAAGTACTACCAGTTTCTGTGTTTCTTTATATGCTATGCAAGGTTCTCCAGGTGTACTTAGGATGTAAAGGAACAAACAACTGTCAAATCAAGTCATGTGTGACATTGTAATACTTAATTTGGGGATGTTAGATTGTGTAATGTGTATAATCTGCCGATGCATTTTGATCCTGCGACCAGGATTGTCTTCAGAGCAATAACAAATAATGTATTGGCAACTGTCACTCCATAGTAACCAGACTCAAGAGAGAGGGACAGAGAGAATCTTTTTGAAATATAGTTCATTCGAGGGCCTCCAGAGTCAAGGAGCAAGATGTTGACGAGTGAACTATGGAGGGTAGCCATGATCTACTCAGTATATAGCCGTCACCTTTGTTAAAATTATCCGGGTGTTTTGCAATTTCTACTGCCTCATAAATTTCTAGGTAGAAAATGTTTCTCTTTAGAAATGATAGAAGAGTGGTTTTATTATTATCTACAATACTTTCTGATTTATGACAGAAAACGTGAAGCCCTCTCACCCTATACCGGTTAGTTTGTTGCTTGTTTCCAGGAACTTTTGTTTTTCAGAACCGTTTTCTTGATAGTCAGTCCACAAACTTAGCATGCCTGCCTCTTACCCAGAGCCCAGGGTTCGATTCTTGGCCATGTCAGGGATTTTTACCTGGATTTGAAGGCTGGTTCAGGGTCCAACCAACCTACATGATTACAATCGAGGAGCTATCTGATGGTGAGATAGCGGCCCCGGTGTAGAAAGCCAAGAATAACGCCCGACAGTATTTGTCGTGCTGACCCCATGACACTTCATAATCTGCAGGCCTCCGGGGTGAGCAGTGGTCGCTTGGTAGGCCAAGGCCCTTCGGGGCTGTTGCGCCATGGGGTTTGGTTTGGCTTTTGGTTTTCCTGGTAACTCTGTGATTTTTTAAGATATTAAAATGAACTTTTGCATGCATGTATATTTGATAGAGAAGAAGAAGATGTGCTAGAATTATTGAGCTAGCTTCATTGGTTGAGTTTAAAAAATGTATTTTCAAATGCAAATTAATGAAAGAATTGTCTGCTTGAAAATGACTTAATGAAAAAGATATTTATTCTTGATGGACTTCACTGATTCACTGATTCTAGTATACATATGTTGTAGCTATAACATTACCAATCATGATTTTAAAAATCATAGAATAATATTCATGTGTTTGGAAATTATCAAGGAAACAGCAAAATAGTGGCCACGATAATTAATTATATATAATGGCATAGGTTTATATGATTTCTTTTTTTTTTGCTACGGGCTTTACGTCGCACCGACTCAGATAGGTCTTATGGCGACGATGGGATAGGAAAGGCCTAGGAATGGGAAGGAAGCGGCCGTGGCCTTAATTAAGGTACAGCCCCAGCATTTGCCTGGTATGAAAATGGGAAACCACGAAAAACCATCTTCAGGGCTGCCGACAGTGGGATTCGAACCCACGATCTCCCGGATGCAAGCTCACAGCCGCGCGCCTCTACACGCACGGCCAACTCGCCCGGTATATATGATTTCTAAATATGTAGGCATATTGATGCGCAGGTCGCCCACGGGTGTCAAATAGAAAGACCACACCTGGCGAGCCAAACCTGTCCTGGGATATCCCGGCACTAAAAGCCATATGACATTTTTATAGAAGTTATATCAAAAAATGATTTGATGGTCATTAGGTATGGCATGTTCTGCCACAGCAGACTTCTCTGGCTGGCAAAGACGTAAATGCCTGCGATGCTGTTTAACCCTTGTTGCTACCTTCCTACATGTTTGGCCAAAATAAAATTATGCTCAAGAACAAGAAATCATATACATTCCAGCACAATTTAAACAAATATATTCATCTATCATGATTTTGAGCATTTTTTAATATATATTTCAAATCATGTTTGTAATTATTTATTTTTATATTTACATCTAACAATGTTACATTATAATACTTAGTTTGGGGATATTAAGTTGTGTAATGTTTATAATCTGCCTTTGGTTGTGGCATCTTACAGAACAACTAACCCAGCTGAAGGGAGATTGGGTCACCTTCCCTATCCTTCACTTGAGTAATTCTTGTCTGGTGCATCCACGTTGCGGTGGTGGGTAACCTCCACATCAGTAGGCCGGTGTGAAGGAGAGCTAAGTTCAGGCAGGGACACAGTCTCGTGGGGTATAACATGGAACCCATGCCCAGGGCAGAGAAGGAGACCTTTGGAATGGCGAAGACGGTTGAAGAGCCAACCCATCCTCTCCTGGTAAAATTAGAAGAGGAAACCACTGCCTTATGGAGAAGAGGGATCTTCTTTTTTGCTATTGGCTTTACGTCGCACCGACGCAGATAGGTTTTATGGCGACGATGGGATATGAAAGGCCTAGGAGCAGGGAGGAAGCGGCCGTGGCCTTAATTAAGGTACAGCCCCAGCATTTGCCTGATGTGAAAATTGGAAATCACGGAAAACCATCTTCAGGGCTGCCGACAGTGCGATTCGAACCCACTATCTCCTGGATGCAAGCTCACAACCGCGCACCTCTAATCGCATGGCCAACTCGCCCGGTAGAGGGATCTTCAAAGGCAAAGGGAGTAAACGCCAAAAGAAAATCCTCAGATGCATTAGGTTTAGCAGGTCAGCAGATGAGTAAATTTGTACTTGCTTTCTACTATAATACAAGCCTCGGATGGAAGTTTAAAAATGGAAATGGAATTGACAAGTCTCTGGCTACAGTTGCCCAGTATGATGGTAATTCTGATGTTCGTGCAAGTGTTAGATCAGAGAACAAAACCCGATTTGGAACAATAAATATTTTAACAATGAATGGGAAGGAAAATGAATTGATTGACCTAATGGAGAGACAAAAACTCGGCATCATGTGATTAAGTGAAGTAAAATGGAAAGGGAAAGGAATGAAGAAACTAAGAAATGGGTACACCTTGTACTGGATGGGTAACAGTAAAGAGAAAAGAAATGGAGTGTGATTTGTAGTGAATCAGAATGTGGAGCCAATAGCTGAAGCTGAGTATGTAAATGAAAGAATTATAATAATGTACATACATGTAAAGAAGGGACTACTGAAGATAATACAGGTGTATGCTCCACAGACAGAATGTAGCGTGGAAGAAAAATATTTCCTCAATGAACTGGAAGCATATATTGTTGGAGATGGGAACATGATAATGGGAGATCTGAATGCCCATGTGGGAACTGATAGAATGGGATATGAGAATGTTCTGGCCCCACATGGGTATAGCGATAGAAATTAAGATGGAGAGAAACTGTTGGACTTTTGTATCAGAAATAACCTGATAATAAAGAACACATGTTTTATGAAGAGGAATAGCCATAAGATCAGCTGATATAGTTGGGATGGACAGTATGGAACACTCATCGATTTTATAATAACAGACCGAGAATGGGGAAGATACGTCATGAATATGAAGATAATCCCCAGTGAAAGTATGGAAGGTGATCATAGATTGTTAATTGTGGAATTAAAACAAGTAAAAATCCCTAAAATTGTACTGAAGAAGAAACCAAAGATCAGGATTTGGGAATTGGAGGAGGAGGAGGATAAAAAAGTGGCTTTCCAGATTGGATAAAAAGGAAGTTGCCTAACACAGAAATACAAAGTGGAGAAGACGTGGGACAATTTACGACAGACATTTGCGGAAGCAGCAACTGAGGTATGCGGAAAAACAAAAGCAAAGGTTAAGGGAAAGGAGACACAGTGGTGGACAGACAAAATAAAAAAAGAAATAAAAGGAAGGAACAAAGTGAAGAAAGAAATGGATAAGGAAAAGCAAAAATCATATCAGGGGGATGAGAATAATATAGAAAGGTTACATGTGGAATACAAACGATTGAAACTACAAGTAAAGAGGAGTATCAAGGAAGAAAAGGAGAAATGTTGGGGAGAGCTTACCAACGAAATT
Source organism: Anabrus simplex (assembly GCF_040414725.1). Taxonomy (NCBI): domain Eukaryota; kingdom Metazoa; phylum Arthropoda; class Insecta; order Orthoptera; family Tettigoniidae; genus Anabrus; species Anabrus simplex. Next base: position 43,320,658 of record NC_090274.1, on the reverse strand, counting down.
GAGCAAGATAGTCAAGGAAATCAGAAACTACTATACAGAGTAATAAAATTGAAAATAATAAATCAAGAAAAAATCAAGGCATTAGAGAAAGAAGATGGATCCATAGTACACGACGAAAAGGGTCTTCAGAAGGTGATGGAAAAATATTTTGAAAAACTTTATAATGAGGATGACTGCTCGGAGGAAGAAGGAGAAAAGAAAATGGAAATAATCGATGGAGAAAAAGAAGAGAACCCGATAACATGGTTGGAACTTGAAAGGGCAGTGAAAGCAATGACCAAAGGTAAAGCAAGTGGGAAAGATGAATTCAGTGCTGATATGTTTAAGGCAGCAGGAAGCATTGGACTACAGTGGCTATACTGAGCCCTCAATGCCATATAAAAGGATGATAAGATACCTGAAGATTGGCAACAAGGAAGCATTGTACCATTCTTCAAAAAAGGAAACAGGAATAAATGTGAAAATTATGGAGGTATAACCGTATTATCACATGGGCTAAAAATAATGCAGAAAGTCATAGACAAAAGACTGAGGGATATAATAGAAACACAGTTAGAGGAAGAACAATATGGCTTTAGACCAAATAGATCAACAATAGACTTGATATTTACAGTGCGAACAACAATGGAAAAACATCTGGAAAGGAACAAGGAAATCATCTTCGTATTTTTGGATTTGGAAAAAGCTTATGATACAGTTAAGAGAAAACATGTATGGGAATGCCTATGGAAAAGGAATGTACCAAAATCATTAATAAACAAGATCAAAATGTTGTATCATGAGAGTAAAAGCAGTGTACAAGTGGAGAGTGGTGACTCTGAAACATTTTATACAAAAAAAAAAAAAAAGTCTCAAGCAAGAAAGTGCACTGTTGCCACTATTGTTTATTATATTGATGGATGAAATCATAAAATGTGTAAAACAGAGTATCAGTAGTGATGAAGTGAATACTTTGGTATTTGCAAATGATGTGGTGACTTGGGGAAAGGGAGAAAAGGAAGTACAAAGGAGACTGGACATTTGGAATGAAAATCTGAACGAGCTTGGAATGGTAATTAGTAAAAAGAAAACTGTAGTCGTGCACTGTGGAAAAGAGAAAAACAGAAGCCAAGACGGAGAATGGTTAGAGAATGTAGAACAGTTTATATATCTGAGTAGCATTATTAATGGAAGAAATTAAATCAACCCTGAAATTAAAAACAGAGTAAGTAAAGGTACAACATTTTATCACCAAGTCAGAGAGCTTTTATGGGATGACAAAGTACCCAAGGGAACAAAATTAAGATTACGTCGGTAGATGCAGAGTGGGTTGTTGTCCCATATGCTCTGTACTCTGACCGGCCAACTGAGCAGAGGAAAGTTGGCCACGGCTCTACCGTGGCTCTACGCCTCTGCAATCGGGAGACGGGTCTGGGGCACAATGCCGGACTTCACGCCTGGTCCCACGCTGTCCTGAGAATTGTTTTCCGTGGTTTTCCATTCCCCTGCACTAAGGAGAATGCCGGGACAGTTCGTAGTGTAGGCCACGGCCGCCCACTCCCTCACCTTCTCCGCACATCTCCTTCATCGTAACAAATCTCCCGGCCTGAGAGACGGCGTCACCATCTAAAAGGTCCGCCTCCCCCTTCAGGGGAGGAATGAAAACGTTGTAGTAGTAAATTAAGATTATATAAAAAGTATTTCATACCAATTGTAACATACAGACTAGAGACGCTGGTAACTAATAAGAGACAAGATAGTAACATCCAAGCAGTAGAAATGAAATTTTTAAGAACATTGGTTAAAAAGACAAGAAGAGGTAAAATTCAAAATATTAAAATCAGAGAAGAACTAAATATAGAACCGTTAGTACAGATGATACAGAAAGCAAGACTGAGATGGTTCGGACATGTAAAAAGAATGGGAAAGGAATGAATAGCAAGAAGGGAATAGGAAAGAGAAGTTAAAGGAAAGAGACCAGTTGGAAGGCCGAGAAGAAGGTGGATGGATCAGATTTGGAAGGACATTAGAGAAGCTGGTCTGGATGTGGTGGAAGTAATGGAGCAGGAAATGTGGAAGGACAGAAAGGAGTGGAGGAGGCTTGTTAACCACACCCAGGCAACTGGAGTGCGACATTGTTGATGATGATGATTGTTACATTAGTATTACTAAGCCTATATGAGAGAAAAAAGATCCTGAATTCCAGTTTATTAGGGTTTCTATCACACTATTGTTCAGGGAGTCAAGAGACGTTGCCACCATTGTAGGAACGAGTGGGAAAACATAATGCATTGAACACATCCTTGTTACTCTTCAAAGAACGGTTCATATTCTATCCAACGAAAGTCAGCGCTCCCATCTAGCAACAGTAGGCAGAACTAATATTGTTTTTCTTGTTTACCAGAAGAGAGAGATGTATTTCTAGTATGTGATGATTTATTAGTTAAGAAAATCAAGTCCTCGGGCACCGTATTGAAAGTGTTAACCATTGTACCCCCTTACTATATACCTGAAGCCTTTGTCACTTATTCATGTTATTATTGAATAAATACACTTTGGTTTAATTTCAAACATTCAACGGCATTGATTAAATGTCACGTTTTAAATCATACAGCGTTTCCACTGTGTATTTGCAGGGTCTCACAAATAAACTACGATTGTCGAAACGGCGTTTTTACTCTCCGAACCGTAAGCTGCAGTACGGGAGGTGTGCGCATAGTTCTTCAGCCTGCATGTGTTTGACCTGGCAAGCATTAGTCACCAGTCTGTATCTCAGCTGTTAACATGGTGAGGCAGTTATCATTGCAACAACATATTTTCGTATGTTCGTATGTTTCATCTTAATGGTCATGTGAACCGTCATAACTCTCGCTATTGGTGTGCAGAAAATCCTAATGGTGTTTATGAAGTCCCTCATTATGATAGGAGGATTAGTCCGACTCGTTGGCTGAATGGTCAGCGTACTGGCCTTCGGTTCAGAGGGTCCCGGGTTCGATTCCCGGCCGGATCGGGGATTTTAACCTTAATTGGTTAATTCCAATGGCCCGGGGGCTGGGCGTTTGTGCTGTCCCCAACATCCCTGCAACTCACACACCACACATAACACTATCCTCCACCACAATAACACGCAGTTACCTTCATATGGCAGATGCCGCCCACCCTCATCGGAGGGTCTCCCTTACAAGGGCTGCATTCGGCTAAAAATAGCCATACGAAATTAATTTAAATAGGAGGATTGGTGTTTGGTGTACTGTTAGTGCAAGACGAATAATTGGGCCTACTTTTTTAAGATGACAGTAAACGCAGAGAGGCACCGAGACGACATTTTGACGCCCTTCTTCCATCAGTTAACAGAACAAGAAAAATTGCATTGGTGGTTTCAACAAGATTCAGGCCCTCCTCATACAGCAGAAATTTACAATCTCGGAAGTGTTTGCAGACAGAGTGATCAGTGCTCTCTATTTTCCCTTCATTCTCCAGATCTAACACAGTGTGTGATTTTTGCTTGTGGGGTGAATTTAAAGAAAACGTGTATCGAACAAATCCTCACACACTGGAAGAAGTGAAAGAAAACATTACTATTGAAATCAGGAACATAACAGTGGCAGAACTCACTCGCACCAGCCAGAATGTAGTTACCAGATACAGTGCCTGTATAACCCAGGAAGGACGACACTTCCAGCGTCTTTTATTAGGTAAGATTTCATGTAAGACTGTATACATGCTTAAAGTAAGCAGGGCGGCCGCGCGCGACATAAGTTCCAGCTTATAAATCTCATATTTATTCCGTATTGGCTCAGCACAACTTCCAATACTTATCAATTTCTATATAATAGGTTTATTAATTACATAACATAAACCATATAATCTCTAGTACATGTTTCGTTCCGATTATGGAACATCTTCAGCTAAAATTTGACAAAATGGCAAGACAATTAAAATACATTGATGTTATGATGATACAAAAGCTAAAAGATATGATAAAATGGCACGAAGATTAAAACATATAATTATGATGATGAAATAAAGTTCATTCATGTTGGTTAAAAATTCAACAAGTCAGTGTTCAAATGACGAATTAGAAACGGCGATAAAGTTCTTCTTCATGTTGGAGACGTGTACATTTTGTTAATCTTGAAGATAAATTGGAGAAATACAAGATTTTCTTAATGTATATTTATCGGGGGAACTCTTGATAAAATAACCGTAGTTGAAGTTGAGTTGTGGTTAGATTATTGAAATGAGTCTTATAGACAGTCGTGTCGTATTTAACGTCCTCCCTTATGTCGTGTTGTTATGTAATTAATAAACCTATTATATAGAAATTGATAAGTATTGGAAGGTGGGAACCTACTCATAACTTAACCTTAGTCGACATAAGTTCAGCTAAGCCAGGTGCCGTAGCGCAGAATATAAACACCGTGCATTCGGTCTTAGTTTATATGCGAGACCCTGAATGTGCACTGCAGACTGGATAGCTAGCCGTCAGAAGAAGGTGAAGGATCTTTGTATATCAACAGGCACACGATTCATACCTAGTATATGCCATAGCAGCCTGATCAGCGACTTTCATTCAAATAGGGCAACCCATAGCTGGTTAGTGTCGCATGTTTGAGGACATGCCATTTTCTCAAGAATGAATTGTCATATTTTGAAAATTACACCCTTGAATTTATAAAGCCCAAGTCTATAATGCTATGTGTACAAAGCAATGTAGTTAATACTGTATCTTGGCACATACTCACAATCTGCAAAAGTGTTGCAAGTTCGATTATGAGTCCCTTGGTAAGAGTAGTAAAAGTGAAAACAGATTTCATTAATGGTGTAAGAGTTATTTGATGTGAACATCTAAAAACACATACATCTCCCCTGTATATACAAGCAACTAATCACAGGATCAGACCATAAAGAATTGAGGCCTTAGTAGTCGTAGCCACCAGGAAGGCTTGAAACAAATAACCTCAACTTATTATAAATCAGTAGTGAAGAGAAAATAGATTTTGAACTCTGTGAACAAAAAATAAGAGAAAGAAGATGACTCACCACTATCCACAACTCGGCGCGTCTCTTTGTGGCGTTTTTTGACAGTCACTTTACGGAACACTGTATCCAAGTTTGGCTCCATATCAAAGTCCTCACCAGAACTAGCTCGAATAGACGCAGGTGATCCTTCAGGTCTAGGAGGGATCATGTCGTCCCTGTGAGCTCCAAACCTGCGGCTAGCAGTCGGAGGCGTAGCTATGATCTCCCCTCCGCTGTCGCTGTTGCCGCTGTACTCGATGGTGGAGCCGACATAGTCCCTCGAGATCATGGAGCGCCGCTGCATGGAAGACAGGCTCTCTCGAGGCATAAGCGGATGTCTCTTCTGGAAAACAGGAGAATCTTGGCGCAGCATGAAACAACGTTGTTGAGGTGAAGGAGATGCGAAACTATCCACTTCAGTTGTGGAATGTCTCTGAATGACAGGAATCGTCCTTGCACTTTTATGATCCATTACATCGACAGACTGATGACGTCTATTCAGTGGAGAATGCTCTCGAATGGCAAGGTTCGTCGGAGAATGGTCTCTGAAAGCGAAGCTTGTCGGAGATCGTTCCGGCAAGGTTATGCTAGTGCGGGATGGTTCCCGGACTGCCACGCTGGTGGGAAGATGTTCTCTGATGGCAATGCTGGGGGGAGAATGGTTGCCAATAGCAATACTAGTTGGTAAAAACTTTTCCTTGTTTTCAGGAAAGATCAGTTCTTGATGATCATGGCTAAACGATCTTGTCTGGATCGATTCTGTACTACTGGGTCTATCATACTCGTTCACTATTTGATTACGTAGCTGTGGCGAAGACGTTAAATGATCGTCAAGATCTCTATCGCTGCCCGTGCTTGCAAATAACTGTCGTCGATACCTTGTCATGGGTGGCGGGGAGGAATGAAAAGGTCTAGATTCTTCTGAATGGCTGGAATGTTGCAACTTTGGGAACTGTTTTGGAGGTTCCTGCTGGTCTACTTTCAATGGAGCAATTAAACTATTTTTCCTAGCATTTTTATTGTCATCAGATAGTGGAAGAGAGAGCTGACGATGGAAGTCGTCTTGAAACTTGAGGGCATCGTTGCGGCGGAACAAAGGCGGACTGCTGTCATCTCTCGAGTATGGAGGGCACGCGTCTCTATGCCGAGGAAGACTGTTGTAGGCTCTGTATTCGGGTGAACCTCGCAGCACGGAGCACCGAGGAGGAGCGGGATCTGTAAAGAGAAATGAGATAAATTAAAGGTAAGTGCAGTATAACGATCTGATTACATACATTTTATGATAATAATACCGTGTGGGAAAAATAAAATTGGCCTGAAAAATATTATAAAATTAATGTTGTAATGGTCCACCTTTTCAATACTATAATATGCAATATATTTGAATTACATTACTAAAGTAGGGACTAGTTTCGGCTTTGGCTGGTCATCTTCAGCCTTAATGTAATACATCTAATAACTAAACAAATGTACAAACACACAACTGACATTAAAATCTAGGATGAACTAAGAGTAAAATTTGGAAAGTAAATTAGGCTCTAAATTCTTAGCATCTGCAGTATGCTCATCATCCAGACTCTTTCTTACATTAATATTCATAGAATGGAACTAACTCAGAGTTTAAGTCTTCTACCGAATGCAGCCAACGCCAACTAAATGTGTGTCTATCCTCTAACCATTACAATGTTAGTCAGCTATATACATGTAAACACAATCAACCTTGCTTATCATCATAGGACAACATGCAAGCAAGTTGAACAACCTTCAAACCGGGTCATTACCCTCATCTCTTTTTTTTCAATGGAAAACTTTGTTGTATGTGTATTCATCTTCTATTCACTGTCAGTTGTTCAAAATCAATTTCAAAATAAGCTTCAACTTCCTTAAGCTAGTCTCACATTCAAAACACGTACGAGTTTGCTACCTTTCCATGGTAAGCCACAGGAATGGCTCTGAGTGGAAAGTTTCAATAAGTTACATGAAATATACATTTATTTTAGCATAATGGGTAGAAGTTGTAATTTTGACAAGGCTGGATTGAAAGTAGAACGAAGTGTATTGTTTGATTATTAACACAGATTGTAGTTTAACTAGGAGATGTTAGAATGAGTTGCTTTACAGATTATAAGGAGTTTTGTAACCATATGACTGTGTACATTATAATGTTATAGATAACAGGTCTAAGAATTTTGGGCAATTTAAATTTGTATAACCGCTGAAGAAGAGAGAATGTGATGCTCGCAAAACATGTACGTGATGTAATGTAGTTATAAACATTTAATAAAACAACAATTAAAAAAAAAAAATTCTAATCACAATTGTTCTTTTTAATGAGTACAAAATACACTCAAATACAGTAGAGACAATACGCGACACTCTGCGAGATATCGAGGGACAGCTATTAGAGCTCTCTCTAGCGGATTGACCTGAGAACTACCGATTCTGTCATAAGAGCATGTGTATTTGTGTGTGAAGTTTTTGGTGTTATTTATGCATTTTCAGTGAGTTGACATAATTAAATAGTACCGTGTGTCATTCCTTGATATCTCCTCTCAACATGAGGGGAGAGGTATGTGCTGTGCTTGGCTGCAGTAACCAAAATCTCTTTATTTGCAAATGAGGTGTCTACCTCGGTGGCAAATGGTACACTAATATACATTATTGTCAAGCACTAAATATTAAATTAACAAGAGAAGAAAATTTTCCTATAATACAATATTATACAATTTATGCTAACAATGTTTTCTATTAAACACACAGCTCATCCTTAATAAATTTATATTGTTTACAAAATTCTACTTATAATATCTCCTGTACTACTTACAAATATAGTCAACCATGAAGTAGAGAAGAATGTGCGGTCTTTCTTCCGTTTTCCTCATGACAAGAAAATGTAAGTAATATTGTGTTTGCATATATATTCTTCGAGTGACAAAGAGATTTTTATAGTACTTCATAATCTTCTGACCTGCTCGACCCATATTTTAACTGGCTTAAAATATAATACGCATATTTTATTGTATAGTGCAGCAGTTAACCTTCAATACCGATGTGTTGTTGTAGGTGTGATCTGTGGGTTTGATTTAATTCAGGAAAATACATATGCATATGAGTATGGCTGGTTGTGTTCCAAGTTGTCAAGCACTGAACAAAATATGGGTGATTTAAGAAATGTACATATTTTGTTGAAACAATATGATGATGCAAATTTGCTTTACCCTGATGTAATGGAATCAATCAATCAATCAATCAATCAATCAATCAATCAATCAATCAATCAATCAATCAATCAATCAATACTGATCTGCATTTAGGGCAGTCATCCAGGTGGCAAATTCCCTATCTGTTTGCTTTAGCAACTTTGAAGTTAATATATTAGTAACACTTTCTAATATCTCAGTAACATTTTCTTTCTAGACGTAATTTATTTACCCATTTCCGTATATACATTTCCATTGATATTTGAATTTAGTACAAATTTTCAGGTCAAGCCACTAGGAGCACCACTTGCGACTTGTCTCCCATTTTAACAAGGCTAAATCTGGAAGTGTTGCGTTTTGTCTCTACTGTATTTGATACACTTAATGGCTAATAACCCAGTATTGTTGGAACACTTGCAGTAGATGGTTGAGTTGATGAGCACTGCTTTTGTCGGAAATAAAAATAAGTCAACATAGTGAAGTTACACGGCAAGTTTTACGAAAAAAGCCGTTCTTTTTTCATTGTCAACTCAGTTAATGTAACCTTTATGTTTCTCAGTCTATTGAGGCATGAAATGTACCTGAAATGCATGAAATGGTTAAATTTTTCAGGAGACCGAAAAAATGTATAAAATCTAAATAAAGAGATTTAGAATTATTTGTATTTGCTATATCACTTATAAATAGCATTGTAATGAATGTTACAGAATGCTAATGTTTTATTTGTATATTTAAATATTTAAATAATTAAAGTTCTAATTTGGAGATGGCCGGGTGTGCACCAAACTAAAGAAACTGAAGGAATGAAAATGAACACAAAAAAAAAGCGCTATTTAAAAGTTAACTTAAACAATCAATGCAGTATAAAAAGCCAACGTATTTACAGAAAATGAACCACAATTACATTTTCAAAAATTAAATGAAAAAAAAACATTAAACATTAAATTAAACATTAATACCATTGTCTACACTGTGCTCATGCATCTCCCTCATCTTCTGGGTTGTTTTGTGTAACGTTATTGTTATCAATGAGTTCTTCGTAAAACTTCAGCACTTCAACATTTCTCCACCGAGTCCCAAAACGTTTAGTCAATAGAGATTCAACTCTTTTGCCTTTAAATTCTTTACTCTTTTACCAGTATGTATAACTTTTGGATTCATCATCAAAACATTTTTGCCTTCCTTACAAACGCCTAATTTTGTTCCAACGTCTATTCTGTAGTTGGGTTCACCTTGATTTAACGCTGAATTGCCTCCTTTTGATTTGGTCAAAATAACCCTTTTCACAGCAGAAAATTTGAAGTGCCATTTCCCTGTAGGCCTGAAAATAGAAGTATATTCTGTTTTCCAGTCAAAGTGAGGAACATTGTCACCATTTCCTAATTTGCCATACTGAGAAAGAACATGATGAAATTCCTCAGGTTGTATTAAAGTTTCTATTTTCTTTGTTTGTTTGTTTGTTTGTTTTTCAATGAGCCCAAAAACTCTATCGGGTGGTAAAAATGAATGGCCTGTCACAGGGAAAATTAAATCAATTTCCTTAATGCTTTTAGGTGCCTTTGTGACAAACCAAAAGGAGAGCATTGATATCATAACAGAATTTTTGTTCTGCCCCCCCCCACATCAATCAGCAAAACACCTTATAGAATGAAACACTGGACACATTTGGGAGATGGCCGGTTTTGCAAATAGACGACTCACCTGTAAAGAAAAACATTAATAACAGAATGACATATCTTTCGTTCAATAAGAAAATCCTCAGATTCTACCAGATCACTTTTAAACATGTGTTACTGACACTTTTATAGATTTGAGAAAGTTTTCTATACTTTATTTTATAAGCTTCCTGAAAATTATCAAGGCTGTCAGGGGGACAAAGCATACCAAATAAAGTATGGTTACAGAATCATAGTATTTAGCTTATGATAAAGCGCTGATGCTATTTCATTGCCTTTTTCTGGCCCTTTAAGGTGTCAACTTCATCAACCTCAGTGTCCATTTTTTCCAATATAATTATAATAGCGATACAGTTCTATGATAAAAACCACGACTTTCCTTACAATGGAACTATAACATCTACAATAGTCACCAAGAATAAGCTGTTCTTTCCCACACAATTGCTGCGATTCCTCTGCCCTCTGGCGTTAGAGGAGATGGCCGGTATTGCTACTCATAACCATACGCGGATGGCCATGTTTGCAACTAACTCCAATTTTTGGTGAAGTAAATAAGCTGGTTGGAGGCCGAGCTTGCAGCTAATAGTTTGCTACCTTATGTAAAAGTAAACAGAGAACACATTCAGCACAAAAAGTGGATTTCAATTTTTTTGGGGAGATTGCCGGTTTTGCAAATAGACGACTCACCCATAAAGAAAAACATTAATAACAGATTGACATATCTTTCGTTCAATAAGAAAATCCTCAGATTCTACCAGATCACTTTTAAACATGTGTTACTGACACTTTTATAGATTTGAGAAAGTTTTCTATACTTTATTTTATAAGCTTCCTGAAAATTATCAAGGCTGTCAGGGGGACAAAGCATACCAAATAAAGTATGGTTACAGAATTCCTGATAAAAGACTGGAAAATAGAAGAAGAGATTAAGGACAATAACACATTATTATGTAGCTTGTAATCGATTTTGTAAAATCGTGACAGATCCCTTAACTGCCAAGATTGCAACATCCTTTATGGTATTATTAGGAATGCCTGTCCCATCTCCGCTTTGTCCAGCACAAATCTCAGATGGAGTGACCGGGATTCGAAGCACGGAACCCGGTGCTGAGAGGCCGGTGTGTTGCCACCTGAGCCACGGAGGCTACCTCGGTGACATTACATTTAATGATTATTTCGCAAACACACTGTTAAATATAGTTTTGGATTCAGTCGTTAGTTTTAAACATCCGTTTTCACTGTGCAAGAATTCAAATTTAGCTGGACGATCACAAGCAGTTTGCATAACTGGGATGTGTAGGGGCAATGCTGCTTGTATGGGAATTCGGAGCGCAGATTTTGTGACATCCTGGCTTGCAGAGGTACAAGCTGTCAGTAACCCCATAAAGAGGACAACATTTGTCATGGCCACAGCCACGTGCTATATGACCAGACTTGTGAATCAAAACTTCTGTTGTCTGCTGATGCTAGGAGCATGCAATGTAGCCAAACTATGACCAAATATTGGTAGCTGCAGTAGACTGAGATATTTGATATCATTCGTTGTAGGGTCTGCCTTTCAGAAACTGGATTTATTTTACTAAACTTGGATATCAGGTAAATTTGTTTGTTCTTCATTGATAACATTTTTAAAAAGTTGGCATTATATATAATGCCAGGTACTGTTCCCAACCATTGTAGTTCTCCACCAAAAATCTCATTGGCACTACTCTGACTGAGCAAACGTCATGGGATAACGGAGCACTGATGCACACGTGTGTTATCTGCTCACCACACGCCCCCTGTGCCAGCGGCAGTTGTATAGGAGACCTTGTGAGCAGTGGCTGTGCATGTGACAGGTGTAACATTGAACGTCGTTGTGAGCTGACACCGTTCGAACAGGGTATGGTGGTCGGTGCCCGATGGATGGGAAGTGCGATTTCGGAAGTGGTGTGGGAATTTGGCTTCACTCGATCAACCGTGCTCAGGGTGTATCGTGAATGGTTGAATGCGGGTGTCACCGTCCACAACAGACAAACGACCGGCCGTCCAGCCACCCTCGATGACCGTGACCGGCAACATCCGAGACGGATTGTCAATAGTGACAGACGGGCAACCGTGCAACAAATCACGGCTCAATTCAACACAGGCCGTACTAGACATGTCTCCCAGTGGACAATCCATAGGAACATGGATTCTATGGGGTATGGGAGCCGGCGCCGCATACGGGTCCCACTGTTAACCCAACGTCATCGGGCACAACGAGGTGCATTTGTCGCCAGTCTCCAGGGATGGACACTAGAACATTGGCGTAACGTGATATGGTCGGATGAATCACGATTTCAACTGCACCATGCCAATGGGAGGCACCGCGTATGGTGCAGACCACATGAAGCGATGGATCCCGCCTGCCTCGAAGGTGTGGTCCAGGGCGCTGGTGTCTCTGTTATGGTCTGGGGTGCATTTTCCTGGTATGGAATGGGCCCCCTAGTTGTTCTGGAAGAGACTTTGAATGGTACACGGTATGTTGAGCTGCTCGGAGACCATCTCCACCCATTTTTGGCCTTCCAGTGCCCAGACGGTTCTGCGGTGTTTCAAGATGATAACGCGCCGCCACATCACTCCCATATCGCCCAGGAATGGTTCCAGGAACATGCAGCGGATATCCAACGACTGCCATGGCCACCCAGGAGGCCTGATATGAACCTTATCGAGCATATCTGGGATGTCCTGGAACGCAGGCTCCGTGCCATGGATCCTGCATCCACGAACAGACCAGCATTGGTGGCCGCTCTGCAAACGATTTGGTGTCAGCTGCGTCCAGAGGACTACCAGGGACTTGTCGATTCACTTCCATGGCGTCTCACTGCAGTTCGCAGGGCCAGAGGAGGGCCCACACGCTATTAGGTGACTATCCCATAACATTTGCTAAGTCAGTGTATTGTTAGTGAATTCTACAGTTTGCAAAAAAAATATTCTACCTGATTTCATGAAATAGCCAAGAATTGTAAGATATGAATATAAACAATTCTATTTACTCTGAACATGTTAGGTTAATACTTGTGCTATTCTTTTGAGTGACTTTGGCTTAAGTTGTTACGCACAGACAGCATAAACACGTGTTGAACATTTATTATACAATAGCAAGTTCCTGTTTAGTATTGAAGTTGACATGTGCCAGCCTGTGTTAGTGTATTGAAAGTTGTGTTATAAATGTATAAATAGGAGTATCACCATACTGCACTGAAGTTGGTCGACCACTTTTTATATTTAGGAAATATCCTTTCAACGAATGCTAACTGCTAACAAGATAATGATAGGAGAATTGGTGCTGCCCACTCAGCATTTGGATGTTTATCCCAACTTGTCTTCACGAATAAGGACCTTACAATGCATTCCATGATCATGGTTTACCGTGCTGTTGTCATATCAACGCTGCTTTATGGTTGTGAAACTTGGACTCTCTACCATCAGGATATCAAAAAGCCAGAGCGCTTCCATCTGCAAAAACTTAGATCCATCTTTAAACATCAAATAGGAGGACCGTGTCACCAACCTTGCAGTTCTTGAGAAAGCACATGCTATAAGCATTGAGGGTAACATCATTGGCCAACGTAACAGATGGATAGGGCACGTCCATCGCATGAGTGCAACCAGGCTTCCTCGTCAACTCCTGTATGGTGCACTCTGCTCTGGCACAAGACTTCATGGAGCCCCTTTGAGGCATTTCAAGGATCAGCTAAAGCATGCTGTGATAAACGCTGGAATTAACAGTCAGTAATGGGATACACCTCTTGAGAATCTTACACTTCAGCGCCACACTGTTTCTACATCAGTTACAGTGTTTGAAGACGAATGACAACGTGAAGAGGATAAACAGCAAGCACAGAACCTCAGCGCCACCCTCCCCCAGCCATTCCATGTGATCAGTGGGGATGTATGTTTCAAGCCAATATTGGACTTAAAATAATATGAAACATATTCACAAAGCATTGTGAGTGTAAAAATGTAAACTGCTGAAGAATATGTTTACTCGGATATGAGTTGCAGCCGATGAGGAGTACTATTTATTCTTGTGTTGCCAGATTGTTGTAACTTAGAATGACTATAATTATTTAGATATTTGGTGGGATTGTGTTTTTAGTGAGCATTCTTAATAAACAAGAGCTCTGTTATCAGAGTAATTTCGAGTGTGTGGGAGTTGCAGTATTATTTCTGCCGCTGAGTGTGAATCGTTTGTATATTATAACATTATTGAAGTATAGTTTGTTTATTTATACATACATACATACATACATACATACATTATCATTCTAGACTGTTATGCCTTTCAGTGTTCAGTCTGCAAGCCTCTGTGAATTTACTAAACGTTGCTACAATCATCGATTTGCAACAAGTGTTGTGGCCTCATTTAGTTCTATACCTCTTATCTTTAAATCATTAGAAACTGAGTCTAACCATCGTCGTCTTCGTTTCCCTCTACTTCTCTTACCCTCCATAACAGAGTCCATTATTTTCCTAGGTAACCTATCCTCCTCCATTCGCCTCACATGACCCCACCACTGAAGCCGGTTTATGCGTACAGCTTCATCCATCTAGTTCATTCCTAAATTAGCCTTTATCTCCTCATTCTGAGTACCCTCCTGCCATTGTTCCCACCTGTTTGTACCAGCAATCATTCTTGCTACTTTCATGTCTGTTACTTCTTCATAAGACATCCTTTTACTCCCGTAAAGCAAAGTTGGTCTGAAAACAGACCGATATAAAGATAGTTTCGTCTGGGAGCTGACTTCCTTCTTACAGAATAATGTTGACCGCAACTGCGAGCTCACTGCATTTGCTTTACTGCACCTTGATTCAATCTCACTTACTGTATTGCCATCCTGGGAGAACACACAACCTAAATACTTGAAATTATCGACCTGTTCTAGCTTTGTATCACCAATCTGACATTCAATTCTGTTGAATTTCTTACCTACTGACATCAATTTCGTCTCTGAGAGGCTAATTTTCATACCATACTCATTATACCTATTTTCAAGTTCCAAGATATTAGACTGCAGGCTTTTGGCACAATCTGCCATTAAGACCAAGTCGCCAGCATAGGCCAGACTGATTATTACATTTCCACCTAACTGAATCCCTCCCTGACACTTCCATGTAAACTACGAACAGCAAAGGTGAAAGATTACAGCCTTGTCTAACCCTTGTAAGTACCCTGAACCAAGAACTCATTCTACCATCAATTCTCACGGAAGCCCAATTGTCAACATAAATGCCTTTGATTGATTTTAATAATCTACCTTTAATTCCATAGTCCCCCAGTATAGTGAACATCTTTTCCTTCGATACCCTGTCATATGCTTTCTCTAGATCTATGAAACATAAACACAACTGCCTATTCTTCTCGTAGCATTTTTCAATTACCTGGCGCATACTGAAAATCTGATCCTGACAGCCTCTCTGTGGTCTGAAACCACACTGGTTTTCATCCAACTTCCTCTCAACGACTGATCGCACCCTCCCTTCCAAGATGCCAGTGAATACTTTACCCGGTATACTAACCAATGAGATACCTCGATAGTAGTTGCAATCCTTCCTGTTCCCTTACTATGATTTGTTATGCCCAGCTAAGGAGTGCGTTTGAAATTATTAGCACTTTTTTGTTTTTCTTCTTCTCTTTCAAATATCTCTTTATCTTCTCGCTGCGTTCATTTTTACGTTGTTCAGTCCATCCTGTATTTAGTCAGCTGGTCTTTACAGAAAATTTGTGATTGTGAATTAAAATTCTGAATTTTATTCTATCTTGAGTGGTTTCTTCATTAATGCCAATTTAATTTAGGTCTTCTCTGATTTCTTTTAGCCAATTATTGTGATATTTCATTGTTAAGACTAAGTTTAAAATGTTCTTTGTGAGCCTCTTATTATCCATTCTATGTAAGTGACCATGCAATTGTAATAATCGTCTCCTGATTGTATCTGTGATGGGATTTCTTTTTAATCCAAATTCCATTTTCGCACTTTGGTCCTAAGATTTTCTGGAAGAATTTTCTTTCTTGTTTTTCGATCTTCTTTATTCAAGATCTGCCACCAATTATAATCGTTTCTGATACATAAAGTACTTCTGTTTTAAAAACTGTGTTGTAATATCGTAATTACCGAGCTCGATAGCTGCAGTCGCTTAAGTGCGGCCAGTATCCAGTAATCGGGAGATAGTGGGTTCGAGCACCACTGTCGGCAGCCCTGAAGATGGTTTTCCGTGGTTTCCCATTTTCACACCAGGCAAATGCTGGGGCTGTACCTTAATTAAGGCCACGGCCACTTCCTTCCACTCCCTAGACCTTTCCTATCCCATCGTCGCCATAAGACATATCTGTGTCGGTGCGACCTTAAGCAAAATAGCAACAACAATAACAAAATCCTAATTTTGCAATTTTTGATATAGTCCTTTTATTGTATATGTTCCAACTAATTTGGCATGCTGTTTGAAGTTTTAAAATTCTTTCTTTATTAGCTTGCTGATTTAACCCTGTTGGTTCAATAATTTCACCTAGATACTTAAATTTGTCTACCTGAGCGATATTTCCATATTTGGTGACTAACGGTCGATTGTTGAAAGCTGATCTGGTCCCTTGCATATACTTTGTCTTTTCATAAGAAATTTACAGTCCTGTTCTGGCTATTTCATTGTTATTATTATCATCATCATCATCATCTGTTTACCCTACAGGTTCGGCTGCTCCCTCGGACTCAGCGCCTCAAGGGCAGTGTCCTGGAGTTTCAGACACTTGGTCGGGGATACAACTGGGGAGAATGACCAGTACCTCGCCCAGGCGGCCTCACCTGCTATGCAGAACAGGGGCCTTGTGGAGGGATGGGATGACTGGAAGGGATAGGCAAGGAAAAGGGAAGGAAGCGGCCGTGGCCTTAAGTTAGGTATCATCCCGGCATTCGCCTGGAGGAGAAGTGGGAAACCACGGAAAACCACTTCCAGGATGGCTGAGGTGGGAATCGAACCCACCTCTACTCAGATGACCTCCCGAGGCTGAGTGGACCCCGTTCCAGCCCTCATACCACTTTTCAAATTTCGTGGCAGAGCCGGGAATCGAACCCGGGCCTCCGGGGGTGGCAGCTAATCACGCTAACCACTACACCACAGAGGCGGACGATTATTATTATTATTATTATTATTATTATTATTATTATTATTATTATTATTATTATTATCATCATCATCATCCATAAGAAAATCACACCAATCTCAACAGAGTCGAGTCAGGATATCAGTAAAATGCCACATAAGGTGAACCTTATTTGTGGTAATTATAAAGAAATAGATATATTTAACAATGGTTGGCTGAATGGTTAGCGTACTGCCCTTCGGTTCAGAGGGTCCCGGGTTCGATTCCCGGCCGGGTCGGGGATTTTAATTGCTTCTGATTAATTCTTCTGGCTTGGAGACTGAGTGTTTGTGTTTGTCCCAACACTCTCCCCTTCATATTCAGACAACATACCACACTACCAACCACCACGGAAACACCCAATAGTGATTACATCCCTGCGGATAATGTTGGCGTCAGGAAGGGCATCCGGCCGTAAAACAGGGCCAAATCCCCATGTGCTACGCAGTTCTCACCCGCGACCCCACAGGTGTGGGAAAAGCGGTTGAAGCAGAAAAAGAAGAAGAAGAATAAGAAGAAGAAGAAGAAATGCCTGAAGTACGAATACGACTGAATGATGGGTGTGATCAACAGCACATGGTGGAGCAGCGAATAGAAATTGAATATGATGATGTGATATTTTCATTTCGTTATTTCTTCAATGATAGTTTTATTATCCATGACAAAGAATTTAAGACGCTTGTTATGAATATTTAGATACACTCTATTTATATAAAATGAAAATTAAATAAGCCATGGCCCTTCTGTGGTATTAGGATTTACCATTCCCCAGATATATTGGTATGAGTCATTAGTTGATTTTATTAGTACGCTCTAACTAGTAGATAACCCTCAAACCAATAAAGATTGGCCATTTCTGCTTTACATCATAAAACATGGCAGCCAGTCCATGTTGCTAGGAATACTAACTGGATATTGTCCACGAACGACGAATGCTACGCTTGATGACGTCTGCAGGCGGCACGTACACACGATTGTCACGGCGGCGGCTGGGACGTCGGATAAACTCATTCATCCATTCGCCACTCGCAGCCTGGATCTCCCTGGAACACAGCAACAAAACAAGAATTAGCTCTGCCTCTTAGAAGTTACAGAAATAACACTTCGCTCGCCCCAAAATTATACGGCACAACAAGAGAAGACGTAAAATAAAAAAATAAAAAAATATAAAATATAAAATAAAATAAAATAAATTAAACATAAATACATAAATAAATAATATCAATAAATAAATAATCAAACAAATACATAAATAAAACATAAATACATAAATAAATAATATCAATAAATAAATAAATAAATAAATAAATAAATAAATAAATAAATAAATAAATAAATAAATAAATGTACATTTCACCACTACACGGAAAAGCTTAGCATCATGGATATGTTGTTGGGCTTACAAAACGAGAAAGCGAATATAGATTCTTTGATTGTTGCCCTCTTAGCAGCCCCTGTCCGACTCGTTGGCTGAATGGTCAGCGTACTGGCCTTCGGTTCAGAGGGTCCCGGGTTCGATTCCCGGCCGGGTCGGTGATTTTAACCTTAATTGGTTAATTCCAATGGCCCGGGGGCTGGGTGTTTGTGCTGTCCCCAACATCCCTGCAACTCACACACCACACATAACACTATCCTCCACCACGATAACACGCAGTTACCTACATATGGCAGATACCGCCCACCCTCATCGGAGGGTCTGCCTTACAAGGACTGCACTCGGCTAGAAATAAATTATTATTATAGCAGCCCCTTACGACATGCACGGGGTACAGATTATGCATCATTTCACTCCCACCCACAGAGGAGATAAAGAGTTCCGAAATAACAAAAAAAAAAAAAAAAATGTAGCTTCATGAACCACGTCCAACAATATGGCAGCTGATCAACATTCCCATGTCATGTCATAAGATAGCCCCACCTATCAAGATTTACGTCAAAAAATGGCAAAAATGCTGATTTAGCCCACAATTTTATGACCATAAATATTCGCATGATTTACAGGCAACGCAAACCTATGGCGTTCCTCACATAAGTGGACTAACCACAGGGACCCGCACTACCCCGCGGTGTTCCTCACATAGTGAGTACTGAGCATAGGCAAGACAGAACCATTGTGTCGCTCATCCCATGGTGTTGCTCATATAGGGGTACGAATCACAGGTACTGTAGAAACCGGCAACGCACTCTATTGCTACTAGTCACAAACCTATTTGGTACGTAACATAGTGGTACTACGCGCAAGTAAAAGCGACCCATGGTGTTCCCTGCGTGATGGTACCAATTACAAGTAGCCTCGTGGTTCTAATTTGATCATCCCTTGGTCACCCCTTTTAGTCACCTCTTACGACAGGCAGGGGATACCGTGGCTGTATTCTTCGTCTGCGTCCACCACCCACAGGGGGTAAACGAATATTTATCAGTTAGTTTTCCGCGATCTACTTTTTCTTTATGTGGATTATCTGTCCTACTTAAGTAAAAGGACTTTTCTAGTTGACTGTTCAACTCTCGCCAAGCTGGCTTATTCCTGTAAGCATTACACATGGTTCATAACCGTGTTCGTTTCTTTCTTGTCCCCAGTGTCTCTCACCCGAGTATCGTACTTGTCACACTAGCTCTAGGATTCAAGCACGAATATTGCAGCCTTCCGCTGTACCATCTGAAGTTCGTTGAGTCCTGTGTGGTATGGATCACATACGGCTGTTGCATATTCCAGGACTGGCCTAATGGGTGATACATAGCCTGCGCCTTCGCATGGGAACTGCTGCGCTTTAGCGTAAGTGTAAGGACTTGTACGCTTTGGTAATTACACTTCCTACGTAGGGTGTCCCATTTTAGATCTCTCATTACGTGAATTTCTAGGTACTTGCATGAGTCACTCTCAACCAGAGCGTCCTATTCAAGACAACATTGAAAGTCCCCTTGCCTATGTTTCTTTTTCATTCTTATGAGACTGCATTTTCGAAAAAGTATTTTCATTTTGTTATCGAGTGCCCACTTATGGATTATATTCATCTGCATTCACTTCGAATTTCGTTCGGCAAATCGTTGATAAACGCCGTAAATAGGAGTGGTCCTATAACACTACCCTATACTACTCCCGACTTTATAGAAACTTCGTCGGAGTATTTACTTCCCACCTTTACCTATGCGTCGGGTCTGTCAAAAATTCCCAGATCCACAGAACCACCCTTTTATCAGTATTTGTTTCCACCAATTTTCGGTCCAGAATGTCATGTGTACCACATCAAATGCTTTAGCAAAATCAATTACAATAGTATCAACTTGCACACCTTTGTCTATATATTTATATATACATATATAGCAAGCCAGTGAGGTCACGACATTCAGAAATGTGTATATTTGTATATATGATATTTGGTACGCAGGCAATAATAATTTGCCGTCTTTACAGGCACTGTTCGTAAAATCTTGCATTTTGAGAGGGTACTTTCTCTGAACAGTTAAGGTCAAATATACACTTTAAAGCACTGTCGATGAACTGATGTTATTACAGGAGAGGCTTAGGCCAAAATGTTGTTTTTCCAGAATTGCCTGTTTCCTTTGACACAATGATCTTCCTACCAGAATAATGTTATTCTGTGAGTGCGGCTTTATGCTACTATGCGACATCACGATGAGTTTTTTAATGTTGTTTGTAAGTTATTTGGCTTTAGACCCTTGAAAGACCAAACAGCCATCTATATATTACAAACTGCATTTGTTATACTTCACAATCCAACGAAACAAATTTTACACAAGAGAGGCATTGGAAGACCCCCGAAGACATGGCTCGACGACAAAGCTGTTGGCTGGAACACGCTGGTTCCAAGTGGCTCAAGACCGAAGACGATGGAAGCATATGGAAGAGGCCTATATCCAGCAGTGGATTGAAATAGGCTAGAAAAGAAAAGTATAATACACAATTGTTTACATTATATTACAAAAAGATCCAAATTAAAACATTTACATTTGTATGAAAGTTTCTTTTTAGTTCTTAATAGAATCACCTGTTTAACTTGAGGAAAACCGAAGATCGTTCGGGATGGCGAAGCTAGATGTAACCAACAAAGCCAGTGGGGTCACGACACTCAGCAATGAGTAAATCGATTTGTAATGATGAATAATGTTCGCCTCTGTGGTGTAGTGGTTAGTGTGATGAGCTGCCACCCCCAGGAGGCCCGGGTTCGATTCCCGGTTCTGCTATGAAATTTGAAAAGTGATACGAGGTCTGGAACAAGGTCCACTCAGCCTCGGGAGGTCAAGTGAGTAGAAGGGTTTCTTGTTTACAAGTTGCTGTACGTTTCACTGGCATAGATAGGTCTTTGGCGATGATGGGACAGGAAAAACTAGGAATGGGAAGGAAGCGGCCGTGGCCTTAATTAAGGTACAGCTCCAGCATTTGCCTGGTGTGGAAATAGGAAACCTAGGAAAACCACCTTCACAGCTGCCGACAGTGGGGTTCGAACCCGCATCTCCCGAATGCTGGATACTGGCCGCACTTAAGCGGGTGCAGAAGTGTTTCGTTTCCCACCTTAGCCATCCTCGAAGTGGTTCCGTGGTTTCCCATTTCTCCTCCAGGCAAATGCTGGGATGGTACCTAGCCATGGCCGCTTCCTTACATCTTCCTTGTCTATCCCTTCCGATCTTCCCATCCCCCCACAAGATCCTCCGTTCACCATAGCAGGACCCCTCCCCAGTAGCATCCCCCACCAAAGTCTCACGCTCCGGGACACCCCCCTTAAGGCGATAAAGGTGGGATCCCTCGCCAAGTTCGACGGAAAAATCAACCATGGGGGGTAAACGGATTACGAAAGAAAGAAAGAAAGAAAGAGAGAAAGAAAGAAAGAAAGATTATAAATAATATAATGCACTTTGTTGTATTTAGACGCTAACTGTAATTATACTGCAGGAAAACTTACCAGTCATCCATGTAAACTATGAACACTATGAACTATAAAACTGCCTGATCCCTGTAACTGCTTGGAACCAAGAACCCATTCCATCAACTAGCATCGTTACCCGATTGTAAGACTGAATGTCCATGTCTGTAATAACGGCAATTTAAAACTACTCGATGTTTAATTTACAAGAAATGGACAAGCAGATGATTTTTTTTAATGGAAGAAGGAAGGAAAAAGTAGGCTGTTACTGTATACTTCCACTCTAGCTAGATTGCAATGGGTAAAATTTGCTGCATTGGACACTGGACAGCCCTGAACAACTTGTTGCGCCAGCACACCGCCGTCTCGATCCTCTTATACTGCCTGCTCTATACCATTAGTTTAACACAGGAAGGCGCGACTACCAACAGTTCTCCAAATCGCCGTAAGAGTGCAGCAGTAGATGCACAATCTTCGCTGTCAGTGTGGGTGTAGCACTGTATTATTGGTGCATGAATGTGTGTGAAAACCTGAGTTATTTTGTATAATGAGTAAACGTGTCTGGTCACTTTCGTTCGTACAAGATATATTTTGAATAGAACTGTGAAATGAATTAATCATGTTATGTTTATAGATATTTCAAAAGTGATTTTAAGGTGTTGGTACCTGTTTCTTTCCGTTCGTGCAAGGTATATTTTTCGTAGAACTGAAACTTCAGATTCTTTCCCCGAAATATTCAACTGTTGTATACCATGTTGCCAATCTCAGCAAGGTTGTTCGCAGCCAGAAAATATACGACTCCATGAAATACAGTCTAGAAGAGAATTGAGAGAAAAGCGGCTGTCGGCTTTATCTAGGCAAGGAAGTAATTGGATATCCTCAGATTACTCTCGCATCTGTGCCTTTACACCTTATTTCAGAATTTGATGGAGCCTCCGCGGCTCAGGCGGTAGACGCCGGCCTCTCACCGCTGCGTTCTGTGTTTCAAATACCGGTCATTCCATGTGAGATTTGTGCTGGACAAAGCGGAGGCGGGACAGGTTTTTCTCCGGATACTCCGATTTTCCCTGTGATATTTAATTCCAGAAACACTCTTGAATATAATTTCCTTTCATCTGCCATTCATTAATCGTTGCCCCGGAGGGGTGCGACAGGCTTCGCCAACCGGCACAATTCCTATCCTCCCTGCTAGATGGGGGGCTTAATTCATTCCTTCCTGGCCCGGTCGAATGACTGGAAAGAGGCTGCGGATTTTTTTTCCAGAAGGTGATTAAAGCCGTTGTGGACAGTGGATTCCTTGCGATAAAAATTGTGACGGACAATCACTAAACGCCTTCATGTTTAGAAATTTTGGACAACCTCAGATATCCAGACGATAATATTCCAATCAAACTAGAAACAGGAAATCAAATCCTAGCTTGCGGGTACTAGGTTCGTGTTGTTGAAGGGAGGATGGAGTGTGGCATTTGTGTCAGCAACATCTCACTGCCTAGAGCTTCGACACCTCTAAATGGAACTGATTATACATCAGGACAGAGGAGGAGTTCGATACCCAAAACCTAGTTTTGTTGCTCTGGTGAAGCATCTCCAGGAGTTCGTTTAAACAGATGTGCCCTATTGTCGAAGTCCTTCAAGCGCATGAGCGTAATACGAGGACTGGCGACGTCTTCCCTTTCAGAATACCGGGCGAGTTGGCCGTGCGGTTAGGAGCGCGCAGCTATGAGCTTGCATCCGGGAGATAGTGGGTTCGAACCCCACGGTTTGCAGCCCTGAAGTTGGTTTTCCGTGGTTTCCCATTTTCACTCCAGGCAAATTCTGGGCTGTACCTTAATTAAGACCACGGCCGCTTCCTTCCCATTCCTAGGCATTTACTATCCCATCATCGCCATAAGACCCATCTGTATCGGTGCGACGTAAAACAAATATTAAAAATCTTTCAGAATGTGTTTTGTTACAGTGTGAGGTCAAAGAACATCAGCAAAATGTTAGTGATATTATCCTAACCAAGTTCGTAAGACCTCTATTATTTGATATTGCGTTGGCAAGAACACAAAAAGTACGGTACCATTCCAAGCCTTCGTGCAGGAAAATCTTTAAATTGTGCATGAAGAGGCCAACTGCGACTTCGTGCAGGTAATATTGCCGATATTTAATATTACTGATGTATTTTACGAGCTTCAGTGAACATATGACCATACTGCATAGTGTTTTGTAGGCTGTCGTCATTAGAATAAGTTTAGACCATTGTGCGTCTATGTCTGCCATCTAGCGGAGAAATTTTGTTGCAGCGTAGTCGCAAAAAGGCTCGCATAGAGCAGGCAGTATAGGAGGATCGAGACGGCGGTGCGCCAGCATCACGCAGTTCACGCAGCCGACGTTAGAAAGCGCTGCAACACTGGTTGCTAGCTGAGATGATCTGTATGCCAACTTGTACCAACAGAGGTCGTTTGTAGTACGCTGGGCAGTGCTACGAAAAATGAATTGCTCTTCGGAGAAGTGAATACCGGTAATGGTACCTTTCAAGGGAAATAAAAGGTAGATAATATTTGGTAAGAAAATGTATGGTTAGGAAAACTAAATAAACTTTCTGAAGTAAAGCTTTTTGTATGAAATACCAAACCCCGCAGAGCAGAATTACGTTAAATGCTGAATAAACAATGATTCAATTGTGTGGAGAAGAAAACAGCAGATCGAATACCAGTTACAAGAAATCAGATTGGAGCAATTGAACATTTTTAACTGAAGATTGTTAAACTTAGTGAGATAAATCTAATCAAGGCATTAATACGGCAGGAATAATGGCACATTTCAAACACCGATAGATGGAGAAAACAAAAACTAGAATCGGTATTGCGTGTTTCTGAACTTAAAAAACTCTGTTTGTTTAGTTCTGCTGCCGAAAGGTGGGACACTGAAGAATTTTTTCCTACTTCAGTCTTTTGAAATGCCGAAGATGTCCTCCGTCGTGCCGGGAAATCATGATATAGGAAGAGTAAAATAGGAATAATTATTCCAGGATGGTCGCCAACTTCCTGAGAGAGAAGTAACCTAAATTGTGACAAGATTATTGTTTTCGGTTCCTGTTGGTATGTGGCGAAAAGAAATTGTAATTTAAAATTAACATTTGTCCGTCTCTGTGGTGTAGTGGTTAGTGTGATTAGCTACCACCTGCGGAGGCCCGGGTTCGATTCCCACTCTGCTACGAAATTTGAACAGTTGTACGAGGAGTGGAACAGGGTTCAGTAAGCCTCGGGAGGTCAACTGAGTAGAGAGGGGTTCGATTCCCACCTAAGCCATCCTGAAAGTGGTTTTCCGTGGTTTCCCCACTTCTTATCCAGGCAAATGCTGGGATGGCAACTTAAGGCGAAGGCCGCTTTCTTCCCTCTTCCTTGCCTATACATCTTCCCATCCCCCAGAAGCCCCTGTTCAGTATGACAGGCCCAGTTGTATCCCGATCAAACGTCTCACGCTCCAGGATACTGCCCCTTG
Source organism: Anabrus simplex (assembly GCF_040414725.1). Taxonomy (NCBI): domain Eukaryota; kingdom Metazoa; phylum Arthropoda; class Insecta; order Orthoptera; family Tettigoniidae; genus Anabrus; species Anabrus simplex. The sequence goes on along the minus strand of NC_090274.1, from coordinate 43,295,252 downwards.
AGGCGGTAGAGGTGAGATCCCTCGCTGAGTCCGACGGATAAACCAACCCTAGAGGGTCGTCATCATCATCATCATCATCATCATCATCATCATCATCATCATCATCATCATCATCATCATCAGTTCTCTATCATCAGGTTTTCGCATGCACTTTCCAAGCTGATCTGTCTTCTGCCATCCCTTTAGTCTTCCAGTATCTTCCATTAATTTTCACACCGTCCATCGTCTGATACCTCTTTCTTCCTCTCAACCTTCTCCCTGCAACTTTTCCTTCCAATGCCTGTGTTAATAAACATTTCCTTGCTAAACAGTGATCGAACCAATTCTTCTTTCTCTTTTGAATGGTTTCTGGTATTATCGTCCTTTCTGCACCTACTCTTTCCAATACTGTACTTCTTCATTCCTTATTTTTTTCTTTCCAGTTGACCTTCTCCATATCTACATTTCAAAAGATTTCAATCTTCTTTCTTCCTCCCATCTCAAAGGCCAAACCTCAGTCAGAACGCTCAGCGTAATGGCTTTCGGTTCAGAGGGCCCCGGGTTCGATTCCCGGCCGGGTCGGGGGTTTTAACCTTAATTTGTTAATTCCAATGGCACGGGGGCTGGGTGTATGTGTTGTCTTCATCATCATTTCACCCTCATCACGACGCGCAGGTCGCCTACGGGAGTCAAATAGAAAGACCTGCACCTGGCGAGCCAAACCCGTCCTGGGATATCCCGGCACTAAAAGCCATACGACATTTCATTTCAGTCTCAGTCAGACGCATAAAGAACAACGCTCCATACAAAGCACTTCACTGACCTCTTCTTAAGATCCACATTCAGAGATCCACTTATCAGTACCCTTAATTGCATATATGCTTCCTTGGCCATTGTGGATCCTGCTCTGCACTTCATCCAAACAATATAGATCACTTCTGATTGTGCTATGCAGATACTTGTACTATTTCTTCACCTCAGAAAACTATCCTTGCTGTTACATCCATTTCCTTACTCATGATCATTGTCTTAGTCTTCTTTCTGTTAATTTTCATACCAAAGTTTTCACACGATCTGTTCAATTTTTCCAGCATGATGTACAGGATCAGATTTTCAGTATGCGCCAGGTAATTGAAAAATGCTACGAGAAGAATAGGCAGTTGTGTTTATGTTTCGTAGATCTAGAGAAAGCATATGACAGGGTACCGAGGGAAAAGATGTTCGCCATACTGGGGGACTATGGAATTAAGGGTAGATTATTAAAATCAATCAAAGGTATTTATGTTGACAATTGGGCTTCAGTGAGATTTGATGGTAGAATGAGTTCTTGGTTCAGGGTACTTACAGGAGTTAGACAAGGCTGTAATCTTTCACCTTTGCTGTTCGTAGTTTACATGGATCATATGCTGAAAGGTTTAAAATGGCAGGGAGGGATTCAGTTAGGTGGAAATGTAGTAAGCAGTCTGCCCTATGCTGACGACTTGGTCTTAATGGCATACTGTGCCGAAAGCCTGCAGTCTAATATCTTGGAACTTGAAAATAGGTGCAATGAGTATGGTATGAAAATTAGCCTCTCGAAGACTAAATTGATGTCAGTAGGTAAGAAATTCAACAGAATTGAATGTCAGATTGGTGATACAAAGCTAGAACAGGTCGATAATTTCAAGTATTTAGGTTGTGTGTTCTCCCATGATGGTAATATAGTAAGTGAGATTGAATCAAGGTGTAGTAAAGCTAATGCAGTGAGTTCGCAGCTGCGATCAACAGTATTCTGTAAGAAGGAAATCAGCTCCCAGACGAAACTATCTTTACATCGGTCTGTTTTCAGACTAACTTTGCTTTACGGGAGCGAAAGCTGGGTGGACTCAGGATATCTTATGCATAAGTTAGAAGTAACAGACATGAAAGTAGCAGGAATGATTGCTGGTACAAACAGGTGGGAACAATGGCAGGAGGGTACTCGGAATGAGGAGATAAAGGCTAATTTAGGAATGAACTCGATGGATGAAGCTGTTCGCATAAACCGGCTTCGGTGGTGGGGTCATGTGAGGCGAATGGAGGAGGATAGGTTACCTAGGAGAATAATGGACTCTGCTATGGAGGGTAAGAGAAGTAGAGGGAGACCAAGACGACGATGGTTAGACTCGGTTTCTAACGATTTAAAGATAAGAGGTATAGAACTAAATGAGGCCACAACACGAGTTGCAAATCGAGGATTGTGGCGACGTTTAGTAAATTCTCAGAGGCTTGCAGACTGAACGCTGAAAGGCATAACAGTCTATAATGATAATGTATGTATGTATGTGTATGATGTACATTTTTTTCAGTTTCTGCTAGGACCACCTTGTCGTCAGAAAATCACATGCATTCAATATTCTTTCCTCCCACATTAACACCTTGCTTACCTTGATAACAACTTCGAATTATTTCCTCAAAGTATATATATTAAACAATGTTGGTGAAATACAACAACGTTGTCTAACCCCTTTAACAATTTTGCTTTTTTCCGGCAAATTCTGTCCTACTCTTACCCGAACTGTTTGATTTATGCAAACATTCTCTATTATAAATAAATAAATAAATAAATAAATAAATAAATAAATAAATAAATAAATAAATAAATAAATAAATAAATAAATAAATAAATAAATAAATAAATAAATAAATAAATAAATAAATATTGGTTGAACAACGTTGCAGAGCCGACAGCCAATCAGAATACGATGTTTCCACCTGTATTTGTTTACATCGGGTAGGACGTGCTGATGATGATGCTTGTTGTTTAAAGGGGCCTAACATCGAGGTCATCGGCTCCTAGTGGTACGAAATGAGACGAAATGTAATGAATTAAAAGTCCAAAATCCTTCACTGACCAGAATTCAAAACATGAGGACGAAGAATGAAGGGATGGATATGAATTTGAAACAATCAGTGGATCCGAGCCGTAATACCTAACATTCACAGAAACTAACGTAAAACAATAGTATTACTGACCAAGGGACTGCTTCTATAGCATAATACCAAATCGATGATGCTTGTAGTCTAAAGGAGTCCAAAACCCAAGTCATCGGGCCCTCATAATGGTACGTATCGCTAGGAAAGCAGAACCATGGTATTTGTTATGTCGCGCTACTAGTCAAAAGTAGCGCAGACTCGCGGTATTCCACACATTATGGTACTACTCACAGGTAATGAAATTCGCACATGTAATACAGACCTATGGTGTTTCGCACATTGCGGCGCCATTTACAGGCAACGCAAACCTATGGTGTTCATCACATACGTGTACTAACCACAGGGACCCGCACTATCCCGTGGTGTTCCTCATATAGTGGGTACTAATCATAGGCAAGCCAAAAACATAGTGTCGCTCCTGAAGTGGTTACTAATCACAAACCTGCTAGTTGCTTTACGTCGCACCGACACAGATAGGTCTTATGGCGACGATGGGACAGGGAAGGGCTAGGAGTGGGAAGGAAGCGGCCGTGGCCTTAATGAAGGTACAGCCCCAGCATTTGCCTGGTGTGAAAATGGGAAACCACGGAAAACCATTTTCAGGGCTGCCGACAGTGGGGTTCGAACCTACTATCTCCCAAATACTGGATACTGGCCGCACTTAAGCGACTGCAGCTATCGAGCTCGGTAATCACAAACCTAGTTTGTACCGAACATAGTGGTACTATGCGCAAGTAGAAGCGACCCTGGTGTTCGCCACGTGGTGGTACTAATCACAAGTAGTTTCATGGTTCTAATACAATCATCCCCTGGTCGCCCCTTTTAGTTGCCTATTACGACAGGCAGGGGACTCCGTGGGTGTATTCTTCGTCTGCGTCCCCCATCCACAGGGGGTCCGGGGCAGCAGGTAACACCGAACCGATTATTACAGGAGTTCCCATGTATCCAACATTTTAACCATCAACATCTCTATTTCATGTTTCGTGGGTTATTACAAACAATTCCTGCAGCAACATCAGCATTCCCCGTCTCTAGTATGACAACAGTGGAGTCCTCAGGGACGCCTCATGTAACACATCAGTACTTATATCCGTAACATTAAAAGAAGCGTTTTGACAGATAGGGATGGATGGAGGAGCATTGCACGGTGTTGCCACATTCCTTTCTCCTTCCCCTCACTTGCGGCTCACTCGTCCGTTCGTTCAGACCGCTATGTTCTGTTGTACGTAACTCAGAAGTGAGAGGTTTGGCAACTCCAAGCAACACGAGCCGGCCAGCAGGCTCATCTCCATGGCAACCGCAGTGGGTCCGCCCACGTTTCCATGGCAATGATACCCCCTATTCCCTTCTCCCCAACCAGGCAGCCAGTAAACGGACCTCCATCTAAGAACTGCCAGAACGCATCCTTCAATATTACGACTGTAGTACTGCAGTCGCCCAGATGCCAGATCCTTATCAATTGTTTACATAGTCTATTCTTAAATGATCTCAAAGAAGACAGAAATTTCTCGAGCACTTTCCTTGGTAAAATTCTTTCAAACACTAACTCCTCTCCTTATGAATGAATATCTGTTCCAATTTGCAAGTTTCTCAGTTCTAATTATTGTGCGTTTTGATGGGGGTGACAGCCCGACTCCTTGGCTGAATGGTCAGTGCTGAGGCCTTCGGTTCAGAGGGTCCCGGGTTCGATTCCCAGTCGGGACGGGGATTTTAATCGCGACTCATTAATCCTTCTGGTATTAACTAGTTATGTTGGTGCATCCGCCCTAATCAATACAGTACCAAGTCAATTGTGTAAAATACTTGATTCATTATACATTAGAGTACATGTTTTGGAGAATATATGGATTCTCTTCTTCAGCTACACAGGATAAAATCACATATTATTTAAAGACCTTATAGAAAAGGGGAAGGAGAGGGGGGACCTTAAAAGTTAAAACTGTAAATATGTAGAATGGCAGAAATTAAAAGTTGGATCATAATGTCTTGGATCATGTTTCCAATCTTGTAGTATTCATTAATGAAAACCTACAACCAGTTTTCCAGCCAGTGACCGGGTCAGGGATGGAATGAATGAAGTCCCCATCTAGCGGCGAGGTTTGGAATTGTGCCGGCTGCCGAAGCCTGTCGCACTCCTCTGGGACAATGATTAATGACTGACAGATGAAATGAAATGAAACGATATTGGAAAATGTTGCTGGAATGAAAGATGACGGAAAACCGGAGTACCTGCCTCCGCTTTGCCAGCACAAATGGAGTGCCCGGGATCTGAACCACAGAACCCAGCGGTGAGAGGCCGACGCGCTGCCACTTGAGCCACGGAGGCTTCATGGCAGTAAATATTCTTCAATATCTTTGTGCTCAGATTATCTGGCCCGCTTGATTTTTAAAGAATTTTCTTCGAAAAGAGACTGTCCTTCCAAACTAGAAATCTTTAGTGTGATACACTCATTTCGTTCGGGATGCTGACTATTGCTTCCCCATTTTCAAATCGCCATAAAATTATGTGTGACTTTTCTTAAATATTAAACACTTTTATTCTGAGACATCTTCACAGTCTTCACTATTCAACAGACTAATTTGAAGTCTACAATAATAAGCGGTACATTGCTGTCTATAAGAATTGACTTTACACTGCACCAACACAGACAGGTCTTATGGCGACGATGGGATACGAAAGGGCTAGGAGTGGGAAGGAACCGGCAGTGACCTTAATTAAGGTACATCCCCAGCAAGCATTTGCCTGTTGTGAAAAAGGGAAGCCACGGAAAAGCTATCTTCAGGGTCTCTGTCAGTGGGGTTCGAACCCACCATCTCCCGGATGTAAGCTCACGGCTGCGCGCCCCTAACCGCACGGCGAACTCGCCCGTTACATTGTTGTGAGCAAGCCCCAAATACGTAACGAACAAAAATCAACACTGGACGTTACAATCGAAACATTTCTGTGATCAAAATACGTCGTGGTGGTGGTGATTATTGTTTTAGGGGAAGTACAACTATGCAACCGCCCTATATAACACTAATCAGAGAGAAAAAATGGAAGGGATCCGGCACTTCGAAAACTGAAGATATCGGCCAAAGAAAGACAAGGGCCACGAAGGGCGTGAAAATGAAAGACTCTCTAGCCCTCGGAAACGTAATAGCGTCGGGGTCAGAAAAGAACAAAAGTTGACCAAGGAAGGTCGGACAGAATAGATGAAAGTGTGTAGCCTGGCACAAGTAAGTGGAAGCAGTCAGGACTCAGCTAAGGGTCCCGTGGTCGCCAACCCACGCTCTAAAGTTCAGAGCCCGTGGGGCCCCCTTTAGTCACCTCTTACGGCAGGCAGGGGATACCGTGGGTATTTTTCTTACCACCCCACACCCACAGGGGGATCAAGATACGTCGTTAAACCATATGTCGAATAAGCGATGCCCTACTAAGATACTTTTTAAATACAGTGGTTATATTAGGGCTGGCCCCATGGTGTAGGGGTAGCGTGCCTGCAGGCTCCGGGTTCGATTCCCGGCTAGGTCAGGGATTTTTACCTGGATGTGAGGGCTGGTTCGAGGTACACTCCTACCTGACGGTGAGAAAGCAGCCCCGGTCTAGAAAGCCAAGAATAACGGCCGAGATGATTCGTCGTGCTGACCACACGACACCTCGTAATCTGCAGGCTTTCGGGCTAAGCAGCGATCGCTTGGTAGGCTAAGGCCCTTCAAGGCTCTAGTGCCATGGGGTAAGTTTAGTGGTTATATAGGATTTAGACGTGACCGTTTAGATTTCGCCGTTATATCGCAGAAGTCGTAAAAGGCCATATCGCAATAAACGGATTTGATTGTATTAAGTTTATTTGAAGAATGTGCAAAATGTTCAAAAAATATAACTATTAATCCGTTTTACGTAGATTACTTCTCCTTGTACCAAAATCATTGTATTGTAATGTAGATTAGTGCCTAATTAATAGAAATGTGAAATAGAAGTATAAGAGCGACGGCATATAAAGTGATTTGAAAGGGTGGTGTTAAAAACTTTTCTAACACTGTACTTTAGATCGTTATTTTCTATGTATTTTCATTCTTCTTTGTCTTTATTTTCATTATTTTTATTTTGTACTTATTTTTACACGGGGAGCTGTGAAATAGAGATTAAAAGAGGTATTTTTCTAGGTCGTGCTGCAATGGTTAAATTCACTGAGATCTGGCAGAACCGGGCAATATCAAAAGCTACGAAGATGCGCTTGGTGGAATCACAAGTGTTCTCAGTCTTTCTGCACGGCTGTGAGACCTGGACCGCGAATGCTAGAGACGAAAATCGAATTGATGCCTTTGAGATGTGGTGTTGGCGGCGATTGCTGCGTGTACCCTGAACGGAAAGAAGAACCAATGTTCTCATTCTGAACGAACTGAGCATCGAGAAACGTCTATCTTCCCGTATGAGTGAGTGTTACCTCCAGTTCATTGGCCACATTTTCAGAAAGAAAACTTGGAAAAAGACAATTTTGCAAGGCAAAGTTGAATGCAGTAAACCACGGGGAAGAACAGCAAGTAGATGGTTAGATCAGGCGAAGAAGATCACTGGCCTGCCTCTTCAGATGATGTTAAGGAAAGCTGAAAACCGCTCTGGATGGAGGTCATCTCGTAAAGGCTGCAACGCAGAAATGATACGAGTTATGAGGTCTCGACGCTCAGCAATGAACAAAACGATTAAATGATTATTATTATTATTATTATTATTATTATTATTATTATTATTATTATTATTATTATTTTGACTTATTGTATAAGTATTGTTGTGTTAAGAACGTACTATATTGGGTCTACTGCTTGTGTACTTCCAAATAAATAAATAAATAAATAAATAAATAAATAAATAAATAAATAAATAAATAAATAAATAAATAAATAAATAAATAAATAAATAAATAAATAAATAAATAAATAAATAAATAAATAAATAAAAACACGGCCAAGACCATTAGAAATGCTAAGAGGCAATATAACAACGACATCATAGATCAGGCAGAGAACGACTTTCAAAGGAACAACACCAGTAACTTGTACAAAACTCTAAAATCTCAGACAAACGCTTACTCAGCCCCTACACTCCACCTTCGAGGACCAGACGGAGAACTGAAAATGAACAATGAAGATTGTACTACAGCCCTTGCAAAATATTTTGATGGCCTCCTCAATGCAGAAGAACCACAGGAAAAACTACAATTTCAACCTAAGAATGTGATTAACCCTGACTCCCTTCCTCCTACCAAAGAAGAAATCAAACAGATCATCTCTGAACTGAAATCTAACAGAGCAGCAGGCGAAGATGGCATCATTGCAGAATTATGGAAACATGCAGGTGAAGAGTCAATTGACAGTATCCATAGAATCATAACTGACATCTGGACAACAGAAACACTACCAAGGGATTGGACTTCAGCTATCATCCACCCGCTGCACAAGAAAGGAGACAAGTTAGACCCTAACAACTACAGAGGGGTCTCTCTCCTATCAGTGACGTACAAAATCTTCTCCAAAGCATTGCTTAAAAGAGTGGAGGCACAATTAGATTCCTGCATAGGAGAGTACCAAGCTGGATTTAGGAAGTCAAGATCATGCACAGAGCAGATTCTGAACCTCAAAACTATCTTTACCTACAAAAACCTCAGCACGTCACCCTATGTAGCAATTTTCGTTGACTTCCAGAAGGCTTACGACTCGGTAGACAGACAGTCCCTCTTTGAGACGTTGACTGAAATGGGACTGGATAAGAAGACTCTGAATCTTGTGAAGGCTACCCTGACAAACACCATGTCCAAAGTCAAATTCAGAGGGGTATTATCATAAAGTTTCGAGATCAAAACAGGTGTTAGACAGGGAGATGGTTTGTCCCCTATCCTGTTTAACTGTCTGCTGGAGAAGGTCATTCGGGAATGGACGAACACACTAGCTGACAACTCTGGATTAAAAATCGGCTACAAAAAAGACAAGTTAACAGTTACTTGCTTAGCCTTCGCAGATGACCTCACACTCTTAGCTTCAAGTATGGAAGAAGCTACGTACCAGCTGTCCTCCCTAGAACGCATAGCAGCTAAAGCAGGGCTAAAGATCGCTGTCAATAAAACCAAATTTCTGACCAACATCAGAGAAGCACCCAACTTCATTTCTTTGGGGGACAAAATAATACACAAGGCCAACTCATTCAAATATCTTGGAGAGTGGATAACCCCAAATGTTAATGAGGAACTTGCAATGAAGAGTAGATGCACTAAATTCGAAAGAGCTTATCATCTTTGTAAGAATATATACAAGTCTAAATCCCTCTCCTTGAATCTTAAACTTAGACACTACAACACCGTAGTAAGACCATCTGTACTGTACGCCTCAGAATGCCTAAACATGACCCGGAAAGGACAACTCAGAAAACTGGACCTGAAAGAGCGAGAGATCCTCAGAAGGATTATGGGTCCCATTAAAGAAGGAGATGGCTACAGAATCAGGCACAACAAGGAACTGTACAGTAAAATAGAGAGCATTACAACAGCTATGAGGAAGAGAAGACTAATCTTCTATGGTCACGTAGTCAGGATGGACAGCCAGAGACTCACTTCAAGAATCTTCAACACTGTATCTAGAGGGAAAGCAACAAATGCCAAATGGACGAATTTAGTGCGGAAAGACCTACAATACCTAAACATTGATCACGTTGACATTTACAACCGAGATAAATTCAGAAAGTTAGTCAAGACATCTGACTCTCTCCAGTCACTAACAACTAAATCACTGCGTCCAGGGGTAGGGGTGAAATGGACTCAAGAAAGGAAAGACATCCATAGCGCTAGAATGAAGGAATATTGGGCTAAGAGGAAGAAAAGGGCTCACCAGAGTTAAGAACCACGTGGTCCATCGTAGGCCTAAACGAAGAAGAAGAAGAAGAAATAAATAAACATACATACATCATAATTAAAGACCCTTATACCTTTCAGCGTTCAGTCTGCAAGCCTCTGTGAATTTACTAAACAACTAATGCTGTGACCTATCTCCGGATTGTGCTGTAAAACCAACACAATGGAAAGAAAGAAAGAAAGAAAGAAAGAAAGAAAGAGAGGAAGAAATAACACAACGAGGGTGCGCTAGCACCACATGAAGCTCTTTCACAAAGTGAATTTCCCAGGTAGTGTCTTCCCCGGCTTTGTCACTGAGGCCAGCCCATCCTCTTTGTCTTTCTCCTTAGTTAGATTCTTCCCTTTTTCCTATATCTTCGTTCTTTACAACTTCCCTATCCAATCCCTCCCTCATCGTTCTGTCAAGTCTCACGTTCTTGTTAGAGCCATTAAACTTCTCATTAAGTTCTCTGGCTCCGCGGATACACTACTCTTTGCTTTGAAAATTACACTGCGAACGTAGAGTAAAGTTCTCTGCGTGTCAACACGTTCAGATGAGGTGCAGCAAAACCACTGCAGTCTACTCTAGGATCCTCAGCGCACGTAATTGAAATTTAAAAAATATGAACTGGTTAACTGTGAATCGTTTATGTTCCTCGCCATGTAAGCGCATACACTAAGGGTACAACCTCATTCGTTCTCTGTTAATAGTTTTATATACCAGGCGAGTTGGCTGTGCGCGTAGAGGCGCGCGGCTGTGAGCTTGCATCCGGGAGATAGTAGGTTCGAATCCCACTATCGGCAGCCCTGAAGATGGTTTTCCATGGTTTCCCATTTTCACACCAGGCAAATGCTGGGGCTGTACCTTAATTAAGGCCACGGCCGCTTCCTTCCAACTCGTAGGCCTTTCCTATCCCATCGTCGCCATAATACGTATCTGTGTCGGTGCGACGTAAAGCCCCTAGCAAAAAAAAAATGAAATAGTTTTATGGTTATTTTCTAACTGTTGGGTACAATTCAGTGTCATTAACCACGCAGTTTAAGGCCCTGATCATGCATGGTTGTTTACATTTTTGGGCAGGTTTAGTGACATCTAGGAACAGTCAAAGGGACTGTGTTTTTGATGCAATATAAACATTCAGCGTCGGTGTTCTGGCGATCTTGGAATCGAGGTGATGCAACACTTTTTTTTGATGTGTGAATGTTGCTAGATTTTTGGTCTATTTATTACGCGTTAAAACATTAAAATATGTTAGTATGTTGCGTGGCGTGTGACGGAAGTCGTGTTCACGTGTCATAGGTTCGCCATCCCTGCTCTAGGACGACAAGCGTCTTGAAAATCCACAGTCTGTTAGCAGTCATTTGACCGGGTCAGGAATGGAGTGGTTGAAACCCCCATCTAGCGGCGAGGTTAGGAATTGTGCCGGATGCCGAAGCCTGTCACACTCCTCTGAGCAATGATTAATGATTGACAGATGAAATGAAATGATATTCGAGAGTGTTGATTGAATGAAAGGTGACAGGGCAAACCGGAATACCCGGAGAAAAACCTGTCCGGCCTCCGCTTTGTCAAACATAAATCTCACATAGAGTGACCGGGATTTGAACCACGAAACCAAGCCGTGAGAGGTCGGCGCGCTGCTACCTGAGCCATGAAGGCTCACAACAAGTATCTTACCCTTATTAATTTGTGTTAGTACAAGCATATTTATGTCATGAGTCTGAACAGTGTTATCCTTAGCTTACAGTAGACATTATGAATAACTGCATAACTGTATGACTAAATGAATGAATGAATGAATGAATGAATGAATGAATGAATGAATGAATGAATAAACATTCCTCTCTCCCATTCACGAACAGTCACGAACTGGGGAGAGAGCATCCATTCCATTATGCAAACAACACCGTTGACCACAATCTTGTAGGCCTCCAACATTAAGATAGAGGCTACTTGATTCCCGGAATGGTATGGGACAAGCTCGTTTGCAGTGACCCGCATTTTCATTCCCGAATATAGCGGTCTTAAACGTCAACCTTGCTTGGAAGACCACACATTTCCTTGCACTCGAGAGTGTGTGTTCCAGCTGTAATTGCGCCATCCGTCAAGTCCTCCAAGCAACTTCAGCAGAGCTGCACTTGTGCGCTTCTTGGCCATCTAAAGCCGTTTACTTCACAAGCTCTTTCACAGTTCACTTCATGCTACTCACAAAACTCCATTAACCCATTTTCCGCACAAAAACAGTTTTGTATTCAAATAACAAATACATTATCGTGTATTCATTTAATTCACTCAAGCTGCCTGCCCAGACGATAGAGCGTTGCCTTTCTGCCCGATGATAGTGGCATTATTATTATTATTATTATTATTATTATTATTATTATTATTATTAATAATAATAATAATAATAATAATAATAAAAAATATTTGCTATTTGTTTTACGCCGCACCGACACATAATAGGTCTTACGGCGACGATGGAAAAGGAAGGACCTAGGAATGGGAAGGAAGCGGCCGTGGCCTTAATTCAGGTACAGCCCTAGCTCTGCTGCTGCTTCTTCTCGTATATTGTTTATTTTCAAATCTTTCTTGACTTCATGAATCCAGGTTGTTGTTGACTTCTTCTTCCCCCAAAGATATCTGAAGATCCGTTTGGTTATCCTGTTGTCATCCATTCTGTATAAATGTCCATCAATCCCCATTGTTTCTGCTATGTTTTTTTTTTTTGCTAATTGCTTTACGTCGCACCGACACAGATAGGTCTTATGGCGACGATGGGACAGGGAAGGGCTAGGAGTTGGAAGGAAGCGGCCGTGGCCTTAATTAAGGTACAGCCCCAGCATTTGCCTGGTGTGAAAATGGGAAACCACGGAAAACCATTTTCAGGGCTGCCGACAGTGGGGTTCGAACCTACTATCTCCCGAATACTGGACACTGGCCGCACTTAAGCGACTGCAGCTATCGAGCTCGGTGCTATGTTTTCTATGTTCCGGCGCATTTCAAAATGGTGTCCGGACATTTCGTATCACGGACATTCCGTACCGCTTGATTTCTGAGGACATTTCGTACCACCTAGGTCGTTATCAACCTGCCAACGGTTTTCCTGTAACCCTCAGATATTTACGCCATGACAATCCATACCACTTGATGTCAAATTGGGATTCCATTTCCACGCCAGCGGGCGTAATGAGCCTAACAGGTACACTTTAGGAATCAGAAACAAAAATAATTTACAACATTTACTAAAGAAAACTTCTACTGTATATTATTTTAACAATTGCCCTTTAAACTATACTTATCACTTATGTTTACGTAAATATTATCATAATAAAGTCAATTTTTTGAAGTATAAATCCTGAAACGAAACAAAACAATAGAAATATACATCGTGTTCGGGCGCAATGTGCCTGACGAGAACAAGGATGGATAATATTACTATTCCTGTATTGTTGTGAATGTTAACTAAGTTAAATAAAAGATTCTGATGAACTGGACGATATGTGCTTGAAGGTCACGCGGAAAGAGGAAACTAGAAGGTGGAAGCAGCTATACTGCTAATAATAAGAGTTGGTGTCTGACATTTCTTAGAGGGAGGTCCGTTTACTGCCTGCCGAGGCGGAATAAAGGGAGCGGCTGTGTGGTTGCCATGGAAACGAGGGTGGGGCGACTGAGATTGCCATGGAGATAAAACTTGAGGGCAGCTCGTCTTGCTGGGAGTTGCCAAACCTGTCACTGTCACAGATAAGAACCTGATTGTTTGTATAAGAGTGATCGCAAATGGGACGACACCGCCTGGCCAGGTAGTCTACAACAGATCACAGCGGTCAGAATGAAGGAGGGAACAAGTGAGCCGGAAGCGAGTGGTAAGAGTATGTAGAAAGGAATGCTGGAATGTGGCAACATTGTGAAATGGCACGTGTAGTGCTCCTCCCTCCAACCTTACCTGTCAGACACCAACTTTAGTTAAGTCTAGTATAGGTCCCCGCGAGTGATGAATACGACACAAGAATTAACACGTGTGCCAATCGACCAGTTGAGCCCGACGTAAAGTTAACATCGTTAGTAGTCACATGGTGCGGAGGCTTCTCCGCCAGTAGTTGACAATGGATATACACATGAATACGTGCAGTAGGATATCGTTTTAAGTTTCGCAGTATTCTCCACTCTTTCAAGTGGTACGGAATGTCCTCTCCTAAATACTTTAAAGTCATTAACTGACACTTCGCAGGTAATCAGCCGGTCAAGTGGTACGAAATGTCCGTGGTACGAAATGTCCTAGAACCTTTCAAAATTATTTCTTGATTTCCAGAGTTCTGTAGTTCTTAGCGGATCGAGGATTATCCGTATATTTTTTTCTTCCACTACTTCTAATCTATTCAGCTTGTAATTCAGTACTAGACATTCACTCGCGTATAGGCATTCCGGCTTGACTAATGTACTGTAGTGTTGTATTTTGAGATTTTTAGATGAACCCTTTTTTTGCTGTAGATATTCCTAGTTTTTTTGTTTTTGTGTTTTTGCTAGGGGCTTTACGTCGCACCAACACAGATAGATCTTGTGGCGACGATGGGGTAGGAAAGGCCTAGGAGTTGGAAGCAATCGGCCGTGGCCTTAATTAAGGTACAGCCCCAGCATTTGCCTGGTGTGAAAATGGGAAACCACGGAAAACCATCTTCAGGGCTGCCGGCAGTGGGATTCGAACCTACTATCTCCCGGATGGAAGCTCACAGCCGCGCGCCTCTACTATTCCTAGTTCTACCGCATATTCTTTCCATCTTCTGTATCCTTTCTTCTACAGCGGAGTTTTCTAAACCAATTTCTTGAATTGTTTCCCCCAAATATCTGAATTTCTTTACCTTCCTTATTCGACCAATTTGTGTTATCAGAAATTCTGGAGCATTTTTTTCTATTTATCATCAATTTGTTTCTTTATACAGAAATTCTTAAACCTGTTCTCTTGGCTATTTCTTCAAAGAGATTGACATGTATCGCTGCATTCTTCAGGTTTGAGATTATTATTATTATTATTATTATTATTATTATTATTATTATTATTATTATTATTATTATTATTATTGGTAACGAATCCTTAGGGCTCCAATACCAGGCACAGGATGAAAGAGTTAAATGTAACCATTTCTGTTTTTATTTGGTATTATTATTATTATTATTATTATTATTATTATTATTATTATTATTATTATTATTATTATTATTATTATTATTATTATTGTACCGGGCGGTACACCTCCACGCCGCTTACTGAAACTTTGCGCCAGTTGAAACTCCTCTACTGGAGGAAGTCTGAACTTTATCTACTGTGTTAATTTTCAAGTTTCTCAGAAGATGTCACTACGTGTAAAATTTTGAAGTTCTGAACTGTGTCAGTTTCGATTCTTTTTTGTTTTCTCTGTAGCAAGAAGTGTGAACA
Source organism: Anabrus simplex (assembly GCF_040414725.1). Classification (NCBI taxonomy): domain Eukaryota; kingdom Metazoa; phylum Arthropoda; class Insecta; order Orthoptera; family Tettigoniidae; genus Anabrus; species Anabrus simplex. The sequence goes on along the minus strand of NC_090274.1, from coordinate 43,280,026 downwards.
TTCTCTTCTAGATGGCACTACTTAAGAACTACTATTGTGCACCCTAGTGCGAAGTGAAGGAACTTTTTTTTTGAAGAAATTTTGTATGTATAAGTTTGCTCTTTGTTAAATTTCCTTCAGTCATTGTTTGTGTTGGCAATGTTAATCCTTTCGTTCCGCCAGGTTTGAATTTAGCCAATCCGAATTTCTTTAATTAATTTATGACCAATCAGGTGTATCTTCTTCAACTTGGATATGTTGCTTAACCCTAGCCAATAAAGTGAGGGGGGTGTGGCTTTTCATTCATGAAACGTCTCGAACTTTCCGCGAGGGTTTATAAACTGCTGATTTTAGGGTCTCTGCGCCACTTCAGTAACATCTATCAGTGTGTAAAGTACGTAGCAGGGGGCGGGAAGCGCCTCTTTCTTCGGGCAGCAGTTCAGCCACCAGGTAATGGCCGTTTAATAACTTCTTTTCTTGCTAGCTCAGCAGTTTAACTCTCGGGGCAGGTCCGAAGCCTTTCTACCATGTAACTTTTCCCCTAAAATGTAAAGACACCTTGTCTCAATTCTATCTTTTAAACTACATAGGCCTATTGGGATAGAGAGTGCTTAACCCTCTCGAGCTCCCACTCATATTGCGTTGAGGTGAACTTATTTTCTCAACCGTTTCTTCCTTAATGTAATGTAAATTGTCTTCTTCTATAAGTCACCTCTCTAGTATGGGATTAGCCCTTGCAGTAACGGCCTAGTGCCAAGTAGGTTTTATATAAAGTGTATTAGGAGTGCAAGAACGCCTCCTCTCAAGTTCGTATTTTAGAGGCCATGTAATTTACCTGTTTCTTTACTTAATAGGCCTCAGTAGGTTGGGTATTTTTACCCCTGTTTTCATGTCCTTGGAGGACAACTTGAATGTGGAGTTTGGTGTGGCCTTTGATAGGCTTAAATTTTGAGAGCGAGTTGCTCTTTCTTGAAAATTGAGTTGCTGTATGCCTCGAGGAGGCTTTTCCGTGTAAAGAGGAGCAAGTGCTCCTAGGCCTGATTGGGGTTTTCTGCCCCTTTGTTGAACCTTGAATATAAGTAAAGTTGGGCTCATTGCTCAAGAATTGTGTGTCTGGCTCTCGGAGCCCAAATCTTGTAATCACTGTAATTGTACATTTTCGAATTGTGTTTCGGCTACTGAGTACCTGTTCTACTTGTTATTTCTTAATCTTGAAAAGAAAATATAACCTTGTTAAATTTTATCTTAACTTTAATTTCGTATTTTAGAACCTGTTCACCCCCGCACCTTCTTTTACCTCTGCACATCCACTATACTCCGTAACAATTATTATTATTATTATTATTATTATTATTATTATTATTATTATTATTATTGGTAACGAATCCGTAGGGCACCAATACCAGGCACAGGATGAAAGAGTTAAAAGTAACCATTTTTGTTTTTATTTGGTTTGCTATTATTATTATTATTATTATTATTATTATTATTATTATTATTATTATTGGTAACGAATCCGTAGCGCTCCAATACCAGGCACAGGATGAAAGAGTTAAAAGTAACCATTTTTGTTTTTATTTGGTTTGCTATTATTATTATTATTATTATTATTATTATTATTATTATTATTATTAATATTGGTAACGAATCCGTAGGGCTCCAATACCAGGCACAGAGTGAAAGAGTTAAAAGTAATCATTGTTGTTTTTATTTGGTTTGCTTCTTTGTATTTTTAAAGGTAGCCGCTTTTAAAGGGAGCCTTTTCCAGCCTCCATTGAACGGTCGAGAGAATACTATTCGCACACAGTACATGAAGAAGTATTGAAGCAGACCTCTGTACACACAGTGGCTGTTACCATGGTAACGAGCCCAGCTGTCAGCCAAGGCCAGCTTCCTGGATCGAGGGCAGCAGGTAACCTTACGAAACTCTGCCAGTTTAGAGCACGACAGTCAAGGAAATCAGATACTAGAGGGTGATGTGAAAACAACTTTAAAATGCAGCTTAAAGAGTTCTTTAAGAGGAGAGCTTTCAGGATGAAGTTTAAATTAAAAGCTGGTTAAGAGTCAGACTCAGGTGAACCAAACCCTCCAAAATCAGAGTTGAAATCCAGACGTGTCCATCGACGTCGTTTATAATTGAAATCTGCTGGCTCGAGTTCAATTCCTGAATATCAGAAATTTAAGACTGGCGGGTTAAAATTTCTCTGGCAGTAGTTTTCTGCGGGTTCTGCCCTTCTTTTCTCCAGTGAATGTGGATTGGTAGAATGCATCCACTGCCTGTCGTAAGAAGCTACTTAAGGGGAACCTTCAACTTAAATTTTTATAAACCATACCTGAGCCAACTTTTAATGTATGGAAGTGAGACGTTGGTGAATAAAACAAGTTATAGAAATAAAATCAGTGGCGGTTCGTGACCAAATTTTCAGGGGGTTCGCAACAAAATTTGTGTTCACGTCTTAAATATACCAAAGTAGAATGCACATAACTACAAAATCACTTACTTACATCATTTCACTACACGTTCCTTGTATGATTGCTTCTCTTTTCATAATATGGTGGAACCCTTATAACCGAGGATGCATTATTCCAAGACTAATCTGTGAGTGTACAAGAAAACTAAAATTACGACTGCCGGGCTGAGTCGCTCAGGTTTTGGCTGAGGATCTGGCTTTCTGTTCCCGTGATAACGAACACCTGTTCAGAATTAGCTACTAGCGAAATCTTCCGGCCATGTAATGCAATAGTAACTTCTGCGAGCCGTGGCCAACAGTAACAGGGGAAATTGCGGGCCCCTGCGGTCAACTGTAATACTATCTCTTGTTTGAGGGTGGTTGTAGATGGAAAGGCACATACCTTACCGTGCTCCTCGCTTATGGATATATCTGTGCATAAACCATGACGTCATCTCCATGCGCATGCGTATAGTCTTAAGGCTCGTAGCAATATCTCCAGTGTGCTCCTTGGCATTTTCAATCGAAACGAACAGCTGTCAGTGTAACAGAGCTTCGATATAAGTCGAATGCTTTCGATTGATTGACTAAATCAGGTCGAAAAAAGAAGGAAACAATTTTGAATTACCGGCATCCATGAATGCCTGAATATGCGTTAGAACGGGGTGTTCACGTGCTCATGTGCTCCTGAGAGCCCACTGCCACTGAATAAAATACAGTAATCTGAAATGTGATTTCTTCCAGCAGTGAAAGAACATTATCTCAAAGATGACAAGTTCTATGAGAAATAAGACAACACCTTATTATGTGTGTAAATGAGAGAATTTCACAAAATAAGACAATCTGAAGAGACCACGTTCCAAGCATGAAAGAGACGAGAATACCGAAGCTTGTCTTTGAGTACCGACCGTCCTGTTGGAAGAAGACTCATTGGTCGGCCCATGAAAAGATTGTTTGAAGTACGAGTTAAAGTAAAAATTAACCGGAAGTGGTGCAGGTCTTTTCAGGAGGTGAGCTGGATGTAACTCGTTAACCACATACCAGTCTTCCTGCCAATCTTAAATCTCTGAATGTACCGGGAATCGAACTCGGGAGTCCGAGAACGACAGCCAGTAACAGAGATGGACAGGGTCTGAGGTCCATACAAGCTTATCAGACTATCCAGAAGTAAGCAAGTGGTTAGCGAAAGCAATGGATTTTCGTTTTCCAAGTACCAACTGCAGAACATCTCTGATGCAGTAGGAGAACAGCGTAGGCCTAATTTAGTCTTTAGCGACCCGTACACGCCCTAGGAACAATTTCCGACACTCGCACGGAATGACATTTGCAGAGATGGAATTTAGTAACTTTGCACTGAACGGCGATCATTGAAATGGGAAATTCGGAGGTCTGCATGATTAAGATATATATATATATATATTTTTACAATTTGTTTTACGTCGCGCCGACACAGACAGGTCTTACACCGAGGTCGACTTTTAAGAGAGAGGGCTGGAACGGCGTTCACTAAGCCAGGGAGGTCAACTGAGTATGGGGGTGGGGGTTCGATTCTTTCTTCACCCATCCTCGAATTGGTTTTCCGTGGTTTCCCACTTCTCCACAGGGCAAAGTCTCACACTCCAGGACAATGCCCTTGAAGCGGCAGAGGCGGGATCCCTCGCTGAGTCCAATGGAGAGTAAAAGGATTAAGAAAGAAAGAAAAAAACAAACAAAGAAAGAGAATAATCATCATCATAATCGTTATGACCTTAGCTATCATGTGCAGTAATTTTGATTTGAAGCCGTTTAGGATGCCTGTGTGTCAATTCCGACGTGCCATTTTACTATAAAGAAACGGATCTTTTTCGGACGTTCTGAGGCTGAGTTTTAATTAATTTTGTCAGGTGAACGCCAAGTGTGTCAGCAGAGATCTTTTACACGCCGACATCGTACTACATGAAGGGCCGAATGGACATTTTCTCGCTCCATTGCGGTTCGAAACCACGACGATGAGATCCAGAGGCCAACACTATCACTGATCTACGGAGGGGCACATTCAACGGCTATAAATAAAGTTGTTCATTTTTCAATGGTGTTATGTTAGCCATCCTGTATTAGTCATGTAATGCAAAAGCAGCAATCAATAGTTCCGGATAATCAGTAACCTTCAAAACCTCGGTTAACTACCGTTCAGCAGAAAACCGAAGCTAATTTCACGATCAGTGCGGCCTACTTCCTTATCAGGAACACTTCCTTTCAAACCGAGGGTCTCCCAAAATACTAGCAAAATGTACAGGCGAATCTTCCCCCTGTGGGTGGGGGCGGTAGAATAACACCCACGGTATCCCCTGCCTGTCATAAGAGGCGACTAAAAGGGGCCCCAGGGGCTCTGAACTTTGGAGCGTGGGTTGGCGACCACGGGGTCCTCAGGTGAGTCCTGGCATTGCTTCCACATACTTGTGCCGGGCTCCTCACTTTCATCTGTCCTATCCGACCTCTCTTGGTCAACTCTTGTTCTTTTCCGACCCCGACGCTATTAGGTTTGCGAGGGCTAGGGAGTCTTTCATTTTCACGCCCTTCGTGGCCCTTGCCTTTCTTTGTCCGATATCTTCATTTTTCGAAGTGTCGGTTCCCTTCTATTTTTCTCTCTGATTAGTGTTATATAGAGGATGGTTGCCTAGTTGTACTTCCTCTTAAAACAATAATCACCACCACCACCACAGGCGAATCTATGGATACGTACAGTAGTTACCATCACAACCATGAAAATGAGTCTCTATCCTAACATCTGGCACTTACGGTGCTAAAAACCCTTCCCTCTTCGAGTGGTAACTGGTGGTAATTATTTTATGAGGAAGTACAAATGGGCAACCATCCTCTATTAACAGTGATCAGGAGGGGAAAATATATTACCATCCTGACAGTTGCGCGCTTTCTGCGGCGAGGTTAGGAATTGTGCCGGCTGCCGAAGCCTGTCGCACTTCTCTGGGGCAGTGATTGACTGACAGATAAAATGATATTGGAGAGTGTTGCTGGAATGAAAGATGTCTGCTTGATTCCGATCATCGTGTGTCTGAAAAAAGAAACCTACAACCTATTTTCCAGTCATTGACCGCGTTAGGGATGGAATTAATGAACGATGAGTATCAAAGACCATGCTTCTGACACGAAGTAACAAAAAAAAACTGTTAATATATAATGATGATTATGTCAACACCAGAAATCTTCAATCGATGACGCAGTTCTCATTAAGCAGACAGGTGATGGTGCTCCAGTAATGTTGTCAATGATGCAAAAGCGAGGTTGCTGGGCGTTCTATTTCCTCTCCTCTTCTGCGGTGTGAAGTTTCAAGGACCTTATCGCGACTGTAGTGGGCTGCACGTGATAACAGAACCGCACTGCACAACTCACTGGCTCTGCTAACCCACTTTCTGACAGGGATATAACTTCATAGCACGAGCATGCCATATATAATTACACCAGCACGTTGTCGATATGTACTTCTCATATTTATCATTGCCTGTTGCTATTTCCCTCTCTCTTTCTTGGCCGGTTATTTTCGCCTAATGCCGGGTCCGCTCATGTGCAGTATCTGCGCCACTTATTACGGTTAGGCCTCTTGTCCAGACGTCATCATGTAGTTGCTCTAGGGAGCCGGTGTTACTTGCTCCGCACGGGGCTGGTGTTTGTCACGTGACAAGAGAGCAGCAGTCAGGCGGGTTGCTTAACGTGGCCGTACTGTACTTGTGCCACTGGCCTTCAGTACATACAGTACTACGTCATGCACTTCCCCTACTTGCTCGCTAAGCTGCTCTCGTTCCTCTAGAGCGGGGAGCAAACTGGCTCCGAAGGCATTTCGCTCTCTATTGACGATGTATTGTCCACGACACGAATTTTCGCCGTGTGCCGGTCCGTCAGATTTACTGGACTGACAATGAGACATTGTTACAGTCAGTGGCGTGCACTGAACCCCATCTACCGTAACAGCGCTGGGGTAAAGAACTTTGTATTAACATTTTCTAATTATTCCTTAGAACACTTTTTTATAATGTTTAAAATGAGAACATCAAAGCCAAGGCAAGTACAGCTGTCTCGACAATCCGCTCGCACTACCGCAGTTCAGCTTCTCCAGCCTTGCCGGCGCGATAGAGAGCTACACCAGCGAAATTTAAGGTCGCTTGGGTGACGTATGCACTTGAAGCTTCCTTGTCCTGGGAGCTGGGCGGAGCTGTAGGCCCTCCCCCGACAGCAATTTACGGCGACAGGCCAGCTAGCTTAGGTAAGGTAATGTTAGCTTTAATATTTGACACTCGAAGTCTCAGCGCATATTTTAGTCTTGGGTTTCGGCATGTATACAGTTTTTTTCCGAGCAATTCATTGAAGACACGTGTAGAGTATGGCCGTAGAAAAATATTTAGGTTGCCCAACATGAACACAGAGTTAAACGCAAAGTAAAAGATGTATTTGGTTGTCTGTGGTGGTGGTATATAATGAATTTTTGTAGTGTTCCTATTGGATTATAGGTGAAGGTTTCGCGAGTTTTGTGGCATTCTTCATGAATATAACGTGTGTTATACGTCGTGACAGATATTTTCCCTCGTTTGTCGTTGATGCACGTACACTCATTTGCGAGTGAAACTACAAAACTTCAACGACGGTAATACACCAGTTAAATTTTGCTGATTAGTTTAGATTAGGCTTTTTAAGTAAAAAACAAATAGTCCCAGTGTATTTTTGTGAAAACCATGACTGTACTATCACGAAGCATCACCGAATGAAACTGTAAATGCATTGATTAAAATCTGCTATAGATTAAGTTATGAAGGTGTCATCACTGCCGTGGATATCAATTTGGAAGTATGTAGCGAGCGTGTGGTTGAAAATATTCTTGAAAGATCTTTCTCAGGTAGACCTTTCCACGAAAAACGCAGTCTTATAAAATGGTAATGTTGACTTTACAGAGTGTATTTTTGGGGCTACGATTGTTTATATTTAGGCTAAAAAACTTTTTTTGCAGCTGGGGTAATGAATATCGCCACTAGACTTTGTCCACTAGCCGCTACGGCAAATCTACCATTGTGATTGCCGGATACAGAATCGGATTCTCACTGTGGAGACGACAGCTGAACGGACCACCGTGTTGTCAGTGAATCATGCAGTAGAGTGACCATGTGTGCGGAGTGGTTCGCGTTACCGCGCTACGCCTATGGAGCCAAGCTCTGCATTCGGGAGCCGAACGGGTTCGAACCTCCGTGTCCCCTTGTTTTGGGTCTTCGATTTTCGATCGAATGGACAACCCACTTTGCTCACGGTACTCTATAAATAGCTATCATCTCTAGAATTCACCACCTGTGTGTAGTTCAGTAGTTCTCAGTACAGAAAAAAGGAAGTAGAGGAGAAACGATTTAGTGCATTTTGAAGATTTATCAAGATGCCATGAGAAGTTTGAAAGAAGCTGCACGAATTCACTCTACGGCCGAATTATTCCGAAATTTTCCTTGGAATTTCTGAGAGTATAGTTTCTTTGGAAAGTAAGGGAATCAAGAGTAAGATCACTGCAATCAAGAAAACTATCAGACTGCTACAGAACGTAAGTACTGTATCAGTAAGAAACATTATTTTATGAATTCTGGCAATATTTGACGTCTTCTCAAGTGTCTAGTATGAATAAATGGAGAATACGCCGTTTTCTAGTAAACCTTCATTAAATGGACATCTTGCTTTATCGGGAAAATGTGCCGGTGCTTTGCGATTCCGTTTAAAGGCAGATTTTACTATATTATTTTCATCATCATCATCATCATCATTTGTACACTTGCGTATGGAATTGGTCAAGTAGTGTATACCACGTGAAATAAACCCTAAAAATAATTTTCCTCTCTCCTGAAAAATTACCGATGGAGAGGTATTCGATTATGCCCTTCAGGGCTAGAACTATCAGTTCCTTTTTCACACTCGTACGGCATATTACAAATATACGTTACGCCCAGGATTTTGCTCTTCTTTTCGAGTGTCAGTCTAGTCTGTCAGGCTTTGTTTATCCATCAAGTGTTTCTGTTCCAGAACCCTCTTTACAACAAGTAAATAGGAACAGTTGACGTAAGCAGAGCGGTTTATCCCTTGTTCCAAGTTTTAAGAAACCAAGTATAAACACTTGACTATGAGAGAAGTGGCTGTCAATATTCCAGCAGCTACTCGAGGTAGGAAGTTTTTGCGTGAGAGAGAGGTATAAACAATTAACGTTGCCCGAAGAGAAGAGTCTCCGTTATCCTGATAGCTGAATAGCTTTCTTCCAGGTGACCGCCGACAGCAGAACATCGCCTGCTCTCGCCGGATAGAAAAAAAAAAAAACAACTGTTTTCCGGGTAGAAACTAGCCCGCACAACGGTTGTGTGGTGAGATTTGCATATTTTTTACCATTTGCTTTACGTCGCACCGACACAGACAGGTCTTATGGCGACGATGGGATATGAAAGGGCCTTAATTAAGGTACAGCCCCCCAGAATTTGCCTGGTGTGAAAATAGGAAACCACGGAAAACCACCTTCAGGGCTGCCGACAGTGGGGTTCGAACCCACTATCTTCGGCATGCACGCTCACAAATATCATAAATATTAAGTACAGTATATGGGCTATCAGAACCCCTGCATAAGTGTAGAGTGCCGGTAGAGCTGTATGATACTAGAGACTTGTTGAAATACATTTGGATTCTATCCTATAAACAGTTTCAGTGGGGAGGGGTGGAAGGGGGAGATGGTGGGGGCAGTCGCCACTTCCTTTTGTGGAGAAAACATTACATTTTTATTCCATATTAGCCGACTAAAACTAGAAATTATTAAAAGAAGCAATTCGTACAAGCCCGGTTGGCGTATCAACTATTATTATTTCATTTTTTTATTATTAACAATATTATTAGCGGAAATACGCAAGAAATGTCGTCCGTCGCGGTTAACCGATGTGTACAGCGCCACAGCAAGCAGTGGAGACTTTGCATGTGCTGTGAGGAAGAGTCGCAGGGGTATATTGTTTTGCCAAAGTCATGGACTCTGTGGTATGATTCACCTGCTTGCCGCGCGCATACGACAGTCAGGCAGTCTCTTTAATGTCTTAGTTTGTTAGCGTGCCTAGTAAATGAGTATTAACGGTATAATCACGTAATACATTGTAATACATGTATAATATCGTTCCTTTTGTGAAAGTTTTTAGAATAGTATTGAATCAAAATGTTAAAAAACCTATTTTTACTACACTGTGCGCCATCGTAGCCGAAGGCTCAACAAAATAACTATTATTACTGCGCTGTGCGCCACCATAGCCGAAGGATCAACAAAAGAACTATTATTACTGCGCTGTGCGCCACCATAGCCAAAGGATCAACAAAAGAACTATTATTACTGCGCTGTGCGCCTCCGTAGGCGATATCTCAACAAAAGAAGAACTATTATTACTGCGCTGTGCGCCACCATAGCCGAAGGATCAACAAAAGAACTATTATTACGTCGCTATGCGCCACCATAGCCGAAGGATCAACAAAAGAACTATTATTACTGCGTTGTGCGCCACCATAGCCGAAGGATCAAAAAAAAAAACTATTTTTACTACACTGTGCGCCACCATAGCCGAAGATTCAACAAAAAACTATTTTTACTACACTGTGCGCCACCATAGCCGAAGGATCAACAAAAGAACTATTATTACTGCGCTGTGCGCCTCCGAAGGCGATATCTCAACAAAAGAAGAACTATTATTACTGCGCTGTGCGCCTCCATAGCCGAAGGATCAACAAAAGAACTATTATTACTGCGCTGTGCGCCTCCGTAGGCGATATCTCAACAAAAGAAGAACTATTATTACTGCGCTGTGCGCCACCATAGCCGAAGGATCAACAAAAGAACTATTATTACTGCGCTGTGCGCCTCCGTAGGCGAAGGATCAACAAAAAAACTATTTTTACTACACTGTGCGCCACCATAGCCGAAGGATCAACAAAAGAACTATTACTGCGCTGTGCACCACGATAGCCGAAGGATCAACAAAAGAACTATTATTACTGCGCTGTGCGCCACCATAGCCAAAGGATCAACAAAAGAACTATTATTACTGCGCTGTGCGCCACCATAGCCAAAGGATCAACAAAAGAACTATTATTACTGCGCTGTGCGCCACCATAGCCGAAGGATCAACAAAAGAACTATTATTACTGCGCTGTGCGCCTCCGTAGGCGATATCTCAACAAAAGAAGAACTATTATTACTGCGCTGTGCGCCACCATAGCCGAAGGATCAACAAAAGAACTATTATTACTGCGCTGTGCGCCTCCGTAGGCGATATCTCAACAAAAGGAGAACTATTATTACTGCGCTGTGCGCCACCATAGCCGAAGGATCAACAAAAGAACTATTATTACTGCGCTGTGCGCCACCATAGCCGAAGGATCAACAAAAGAACTATTATTACTGCGCTGTGCGCCACCGTAGGCGAAGGATCAACAAAAAAACTATTTTTACTACACTGTGCACCACCATAGCCGAAGGATCAACAAAAGAACTATTATTACTGCGCTGTGCGCCTCCGTAGGCGAAATCTCAACAAAAGAAGAACTATTATTACTGCGCTGTGCGCCTCCGCAGGCGATATCTCAACAAAAGAAAAACTATTATTACTGCGCTGTGCGCCTCCGTAGGCGAAATCTCAACAAAAGAAGAACTATTATTACTGTGCTGTGTGCCTCCGTAGGCGAAATCTCAACAAGAGAAAAACTATTATTACTGCGCTGTGCGCCTCCGTAGGCGAAATCTCAACAAAAGAAAAACTATTATTACTGCGCTGTGCGCCTCCGTAGGCGAAATCTCAACAAAAGAAGATCTATTATTACTGCGCTGTGCGCCTCCGTAGGCGAAATTTCAACAAAAGAAGAACTATTATTACTGTGCTGTGCGCCTCCGTAGGCGAAATCTCAACAAAAGAAAAACTATTATTACTGCGCTGTGCGCCTCCGTAGGCGAAATCTCAACAAAAGGAGAACTATTATTACTGTGCTGTGCGCCTCCGTAGGCGAAATCTCAACAAAAGAAAAACTATTATTACTGCGCTGTGCGCCTCCGCAGGCGAAATCTCAACAAAAGAAGAACTATTATTATTGTGCTGTGCGCCACCATAGCCGAAGGATCAACAAAAGAACTATTATTACTGCGCTGTGCGCCTCCGTAGGCGAAATCTCAACAAAAGAAGAACTATTATTACTGCGCTGTGCGCCTCCGCAGGCGAAATCTCAACAGAAGAACTATTATTACTGCGCTGTGCGCCTCCACAGGCGAAATCTCAACAGAAGAACTATTATTACTGTGCTGTGCGCCTCCGTAGGCGAAATCTCAACAAAAGAAAAACTATTATAACTGCGCTGTGCGCCTCCGTAGCCGAAATCTCAACAGATGAACTATTATTACTGCGCTGTGCGCCTCCGTAGGCGAAATCTCAACAAAAGAAAAACTATTATTACTGCGCTGTGCGCCTCCGTAGGCGAAATCTCAACAAAAGAAGAACTATTATTACTGCGCTGTGCGCCTCCGTAGCCGAAATCTCAACAACAGAAGAACTATTATTACTGCGCTGTGCGCCTCCGTAGCCGAAATCTCAACAAAAGAAGAACTATTATTACTGCGCTGTGCGCCTCCGTAGGCGAAATCTCAACAAAAGAAAAACTAATATTACTGCGCTGTGCGCCTCCGTAGGCGAAGTCTCAACAACAGAACCATTATTACTGCGCTGTGCGCCTCCGTAGGCGAAATCTCAACAACAGAACTATTATTACTGCGCTGTGCGCCTCCGTAGCCGAAATCTCAACAACAGAACTATTATTACTGCGCTGTGCGCCTCCGTAGGCGATATCTCAACAACAGAACTATTATTACTGCGCTGTGCGCCTCCGTAGCCGAAATCTCAACAACAGAACTATTATTACTGCGCTGTGCACCTCCGTAGGCGAAATCTCAACAAAAGAAGAACTATTATTACTGCGCTGTGCGCCTCCGTAGGCGATATCTCAACAAAAGAAGAACTATTATTACTGCGCTGTGCGCCTCCGTAGGCGATATCTCAACAAAAGAAGAACTATTATTACTGCGCTGTGCGCCTCCGTAGGTGAAATCTCAACAAAAGGAGAACTATTATTACTGCGCTGTGCGCCTCCGTAGGCGATATCTCAACAAAAGAACTATTATTACTGCGCTGTGCGCCTCCGTAGGCGAAATCTCAACAACAGAACTAGTATTAGTGCGCTGTGCGCCTCCGTAGGCGATATCTCAACAAAAGAACTATTATTACTGCGCTGTGCGCCTCCGTAGGCGAAATCTCAACAAAAGAAGAACTATTATTACTGCGCTGTGAGCCTCCGTAGGCGAAATCTCAACAAAAGAAGAACTATTATTACTGCGCTGTGCGCCTCTGTAGCGTAACGGTTAGTGTTATTAGCTGCCATCCTCGGGGGACCGGGTTCACTTTCCGTTACTGCCAGAAATTTAACCCGCGAGTGGTTGCTGTATGGGATTTTCTCACATTTTTTATTGTGATATTACTTCACAGTGATGAAAGGGAGGTGACTCTTCCCTCTTTTAGATGAGTTTATAACTGTCGTGAGCAGAGCGATTCACATTTGAAGGGTAAACTCCGCCTCCCCTATTCAAAACAAAGGTTCCTATGTGTCCGTGCGTACTGCGTGAGAGTTTCTCTCATCGCGCGACTAATGACGTTGGTGTTATGTTGAAGTGGACTTACAGCCAGGCACAAAACTGTACGGCGTGCTGAACTATTAAATTAATCAAGCCACATAAGATACATGCTTGAAGCACACAACACACAATGAACTAAGATTAGAAACTGAAAGCAAAGAAAATTCAACTTGATCACCGAAATATCTCGCACAGTAACGTCTCCTGCACTTTTCTATACCCGGGTGCCGGAACTACTGGAGCACGTACTGGATATAATCGCTAGTAGTGCCTGCAGTGGCGGAACCACAAACTACCATTCTATAATGGGTGAGTTCTCACACTTGGTATTATATTCGTCATGCTAATATTATTTTTAAAAAAATGTTTGTATGTTTGTACATTTCTTTGTAATGGAGAAACTCAAAAACTACTGAACCAGTTTTAAAAATTCTTTCACCTATAGAAAGCTACATTAACATTTTATTTTCAAAACAATTAGAGATCCCTACGAAAATTTAAATAATATAACCCAAAGTATCAACAATTTGCCTATAAAAGTCATTATAGACCAATATTGATGAAATATCGAATTTATCGCACAAGGACGAGACAAAGCTCATTTTAAGCCTCAGGACCCGAAGAACAAAACTCGGTTAGGCCCAAAGGGGCCCCGAAAATTATGTTACGGGCCTAAAACCAATCGTTATGGAGATATTGCCACGACAGTACCCCGCTCTAGGAATTGGATGAAGAAATGACCAGCCGTAACCATGGCAACGTCAGTTCAAGGAATGGCCTGCGGTTCAAAGTACGCACGTGCGTAAATGCATGCTACACCAAGGAGACATTCTGCTACACATATGACTTTCTGGAAAAAAACACTGTGAGGATAAACCACCCCTATGGGTGCAGGTGGGGAGGGGTTGGCATATAAAAGTAATCGAATCCATAGGCTTCGGGGTCGCTGAGATGAACAGTGACATTCCACATCTCGTGTAAGTCGAAGTTCAGCCCCCATCGTCATGGGGGGGGGGGGGGGGGGGTGAGAAGGGGTGAAAAAAGTCTAAAATAGCCCAGATATGTGTGTGCACCCCTATGGGCGGCGCTGAAAAGGGTTTGAAGTATCAGTCAACGTCACAATAACGAACTCTACAAAAATTCGCTTACCGCGCGAGTTGGCCGTGCGGTTAGGGGCGCGCAGCTGTGAGCTTGCATCCGGGGACATAGTGGGTTCGAGGCCAATTGTCGGCAGCCCTGAAGATGGTTTTCCGTGGTTTACCATTTTCACACCACCAAATGCTGGCTGGGGCTGTACCTTAATTAAGGCCACGGCCGCTTCCTTCCCACTCCTTGGCCTTTCCTATCCAATCGTCGCCATAAGACCTATCTGTGTCGGTGCGACGTAAAGCCATCCATCCCGGTGTCTCGGGTGCGGGCTCGCGACCAAACGACACCTCATTTGCAAATAAAGTGATTTTGATCTGATTTGGTTTTAATGCGTCCTTTATGTATATGTCTATTGCCTGATTTTTCATTAGGGGTGCATTTCAGTTCAGTCACTTTCGTATTGATCCCATCTGCTTTGGTATCAAAATACTGTAATAGAACAGGGAACACTTTCATAGTACCACTGTTGCTTCCGTAATCAGCTATGGTGCAAACACACGGAACTTGCTTAGCAATAGTAGAGTCATTGTACAGAAATTACTGTGGTTACGTCGCGCATTCCTATCTACGAAATATCACTGTAAAATTTATCACAAATGGAACATAATAATCGCTTTTACACAAATGAAGTCTAAAATCTGCGGTAAATTAAGAAATATTTTATTTTTGAAGAATATTATGTATACTTACTTTACAACTTTACAAGTACTTTTGGTGCTACGCTCACAGTAACACACGTATGTCTTTTGTTTGTCTTACACTTTCAACAGTTTCGTGTGTGATGTCTGGGTTCACTGAACTTCTTTGCTTTCGTTTCATTGCTTCAGTTGTCAATTCACGGTAGTGCTATCATGCTGTTTTCCTTCAAACAAAAATTTTTAAAATATTTATTGGTCCAGGGATCATGCTATTTTTCTTTCAACAAAAATTATTTTTGTAACATGGTCATTTGGCTCATTGAAGAACGAAATAACATCGTGAATGCTGTTTGAACTGGCCGCGCTAGTCAAATGAGAATCGACAGACATAGCACTCCCATTCCTCGGTGCTATCCCTGGACCTCAATAAATTAACAAACGACGGCACCAGCAGCAGAATACGACACAAAGGAGTCCTGTCAACAGGCCTTAAGTATGTATTCATATTTCTTTACTAACGACGGCATTTCTTAATTTACCGGAGAGTTTTCACTTCATTTAAGTAAAAGGAATTATGTTCCATTTGTGACAAATTTTTACAGTATTATTTCGTAGATAGGAATGCGCGACGTAACCATTACTGTAATTTACTTGTGCAGTCCAGTGACATAACGACGTAAAGCCACGTCTAAAAATAAAAATAAAAATTCGCTTCACATGTAATTAACAGGTAATAAAATACCTACAAGTAGTAAACAATCAATAAAGTGCCCGGCCAGCGCCAGGTAATATAGCTAGTCTATTGTAAAAATGTGAATCCACAGCCTGTTTCCAGTTTCAACCGGGCCAGGAATGGAATGAATGAAACCCCAATCTAGCGGCGAGGATAGGAATTGTGCCGGCTGCCGATGCCTGTCACACTCCCCTGGGGCGATGATTAATGAAGACAAATGAAATGATATTGGAGAATGTTGCTGGAATGAAAGAAGCCAGGGAAACCCGAAGAAAAAGCTGTCCCGCCTCCACTTTGTCCAGCACAAATCTCATATGGAGTGCCCGGGATTTGAACCAAGGAACCCAGCGGTGAGAGGCCTAAAAATCCGGGCTCTAGTGGTAAATAATAAAACAAACCTTTTGTTAATTAGTACCTTCACAGCTCTCTGAATCAGACTTGCTTGTCGGTTTTTACAATCGCAGCCCTACTACATGTAATACGAGAATTGCGACATCCTCCTTAGTCAAGGTCTTCTTGCCTCTTCAGTAGTCCGAGATGATCAGCGCCACGTGTGCGATTTCCATGACATAAGAATGCAGTCTCCGGAAACTGCATTCACTATACTCGTCCCCTCTGCGCACACTATTCTACAACTGTGTTTAACTCTCTGAGGGCCTGATAAAAGTGCGGTTTAAATTTATACGGCAGTTTGCACATTTATCTGGAAGTTCGGTTGAAAACGCGCACTACGAGACTTTCATTTATGTGCAATCTGGGAGAATATTCTCGAGTTTAGTTATGCCGAAGTTGGAGAGGCAGTTATCTGGGACCCTACTCCTATCGGAGACGCTACTGTAAGAATCAAGATGGCCGCACATCAAGATGAATCTACGTCTGCATGATGCTATACGAAAAATAAGTTGTTATAATGTAATCTATGTACGTATTTTTAAAATATATCACGCTTTCTGTCCTATCCCAGAATTTAAAAAAAAATCCCAAGCTAGCAATTTGCTGCTATTGACTCTACGAGTTGCACGCACGCAAGCAATTCAACAGCAACTTTCCTAGGTAGCCATAGTCGTAACGGCAACCCAGTTCGATGCTGCTACGCAGTTATTTGTGGGTTCGAGTCCAATAGTCCTACGTTCTTTTGCCCTCTAAACGTTAGTCGGTAGTGTACTAGAGCTGATAGAACACATTTCACAATCATTAGAGCTTTGGTTCTATTCCTTTTTTCTTCTTTTTTTTTTGCTAGTTGCTTTACGTTGCACCGACACAGACAGGTCTTATGGCGACGATGGGACAGGGAAGGGCTAATAGTGGGAAGGAAGCGGCCGTGGATTTAATTAAGGTACAGCCCCACCATTTGCCTGTTGTGAAAATGGGAAACCGCGGGAAACCATCTTCAGGGCTGCCGACAGTGGGGTTTGAACCTACTATCTCCCAAATACTGGATACTGGCCGCACTTAAGCGACTGCAGCTGTCGAGCTCGGCGGTTCTATTCCTAATCTATCCGCGACGTATATGTGGAGTAAAGGTATACGACGTGGTTCATGGAGATTTCGTCCGTCGAATGATAACGTTAAGGTTGTACTTCTTTCATAACAACTTGCTACTAAGTATTTACATTGAAGTGAGACAAATGCTTGCAGTTACTATTCTAAAAAAAACTACTTATTAAATTAGCAACAATAAATTGAATTAATAAAGTTAATGATCCTACGCCACATACCGTGGCATTAATTACGAAGATAAACGTTACTTTCACCGTAACGTGCTTGTTCGTAAATAGTATTGTACAAAATAAAAATTATACCGTGTGGTAGGAATTATTTGATAAGATACATAACCTCAATCTTAACTTTTGCGTCCAGGTTTCATTTTCAGTCTTTTTTTAAAAAAAATCTACTATTATTTCTGAGTTCCGTTACATTAGTTAATTAATGTTAACATTTCTTTGTATGTGTAAATTTCAGTCCTAATTCTGTTTTTGACCTTAACTTCCACATTATAGCTTAATAAGAGTCTGTTAATTAACTCTAGAATTACAATTTCAAAAGGAATAGAGCTAAACAAACGAAAAAACCAGGGAACACGTATACCACCGCGCTAAATTTCACTATATTTTCAGTAACGTTATTACCAACGCAATAAAAATGTTGCTACATCTTCCGCATAACAATACCGTAGTTAAAATCCGTTAGCAGTACGCAAGAAAATATTTAACTTCTAGTTTGCCAAACTGCAATCTACGTACCTGGCTGTTCATCTGACAGTCGTAGTACATGTCCTCTGAGTGTTCTTATTCCTATCTGGTGCTCTATTGTTATTTAGGTTTCGTAAACAGAAGGGTTTTCTAGAATCTATTAAATTTTGCCTGACCTACAGTGATCCGGTTGGGGAACAACTGTGTGACACGAGCAATCGGCAGACAATGGGAAGCCACCAAATAGAGATTATGAAATCGTCACAAAATTAGCACACATTTATTTAATCTCAACAAAAGAAGGATATCCGGCCATAATTGCGGCTGGCCACTCGAGGATCCGCCAATTGGTTATTACGCAATGTAGCGAGAGTAACAAATTCTAGGGGTTCTGATGGACGAACCCCTAATGTTTATGCAAAACTCATAGCGTAACCGTTGTGCAGGATAGTATATAATTGTTAATCCCTTCAGAAAGTTTGTATTCTAACAACACAACTTTTTAAACATTTACTAGATGATGATGATGATGATGATGATGATGATTGTTGTTGTTTAAAGAGACCTAACATGAAGGTCATCGGCCTCTGATGGTAGGAGACGAGATAAAATTTAATGACAATAAAAATTCCAAAATTCATCCACCGACCAGAATTCAAAATACGATGAAAAATGAATGAATGAATGAATGAATGAATGAATGAATGAATGAATGAATGAATGAATGAATATGAATTTAAAATAATTCCACAATCCATCCTCTGTCTAGAATTCAAAAAGGCGACAATGAACACTTTATGAACTTAAAACGATCAGTGGATCCGACCCGCAATGCCCCAAATTCTCAGAAACTTAAAACAATGGCATATACTGACCAAGGGACTGATTCCAAAGCAAAATCCTAAATCGATGATGCTTGTTGTCTAAAGGGGTCCAAAATTCAGTTTACCGGCCCCTCATAATTGTACTAATCGCTGGTAAAGTAGAATCGTGGTGTTCCTCATTATAGCGGCACCACTCATAGGTAACGCAGACCGCATGGTGTCGCTCATATAGTGGTAGGTCTACTGATCACAGGCAACGCCCAGACCCGTGGTGTTTCTCACAATGGTACTAATTACAGGCAACGCACGCCCGTGGTGTTCCGCATGTAGTGGTACTAATGACGGGTACTGTAAATTCGATCCTGATTCACATTCCGTTTCTACTAATCGCAAACCTATTGTGAACCTAACCTAGTGGTACTACTCGCAAGCAAAGGCAACCCATGGTGTTTCCCCCACGTGATGGTACTAATTACTAGTAGTCTTATTGTTGTAAACAAGGTTGGGTTTACAAAAACACAACTTCTTTATTTACTTCACATGTAAAATTACAATATTTATACTAACAAAACTGAAAGTTATCTCGAAGCAAATTGAACTATGAATTTGGAAAAAGAGTCTGTCTTTGTACACTATATACACGTTGGAGTATTCACGTTCACTACTATTTCGGAAAGATAGTCCTTGTGACATGAAAAGTTCTTGATAGTCGAAAACTATCAGAAGCACTGACGTAAATATCTCAGAGAGTCCTTCCTTGTTGAAGTGTCTGAGTTCATTAACGTAAGTTCAATGATTGAAGAGTTCCTACTTAGCAAAACTAAGTTGATAATGGGAGCTTGCATTAGCTAGGGAATGATAGTGGCATATAATGGTAAGACTGGGTATGGACAGCGGAATAGGCAAGACGAGCGATGACCCGAGGTGAGACCTCTTACTGCCAGAAATTCAGTCCACCTGGCCGAAGCACATTTTCAAGAGGAATAGCCTCCGTGCTCGACGTAGGGTGTATTCTGGAGCTGTACACCGGGGTCAGTGGGCGTCTGGACAGACTAGGAGCTCCTTTTTATAGCACACACGACGTTCCAGGCACGCGCACTGAGAGCTGCGCGTCGAGGCTCGAAGAATAACACACTGGCACGCGTGTAGCTGGCTGGCGGATCGAGAAGGGAGCGACGGACATACAACACTTATAGTTCTAATTCGATTGTCCCTTGGTCGCTCCTTATAGTCGCATCTTATACAGGCAGGCGATACCGTCAGTGCATTCTTCGTCTGCGTCCCCACAAGGGGTTGTGTGTTTGATCCGCGTGAGCTATTTTATTTCGTTCAAGTCCGCCGACAAGCCGATTAGGACCCTACTATCCGCTACCTGGGACGCGCCACGTGGGAGTATATTTATTTACTGCGTACTACAGGATTTCTAATCCCAATTACAATGGCAAATATTTACACGCTTTTTAAAAATGTTTCAATCAGTCTAATAACCTAATATCTAAACTATTGTAATATTATATGTACGTTGAGAAATAAATAATATTACTAATCAAATCCTTAAGAAACGAGTAGATAAAAGCATAATTTCGTACCTAAACTAGTCTAACAACCTAATATCTGAACTATTCTAATATTATATTTACAAAGAGAAAGGAACAGTATTTCACATCTAATCTAATTTAATCTTTACATGAAAGAGTTAAATAAAAATTAAAAAAAATCGTAATTTCAAATCTAAACTATTATTTTCTTCTAGTTCTAACACTTATAATTACATTTATGGGATATGACTTAATGTAGAATGTTTATAATACATTTCGTGGTTCAAATCAGCATTACAAATTAGAGAGTTTTCGCGGAGATGGTGAATTGTTGTAAAAATAGGTCTAGAGGTACACAGAAGTCTAAAGAATTATTTTTCTGAACTGCACTGTTGTAGATATTGCACAGCCTGTAGTGTGGGGAACTTTTGTGAGCGGTTGTTTTGACTTTTTTTATTATGGAAAGTTACGTTTGTCCTCGCATTAAAGCGGGGCACGTGGAAGGTCAAGAGGCATTAAAAGTCAGGGTTGTCAATAATAGAATTCACAGTTTTGTACAGAAACTTCATGTCATCCTTTTGCCTCCTCAGTCCCAAGCTTTCTATTTCAAAATTTAGGAGAAGTTCATTGTATGCTATCTGTGGATAATTAACGTTTTTTTTTAAATGTAAACTACGTGTGTTCGTAATAGTTATCTAAAATATGCAACAGATAGTAATAGAAAATAGCAATTCTGGCAAATATGGCAGATGCACTAATATTGTCGAAAAAACGTCGATATTGGTTTCAAAATAGAATGTTACCTTTGCGATTTACAAGTCCTCACTCGATCGTTTGCAGGTGTTATTTTAAAAGTCCCAATTACTGCCAGTACACAGTTCCATTCATTATCTGGCGAATAGTGCGCCACATCCACTGCATCACATTGAATGAATACAGTGGTGCTTTTAATTTTCGTGGAACGTGCTCATATGGTGGTTTAATTATATTTAAGAATGGTGACGAATCAATTACAGATGGATGACGTCAAGCCATAGGCAATGAGACTCGTTGAGGCAGCTTTTGAGTCAAATAATGGAGAAACACAAGATAAACAATAAGCGAGTGTTAGTAAAGAGATAAGCAAACTGGTGTTCTTGTCCTGCGATGATGAAGCTCCTTCCAGGCATACCCCTAATTCAGGCGAGTTACATGTACCATTTTAACCACATATCAGCTCAGGTGCTATTCTTAAACCTCTGGCAGTACCGGGAATCGAAACCTGTCTCCACAGGAAGGCGGTTAAAAGTGCTAATCGTTACACTATAGAGAAGTTAAGAGATTATTACGGGTCATAAGCTTTGGAAACTATATAAAGTAGAGCATAAGAATGGTCTGGGTGCTACACATACATACATCGCAGTTTTTTGGGTTGCCGAGCCTGGCAGGCGCACTCATATGGAGAGGACAGTGAAAGGTAAATAACAACGGCATATGCACGAATATTGTTCATCAGAACAAATGCTTCACACACAAACACACGCACATACACAAAATGCTCTCCTTGCACTCTGAACACTGCACAGGGAGTTTCAGAAACTGAGCTCCCACTTAGACTGTAGACTTTTCGACAGTACCGTGTTGCACGTAGCAGTTTTCTGCACAAGAAAAATCCCTACTAGTTACCAGGAAGATCACCCGCTCCATTAGGGAGTGCAAATATGAAGCATTCGGTACATAATCAAGACCACACACAAGGTGTCCGCAAGGATCGTAGTTGGGACCAACAATAATGACATTATACACACAGCATAAGGTAATGCACAGGGATCAAGAGCAGTGAAAAGGCTATTATAAGAATCTCGACAATGTCAGGCACCGAAGATTCTGAAAAAAAAGTAAAGAGGAATGGTAATAACCACCGCTCGGTACTCACATGTGCTTGTGGCACACGGAACACACCCACTCCTGCGATCTGTCGCTGTACTCCCGGCACGCCTTGCACACCCGCAGACGACACGCTTTGCAGAAAGCTCCGCGGTTGATGATCAAGCCCAACTCGGCCCGACACCTCGCACATACTCTACTCCCAGGGCCGAATTCCTGGCTCGGCCAATCAGCAGGTCGAAGTGCCCCCTTGCGCCGAAGTTCCTGGAGCTCCGCCTTCAGTCTCCTGGAAACAAAAAAATAAAAGAATAAAACTTTTACCCCTTCAGTTACCAATAATTTTTGTTCTTGTTCCCACAAAGTGTTTAACAATGTATGGACATTTCTGGAAGATATGAGTGAGTTAAGTAGTCATATGTTTTTAATATTTTGCGAATGCTAACAGTGAACTAGACAAACTTCCAGGGAATATTAGGAATATACTGGTTATTTCCGAGGAAGAAGTAGCACAAATGCCCGATCGAAAGATGGAAATGCGAAGCGTTGATGAACTTCAGTCAAATTCTTCACTTTCCTTAAGGGGGGAGACCTAGCTCAACACGGGAAAAAACAGGCCAATATTCATTCGATTGTTAAATATGCTACAAACGTTGTTGAAAAATTCTGCACATATCCCAGTATTGGCATGCTTCCTAGCAATCAGAAGCAACTGCAATAATGTCCAAATTCTAATTATAACATTTTAAAATAACATTTCCCGCCTTTTTAACAAAATATCACGGTTTCCTTCATAACTGTCTTACTGTTTCACGGATAATAACGATTTTTTCAGGGTTTCCTCCCATAGTGTTGTACTACAATCTGTACCTCATTCAGGTCAATGGCATTGATATTAGATTTTATATAAAATATTTATTTTTAGTATTTTCATGTGCTCGCAATAAAAACTCGAGAAAAATATCTAAATCACAATCTATGTTAGTGATTGAGGTTCATTTTGTAGGTGGGGGTTTGATATACACTTGAAAAAAGGAAAAGTACGAAAATTCTTATAAACTTGGAACTTATAAGGGAAACAGTGATATATTGTTAAAAAGGCGGGAAATTTAATTTACATTGTTATAATTAGAATTTTGACATTATTGCAGTTGATTCTGATTGCTAGGAAGCAATGAATTTTTCAACAACGTTTGTAGCATAATTAACAATCGAATGAATATTGGCTTGTTTTTTCCCGTGTTGAGCTAGGTCTCCCCTCTTAAAGGTCATTAACAATTTTTCTTTAGCTAGCGAGTGTTTGTTCTGCTCACCACTGTTTACTAGATGCCATATGTTTTCAAAGAATCTCGGTTCCAATTGTGCTAACAGGTGTCAGGTAATTAAATATCGTGGATTCAATCTTTATTCCCGCGATCGAAAACTGTGCCTCGTCCTGGCAAAGCCGTACATCTGGATTTTCAACCCAGAACGGTGGCAATTTGATACTAACCTTAGCCACCTCTGCTGTGTTTACAACGCTTGGTGCATACCCGTTCTCTTGTGACATGTTGATTTGATTTTTTTCCGATCACGCCGGGGTAGTCACTCATGGGCTTTTTAATACTTTATTACTGATTTAAGAAACGTATGATGTTGCACAATAGAAAACAAACATGTATTGTTCGTTCGCAAAGTATTTACATTTGTATCTTAGAAGTGAAGCTTCCACGGTGTGAAGAATTATTTAATTTCTTTTCCGGGTTGAACCGTGTTGTACTTGTACGCATATCACGTACAGTTTGCCGACGTTTCGAATACATTGCAGTATTCATTGTCAAGGCGACTGAAATACCCCTACTCGATCCGAGGTAATCAGTCTCCCAGGCAGAATTACACTACTAGAGTGGCCTTGATCTTGGCCTTTTATATCCTAGCCTATCTGGCTGACGTAAGCCCTGGCTGTCTCGCGAGGCTTCTGGAAAGTTTATGTCACAGCCAGGTAGTGGGGGCTTGCTCGCGCTGTTATGTAATGGGGTTGCGGCCCGTGTGTTTATGTTGTGGTCTGTATGCCTTAAACTATGAATGATGGGCATCCAAGAATTACTGATTTTTGTATCCTTCTTCTAAATTTATGTTATTCGGATGTTTCTTGATTTCGATAGCCTCGCGGATTTTTCTTTCCAGATTCCAAGGGATAGCTGCTAGGATCTTGGTCTTGTCAAATGATATTCCGTGCCTAGTTTCGTAGGAATGCTTGGCTACTGCTGAAATATCTGTGTTTTGGTTCTTGGTGTAACGGATATGTTCTTTTAGGCGGGTGGAGATCAGACGTTTTGTCTCACCTACATAACAAGCTCCGCAGCTACATTCAATGTGATACACTCCAGGGGCCTGTAATTCAATTGTGTCTTTTACTGGTGGTAGATAACGGGCTAGCTTACGGTGAGGTTTATAGATAGTTTTTATGTTGTATTTGTCCAGTATCTTGCCGATCCCGTCTGTAGTGTTTTTAATGTATGGCAGTATCGCTGTTTTCTGGCGGGTCAGTTCTTCTTTCCCGTTGTTTTCTCCTGCGGCGGTCTTTTCTTTCTTCTCTTCTGATTTTTTAAGGACTCGTCGGATGTTATTGAGCGCGTAGCCATTTTTCCTAAGGGTTTCCGTGAGGTGTTCTTTTTCTACCTCGAGGTGCTCTGCGTCAGATATCGCTATGGCCCTGTTTACTAGTGATGTTAGGACAGCCTGCTTTTGTGATGGGTGATGATGAGACGAGGCGTGTAGGTACCTGTCTGTGTGAGTGGGTTTCCTGTATACTGCGCGACTCAGCGTCCCATTGGGGTTACGTATTACTAGCACATCCAGGAACGGTAGTTTTCCGTCTACTTCTATTTCCATGGTGAACTGAATATTTACGTGTATGGAGTTGAGATGGTCGAGAAATAGCTGTAGGTTATTGCTCCCGTGAGGTCAGATTACAAAAGTGTCGTCTACAAAACGGAGAAAACATTTCGGTTTCAGGGCAGATGTAGCTAAGGCTTTCTGTTCGAAGTGTTCCATATACATGTTTGCTATTATTGGAGAGAGTGGCGACCCCATCGCGGCCCCTTCAGTCTGTTCGTAGAACTCTCCGTTGAAATAGAAGTAAGTGGCGCTAAGGCATTCTTTAGCTAGTGTTAACAGGTCTTCTGGAAGTTTCTGATCTAATAGCGGAAATACTTCTGTTAGCGGCACCTTGGTGAAGAGTGACGTGACGTCAAAACTTACTAATAGGTCCGTACTTTCAATTGATTGGTCCTTAAGGAGCTGGATGAAATGTCGTGAGTCCTTCACGTAGGTTTCAGTATTTCCTGTATGTGGCTGAAGTAGTCCAGCTAGGTAGCGGGCGATCTCGTGCGTGGGAGAGCCTATAGCGCTCACGATAGGACGCAGAGGTATGCCTTCTTTGTGGATTTTAGGCAGGCCATACAATTTTGGAGGTATCGGGTCCGAGGATATCAGTTTCTTCTGTACTTCGGCTGGGATACTGGAATTTTTTACTAGTGTGTGGAGTTTGTTCTTAATGCGGTTGGTAGGGTTCCTGATTTTCCTGTATGTAGAATCGGTGAGTAATTGTTCTATTTTCCGAGTGTAGTCTGTGCGTGTCATTATCACCGTAGCGTTGCCTTTATCTGCGGGTAGGATAATTGTTTCCGTATCTTGACGTAGTGTTTTTAGGGCATGAATTTCTTCTTTAGTCAAACTGGATGGCGGCGGCTTTGCGGATCTCAGTAGACATGATACATCCTGTCTGATCTCCTCTGCAGATTCGGTAGGAAGGTGCCGGATTGCAATTTCTACTTTGCTAATTATTTCTTCTACCGGTATACTATTCGGAGCTACTGCGTAGTTGAGTCCTTTTCTCAAGACCGAGGTAGTGGGTTCACTGAGTGGCTTATCTGTGAGGTTTACTATTACATTCTTCTTCAGTGGAGCAGGTGGTTTCGATTTCTGTTTTTGTAAGAGGCGGTTGAATTTCTTGTTTTGCTTGGCAGTGGCTAGTTCCAGTGTACGCTGGGATTGTGTGTTGCTAATGCTGTCTAACGTGGTCCAATCATTGAGCGACAGAGTGCTGGCAAGTTGCAGGTGGAGATGAAATAATTTATTGTTGAGGTAGTCCAGAGTCTGTCTTGTGTCACTGATCCGTTCTCTGAGGAGTTTTATGCTGGTTTCGTGAAGAATACGGTCAGTCCGTCGGTTCTTGGTGTGATATTTCAGTCTCACACATGCTGGTATAATGCTGTTGTCCCTGCAGCGTTTCAGAAAGGCGAGTCGAGCCAGGTAGTTACTCATTTTCTTCCGAAGGTTGTCGAACTGCCTAGTAGATTTGAGAATATCCTCCCCGTAAAGGTTTCGTATCTTAGAAGTGAAGCTTCCACGGTGTGAAGAATTATTTAATTTCTTTTCCGGGTTGAACCGTGTTGTACTTGTACGCATATCACGTACAGTTTGCCGACGTTTCGAATACATTGCAGTATTCATTGTCAAGGCGACTGAAATACCCCTACTCGATCCGAGGTAATCAGTCTCCCAGACAGAATTACACTACTAGAGTGGCCTTGATCTTGGCCTTTTATATCCTAGCCTATCTGGCTGACGTAAGCCCTGGCTGTCTCGCGAGGCTTCTGGAAAGTTTATGTCACAGCCAGGTAGTGGGGGCTTGCTCGCGCTGTTATGTAATGGGGTTGCGGCCCGTGTGTTTATGTTGTGGTCTGTATGCCTTAAACTATGAATGAATGAACTGCAACTTGCCAGCACTCTGTCGCTCAATGATTGGACCACGTTAGACAGCATTAGCAACACACAATCCCAGCGTACACTGGAACTAGCCACTGCCAAGCAAAACAAGAAATTCAACCGCCTCTTACAAAAACAGAAATCGAAACCACCTGCTCCACTGAAGAAGAATGTAATAGTAAACCTCACAGATAAGCCACTCAGTGAACCCACTACCTCGGTCTTGAGAAAAGGACTCAACTACGAAGTAGCTCCGAATAGTATACCGGTAGAAGAAATAATTAGCAAAGTAGAAATTGCAATCCGGCACCTTCCTACCGAATCTGCAGAGGAGATCAGACAGGATGTATCATGTCTACTGAGATCCGCAAAGCCGCCGCCATCCAATTTGACTAAAGAAGAAATTCATGCCCTAAAAACACTACGTCAAGATACGGAAACAATTATCCTACCCGCAGATAAAGGCAACGCTACGGTGATAATGACACGCACAGACTACACTCGGAAAATAGAACAATTACTCACCGATTCTACATACAGGAAAATCAGGAACCCTACCAACCGCATTAAGAACAAACTCCACACACTAGTAAAAAATTCCAGTATCCCAGCCGAAGTACAGAAGAAACTGATATCCTCGGACCCGATACCTCCAAAATTGTATGGCCTGCCTAAAATCCACAAAGAAGGCATACCTCTGCGTCCTATCGTGAGCGCTATAGGCTCTCCCACGCACGAGATCGTCCGCTACCTAGCTGGACTACTTCAGCCACATACAGGAAATACTGAAACCTACGTGAAGGACTCACGACATTTCATCCAGCTCCTTAAGGACCAATCAATTGAAAGTACGGACCTATTAGTAAGCTTTGACGTCACGTCACTCTTCACCAAGGTGCCGCTAACAGAAGTATTTCCGCTATTAGATCAGAAACTTCCAGAAGACCTGTTAACACTAGCTAAAGAATGCCTTAGCGCCACTTACTTCTATTTCAACGGAGAGTTCTACGAACAGACTGAAGGGGCCGCGATGGGGTCGCCACTCTCTCCAATAATAGCAAACATGTATATGGAACACTTCGAACAGAAAGCCTTAGCTACATCTGCCCTGAAACCGAAATGTTTTCTCCGTTTTGTAGACGACACTTTTGTAATCTGGCCTCACGGGAGCAATAACCTACAGCTATTTCTCGACCATCTCAACTCCATACACGTAAATATTCAGTTCACCATGGAAATAGAAGTAGACGGAAAACTACCGTTCCTGGATGTGCTAGTAATACGTAACCCCAATGGGACGCTGAGTCGCGCAGTATACAGGAAACCCACTCACACAGACAGGTACCTACACGCCTCGTCTCATCATCACCCATCACAAAAGCAGGCTGTCCTAACATCACTAGTAAACAGGGCCATAGCGATATCTGACGCAGAGCACCTCGAGGAAGAAAAAGAACACCTCACGGAAACCCTTAGGAAAAATGGCTACGCGCTCAATAACATCCGACGAGTCCTTAAAAAATCAGAAGAGAAGAAAGAAAAGACCGCCGCAGGAGAAAACAACGGGAAAGAAGAACTGACCCGCCAGAAAACAGCGATACTGCCATACATTAAAAACACTACAGACAGGATCGGCAAGATACTGGACAAATACAACATAAAAACTATCTATAAACCTCACCGTAAGCTAGCCCGTTATCTACCACCAGTAAAAGACACAATTGAATTACAGGCCCCTGGAGTGTATCACATTGAATGTAGCTGCGGAGCTTGTTATGTAGGTGAGACAAAACGTCTGATCTCCACCCGCCTAAAAGAACATATCCGTTACACCAAGAACCAAAACACAGATATTTCAGCAGTAGCCAAGCATTCCTACGAAACTAGGCACGGAATATCATTTGACAAGACCAAGATCCTAGCAGCTATCCCTTGGAATCTGGAAAGAAAAATCCGCGAGGCTATCGAAATCAAGAAACATCCGAATAACATAAATTTAGAAGAAGGATACAAAATCAGTAATTCTTGGATGCCCATCATTCATAGTTTAAGGCATACAGACCACAACATAAACACACGGGCCGCAACCCCATTACATAACAGCGCGAGCAAGCCCCCACTACCTGGCTGTGACATAAACTTTCCAGAAGCCTCGCGAGACAGCCAGGGCTTACGTCAGCCAGATAGGCTAGGATATAAAAGGCCAAGATCAAGGCCACTCTAGTAGTGTAATTCTGCCTGGGAGACTGATTACCTCGGATCGAGTAGGGGTATTTCAGTCGCCTTGACAATGAATACTGCAATGTATTCGAAACGTCGGCAAACTGTACGTGATATGCGTACAAGTACAACACGGTTCAACCCGGAAAAGAAATTAAATAATTCTTCACACCGTGGAAGCTTCACTTCTAAGATACGAAACCTTTACGGGGAGGATATTCTCAAATCTACTAGGCAGTTCGACAACCTTCGGAAGAAAATGAGTAACTACCTGGCTCGACTCGCCTTTCTGAAACGCTGCAGGGACAACAGCATTATACCAGCATGTGTGAGACTGAAATATCACACCAAGAACCGACGGACTGACCGTATTCTTCACGAAACCAGCATAAAACTCCTCAGAGAACGGATCAGTGACACAAGACAGACTCTGGACTACCTCAACAATAAATTATTTCATCTCCACCTGCAACTTGCCAGCACTCTGTCGCTCAATGATTGGACCACGTTAGACAGCATTAGCAACACACAATCCCAGCGTACACTGGAACTAGCCACTGCCAAGCAAAACAAGAAATTCAACCGCCTCTTACAAAAACAGAAATCGAAACCACCTGCTCCACTGAAGAAGAATGTAATAGTAAACCTCACAGATAAGCCACTCAGTGAACCCACTACCTCGGTCTTGAGAAAAGGACTCAACTACGCAGTAGCTCCGAATAGTATACCGGTAGAAGAAATAATTAGCAAAGTAGAAATTGCAATCCGGCACCTTCCTACCGAATCTGCAGAGGAGATCAGACAGGATGTATCATGTCTACTGAGATCCGCAAAGCCGCCGCCATCCAGTTTGACTAAAGAAGAAATTCATGCCCTAAAAACACTACGTCAAGATACGGAAACAATTATCCTACCCGCAGATAAAGGCAACGCTACGGTGATAATGACACGCACAGACTACACTCGGAAAATAGAACAATTACTCACCGATTCTACATACAGGAAAATCAGGAACCCTACCAACCGCATTAAGAACAAACTCCACACACTAGTAAAAAATTCCAGTATCCCAGCCGAAGTACAGAAGAAACTGATATCCTCGGACCCGATACCTCCAAAATTGTATGGCCTGCCTAAAATCCACAAAGAAGGCATACCTCTGCGTCCTATCGTGAGCGCTATAGGCTCTCCCACGCACGAGATCGCCCGCTACCTAGCTGGACTACTTCAGCCACATACAGGAAATACTGAAACCTACGTGAAGGACTCACGACATTTCATCCAGCTCCTTAAGGACCAATCAATTGAAAGTACGGACCTATTAGTAAGCTTTGACGTCACGTCACTCTTCACCAAGGTGCCGCTAACAGAAGTATTTCCGCTATTAGATCAGAAACTTCCAGAAGACCTGTTAACACTAGCTAAAGAATGCCTTAGCGCCACTTACTTCTATTTCAACGGAGAGTTCTACGAACAGACTGAAGGGGCCGCGATGGGGTCGCCACTCTCTCCAATAATAGCAAACATGTATATGGAACACTTCGAACAGAAAGCCTTAGCTACATCTGCCCTGAAACCGAAATGTTTTCTCCGTTTTGTAGACGACACTTTTGTAATCTGGCCTCACGGGAGCAATAACCTACAGCTATTTCTCGACCATCTCAACTCCATACACGTAAATATTCAGTTCACCATGGAAATAGAAGTAGACGGAAAACTACCGTTCCTGGATGTGCTAGTAATACGTAACCCCAATGGGACGCTGAGTCGCGCAGTATACAGGAAACCCACTCACACAGACAGGTACCTACACGCCTCGTCTCATCATCACCCATCACAAAAGCAGGCTGTCCTAACATCACTAGTAAACAGGGCCATAGCGATATCTGACGCAGAGCACCTCGAGGAAGAAAAAGAACACCTCACGGAAACCCTTAGGAAAAATGGCTACGCGCTCAATAACATCCGACGAGTCCTTAAAAAATCAGAAGAGAAGAAAGAAAAGACCGCCGCAGGAGAAAACAACGGGAAAGAAGAACTGACCCGCCAGAAAACAGCGATACTGCCATACATTAAAAACACTACAGACAGGATCGGCAAGATACTGGACAAATACAACATAAAAACTATCTATAAACCTCACCGTAAGCTAGCCCGTTATCTACCACCAGTAAAAGACACAATTGAATTACAGGCCCCTGGAGTGTATCACATTGAATGTAGCTGCGGAGCTTGTTATGTAGGTGAGACAAAACGTCTGATCTCCACCCGCCTAAAAGAACATATCCGTTACACCAAGAACCAAAACACAGATATTTCAGCAGTAGCCAAGCATTCCTACGAAACTAGGCACGGAATATCATTTGACAAGACCAAGATCCTAGCAGCTATCCCTTGGAATCTGGAAAGAAAAATCCGCGAGGCTATCGAAATCAAGAAACATCCGAATAACATAAATTTAGAAGAAGGATACAAAATCAGTAATTCTTGGATGCCCATCATTCATAGTTTAAGGCATACAGACCACAACATAAACACACGGGCCGCAACCCCATTACATAACAGCGCGAGCAAGCCCCCACTACCTGGCTGTGACATAAACTTTCCAGAAGCCTCGCGAGACAGCCAGGGCTTACGTCAGCCAGATAGGCTAGGATATAAAAGGCCAAGATCAAGGCCACTCTAGTAGTGTAATTCTGCCTGGGAGACTGATTACCTCGGATCGAGTAGGGGTATTTCAGTCGCCTTGACAATGAATACTGCAATGTATTCGAAACGTCGGCAAACTGTACGTGATATGCGTACAAGTACAACACGGTTCAACCCGGAAAAGAAATTAAATAATTCTTCACACCGTGGAAGCTTCACTTCTAAGATACGAAACCTTTACGGGGAGGATATTCTCAAAGCTACTAGGCAGTTCGACAACCTTCGGAAGAAAATGAGTAACTACCTGGCTCGACTCGCCTTTCTGAAACGCTGCAGGGACAACAGCATTATACCAGCATGTGTGAGACTGAAATATCACACCAAGAACCGACGGACTGACCGTATTCTTCACGAAACCAGCATAAAACTCCTCAGAGAACGGATCAGTGACACAAGACAGACTCTGGACTACCTCAACAATAAATTATTTCATCTCCACCTGCAACTTGCCAGCACTCTGTCGCTCAATGATTGGACCACGTTAGACAGCATTAGCAACACACAATCCCAGCGTACACTGGAACTAGCCACTGCCAAGCAAAACAAGAAATTCAACCGCCTCTTACAAAAACAGAAATCGAAACCACCTGCTCCACTGAAGAAGAATGTAATAGTAAACCTCACAGATAAGCCACTCAGTGAACCCACTACCTCGGTCTTGAGAAAAGGACTCAACTACGAAGTAGCTCCGAATAGTATACCGGTAGAAGAAATAATTAGCAAAGTAGAAATTGCAATCCGGCACCTTCCTACCGAATCTGCAGAGGAGATCAGACAGGATGTATCATGTCTACTGAGATCCGCAAAGCCGCCGCCATCCAATTTGACTAAAGAAGAAATTCATGCCCTAAAAACACTACGTCAAGATACGGAAACAATTATCCTACCCGCAGATAAAGGCAACGCTACGGCGATAATGACACGCACAGACTACACTCGGAAAATAGAACAATTACTCACCGATTCTACATACAGGAAAATCAGGAACCCTACCAACCGCATTAAGAACAAACTCCACACACTAGTAAAAAATTCCAGTATCCCAGCCGAAGTACAGAAGAAACTGATATCCTCGGACCCGATACCTCCAAAATTGTATGGCCTGCCTAAAATCCACAAAGAAGGCATACCTCTGCGTCCTATCGTGAGCGCTATAGGCTCTCCCACGCACGAGATCGCCCGCTACCTAGCTGGACTACTTCAGCCACATACAGGAAATACTGAAACCTACGTGAAGGACTCACGACATTTCATCCAGCTCCTTAAGGACCAATCAATTGAAAGTACGGACCTATTAGTAAGCTTTGACGTCACGTCACTCTTCACCAAGGTGCCGCTAACAGAAGTATTTCCGCTATTAGATCAGAAACTTCCAGAAGACCTGTTAACACTAGCTAAAGAATGCCTTAGCGCCACTTACTTCTATTTCAACGGAGAGTTCTACGAACAGACTGAAGGGGCCGCGATGGGGTCGCCACTCTCTCCAATAATAGCAAACATGTATATGGAACACTTCGAACAGAAAGCCTTAGCTACATCTGCCCTGAAACCGAAATGTTTTCTCCGTTTTGTAGACGACACTTTTGTAATCTGGCCTCACGGGAGCAATAACCTACAGCTATTTCTCGACCATCTCAACTCCATACACGTAAATATTCAGTTCACCATGGAAATAGAAGTAGACGGAAAACTACCGTTCCTGGATGTGCTAGTAATACGTAACCCCAATGGGACGCTGAGTCGCGCAGTATACAGGAAACCCACTCACACAGACAGGTACCTACACGCCTCGTCTCATCATCACCCATCACAAAAGCAGGCTGTCCTAACATCACTAGTAAACAGGGCCATAGCGATATCTGACGCAGAGCACCTCGAGGAAGAAAAAGAACACCTCACGGAAACCCTTAGGAAAAATGGCTACGCGCTCAATAACATCCGACGAGTCCTTAAAAAATCAGAAGAGAAGAAAGAAAAGACCGCCGCAGGAGAAAACAACGGGAAAGAAGAACTGACCCGCCAGAAAACAGCGATACTGCCATACATTAAAAACACTACAGACAGGATCGGCAAGATACTGGACAAATACAACATAAAAACTATCTATAAACCTCACCGTAAGCTAGCCCGTTATCTACCACCAGTAAAAGACACAATTGAATTACAGGCCCCTGGAGTGTATCACATTGAATGTAGCTGCGGAGCTTGTTATGTAGGTGAGACAAAACGTCTGATCTCCACCCGCCTAAAAGAACATATCCGTTACACCAAGAACCAAAACACAGATATTTCAGCAGTAGCCAAGCATTCCTACGAAACTAGGCACGGAATATCATTTGACAAGACCAAGATCCTAGCAGCTATCCCTTGGAATCTGGAAAGAAAAATCCGCGAGGCTATCGAAATCAAGAAACATCCGAATAACATAAATTTAGAAGAAGGATACAAAATCAGTAATTCTTGGATGCCCATCATTCATAGTTTAAGGCATACAGACCACAACATAAACACACGGGCCGCAACCCCATTACATAACAGCGCGAGCAAGCCCCCACTACCTGGCTGTGACATAAACTTTCCAGAAGCCTCGCGAGACAGCCAGGGCTTACGTCAGCCAGATAGGCTAGGATATAAAAGGCCAAGATCAAGGCCACTCTAGTAGTGTAATTCTGCCTGGGAGACTGATTACCTCGGATCGAGTAGGGGTATTTCAGTCGCCTTGACAATGAATACTGCAATGTATTCGAAACGTCGGCAAACTGTACGTGATATGCGTACAAGTACAACACGGTTCAACCCGGAAAAGAAATTAAATATTTACATTTGTATTTACATTGCAATGGCCTCTCCTAGCCAAGTCACTGGAATCTACTTCAATCGTCTTTGTCGTCTATGTCAAAGCCATCTGCGCTGCTATAGTAGAAGGCGATGCTCTTACAAACCAATGTACCCCATACAGTCCTCGGATATACTTGTGCCACAATGAATGTAAAGGTTATGTGCGATGTGAATAAATCCATTTCGCAATATTTTCAGAAGAGACAAAAGCCTAGAAGACAAGAAGAAATTTCTAATCTTCATTTTTTTTACTTTTCCCCACCCTTCCTTAGCTATAATTTGGAATTTTATCTCAATGAAAATTGTTCACATGAACACAAAAATAAGATGGATGTATTCCTTTACTGCACAAAAACATTACAAGTAGTTTTAAATACGTGAATACTTCACATTATTATTTTTTTGTTCAAATTTTTTCCCTGAGTTGCTGTTTCACAAAATGCCGCAAAAATCACATTTATTTCTCACCCATTAAGTATGGACAAACAATTCTCTAACATTCACAGTGCTCATTAGGTCTCGGTCATGGCCACCCATCAATACTTCACATCACAGCCTGCACGGTTGCTAGGTAACATCGCACCACAAATTTTGTATCGCTAATTCGAGATGACTCCGAACCACGAGACAAAACTTTGAAAAGTGAGATTTCAGTAGACATAGGATGTATCATCACGCCTCTGTGTTGCTGTCTCATCTTATGTCTTACATTTGAACTTCAAGCTGGTTTACAGTCAGCAGAACTTTGTCGTCCGTGGTGTGAGGATGGAACACCAGTCAAGTGCTCGGCACATAATCAAGACCACACACAAGGTGTCCAAATCAAGACCACACACAAGGTGTCCGCAAGGATCATAGTTAGGACCAAGAATAATGACATTATACACATACATCATCATAGATCATTTAAACAAAGGCCATAGACGAAATCACATCTATATTTTAAAATAGTTTCTTGACATTTTTGTTATTGTTATTTTATTATTACACTATTATTATTTGCTATAAGTTATGTTCCAACTGCATGTACAGGATTTCTCTTCTGTTATATACAAATGTAAGACATACTTGCAGATTATTTTCCATTGCACCACTTCCATTTTATAATTTTCTTCCGCAACCTTAATTTATAACAATAAAATAGTGTTTTTAATAGATAAACTGACTTGTACACTTGCATATTAATGATGGGATAATCGAATATAAAATAATCTCTTATTCCATTATATTTCCCATTCGATTCTTATTGGCTGAATGGTCAGCAATGAGGCCTTCGATTCAGAGGGTTCCGGGTTCGATTTCCGGCTGGGTCGGAGATTTTAATCACGTCTGATTAATTCTTCTGACCCGGGGATCGGGTGTTTGTGGTTTGTGGTTGTCCCAACATGCAATAGTGATTCCATTCCTCCATATCGGGTTGGTGTCAGGAAGGGCATCCGGCCGTAAAACAGGGTCAAATCCACATGTTCGACTCAGTTCGCACCCGCGGCCCACTGATGTGGGAAAAAACAGTAGAAAAAAAGAAATTTCCCATTCTATTATTTGTCGATTATTCATTCCAATCAATGAGGCAGTCGAATATTTTCACCTCCGATTATGTTTTTCAACTTGCCTTACGTCGCACCGACTCAGACAGGTCTTATGGTGACGATGGGATACAGAAGGCCTAGGACTGGGAAGGAATAGGCCATGGCCTTAATTAAGGTACATCCCCAGCATTTGCCTGCTGTAAAATGGGAAACCACGGAAAAAGATAATTTTTTCGATTATTCATTCGAAACTCCATTCGATTATTTTATTCGATTATCTAAATAATCGGATAGAGGTTATTCGATTATTTAAAGTATTCGATTATGCCATCACTATAACTGAATTATATTTGAATATCATTCGATTATTTAAATAATCGGATGGAGGTTATTCGAATATTTAAAGTATTCGATTATGCCATCACTATAACTGAATGATATTCGAAAATCATTCGATTATTTAAATAATCGGATGGAGGTTATTCCATTATTTAAAGTATTCGATTATCCCATCACTATGCATATGCGATTGGTTCCAGTTGTGCACACCATGAAATAAACCCCAGTAGTACTTTTCCTCCCTCCTGAAAAAAATACTGATTTGTTCGTTACATCAGGTCTTCAGTTATGGCAAAGTATCAAACTGCCAAGGTCCATAGAGAGTCAGGAAATGACTACGTCATAACAAACTGCTAACTACCTATGTGCCTCAGAAACTCAGGAACATTATCAGGGGTCGATAAATGCTAAGCGACTGTCCACCATGCTAGTAGTTAATAAAACAGAGTGCACTTTGCCACAAATACAAGTTTAATTTATTCTCCAACTACTGCCGGGGCCATCTACAATTTCTCCGCCATTCATTGAAGCTAGTAATTTATAGCCATTTCCTAACGGCTGAGCTGTCACCTATACAGTGAAAACACTCCTTTCGCCGATATAAAATATTGCACTTACCACGTGTATGCATAAATTTTCGTCGGTTTTTGTGGTAAAGAAAACACGTGATTTTCAAGGGAGATTCATTTTTTGTTTATTCAAAATATCGGCCATCGGCTTCTACACACATCGCCCATCTTGCAGGTAAGTTATGAATAGCATGCTAGA
The DNA here is from genome assembly GCF_040414725.1 of Anabrus simplex. Taxonomy (NCBI): domain Eukaryota; kingdom Metazoa; phylum Arthropoda; class Insecta; order Orthoptera; family Tettigoniidae; genus Anabrus; species Anabrus simplex. The sequence continues at coordinate 43,242,800 of NC_090274.1, read as the reverse complement.
AAAACTGCTTGTCTTTTGCGGCAAACCATTCGTCGAATCATTTTCCAACTTCCTCGAAATTGCTGAAGTGCTGCTCTGCGAGCGCGTGCCCCAGTCATGCGAAGAAGTGATAGATGGCGCCAGGTCGGGAGAATACGGCGGGCGCGGAAGGATGTCCCATCCACGCGATTTTCAGATGCCTTTCACTGGTTCTACTGTGTGAGACGGCGCATTGTCGTGTAACAAAATAACTTTACCATGTCTTCTGGACCATTCTGGTCGTCTTTCGATCAATGAGTGATTTAAATCAATCATTTGTTGGCGTAACTCATCTACAAGCCGCGGCAAACCAAACATTCAACCTCCATTTTTCAACCACTTACTCGGGCTTAACCACTTGAAACGCTCGTCTAAAAGCACTCCACATTCTCTAACTCCAGCCAATAAGCTACATCTTACAAACATTTCTTCAGTCATAACTGCCATCACTCAAAAATTATGATACAAACCTGTTCGTGTGTCAGTGTGCTAGTAAAAAAAAATTGTATTTAAATTCAGTTTTTCTATTTTCATACATGTCCTTCCAGGCGTAGGATGGCAAGAAAATTCCTAGTATATAATTCGTTCAAACTGCAGATTGTATGTACGTTCTATAAAAAAAGAAATGATGAAATAAATAAATAAATTTTAAACTAGGCATAGGCAAAATTCCTCTCCCATCTCCTTCTTCCATCACATCTCCCCAACCCACCCGCATCTCTTGGCCAGAGAAAGGCCGTAACCCTCTAGGTGGCCCGCCCCACCCCTTCAGGGTGGGAATGAAAACATTTCTAGATACATAGTGCAAGGAGTTTGAACTATTGCCAACGTCCGTACTGACGTATCGTGAAAATTACTACCGGTACGTTTCGAAGCCTAATTGATATTTTATTTTACTTCAGGCTTGTAAGGCTATTTAGGATAAATCAGGTAACCAAATGTTTACACTCCAGATCCACAGTAATTTGTTTGAATGCCGTCGCACTAATGGAAGTGCCGACTGCAGATGACATAAATCCTGCCAGTAGACATCACATTGTGTGTGTGATGAGTGAACAGGCTCCCATAACCAGGATGCATCACTGTCTGATGATCACGACATTCGGAGGTTCTAAATATGGGTCGCGGAGAATTATAGGTCCCCAACTGAACAGACAAAGAAGAAAACAAGTCCAGTCCGAACTAACGAGCACGCTGTTGATAACTATGAATGTAGGACAACTGTGTGGGCATTACCCACTACGCTCTGCGGGTCTGCCAGCCGCTAGGGCTCCTCATCCATAACACGGACGAGGGAACACTGTTCTCGCTGAGCGCGACGTGTTCCATTTATTCGTGGAGCAGTTTTCTCTCACTGCAGAAGATTTCAAGTCTGGTTCTGAGTGTCAGTGTCTTAAGAGCCTTCGAGCCTCGATGATGATGATTCTGTGTAGGGGTCTAACATCTAATTCATCGGCCCCGAAAGGTACGAGGTCAAAAGAAATGTAGTAATAATTAAAATTTTAAAATGTATCTACTGACTAGAATCTAAATCAAATGATGATGAAAAAAATCAGACGTGCCAAATTTCAAATGTCAAAAATCATGAGATTTTATGCGGCATATGCCGACATGTTACGACATATTGATGACGTAACATTGAAGAATATTTAACACATTATACTAATCAATTATATTATTTCTCTTAACTAATTTCTTCTTCTTCTTCTTTCGAATAACCCATTTGGAGGGTACGATGAATCAACTTTGGTTACTTTTCATTGTGTTCGATTTCGTTTGCTTTCAAATTTCCTTCATCCTTCCAGAGTGTCGTTCCTTCTCTTCCTGAGTCCATTTTCTTGTAGTTTTTGGTTTCTTCCGCTCCTGAAACGTTGCCTTTTGAACTGCTTCTCTAAAAAGTGTTCTGTTTTTGATTGTATCTCTTTTAATTCCAGCATTTTTCATGTCTTTCTCAATTTCAATGAAACATGTGGGTTTAGATTTGTAACTATTCAGAAGGTTGAAGATGCGCTTGGTTCGTCTGTTGTCATCCATTCTGTAAATGTGTCCAAAAAAATTGTAGTATTCTTTTCCTCATTACGTCAGTTAGTTTTTCAATTTTCAAATATAGCTCTCTGTTTGGTCTTAACCTGTATTCTCCATTATTATTTCGTTCAGCTCCCAGTAGTTTTCTGAAAATTCTTCTTCCAGCCTTCTCTAGTATTTCGAGATCTCCAGTTCTTGTTAGTTAGGTGTTTCTCCCGCATATAAATTTTCAGGTCTAACTACTGTTTAGTAGTGTCTCAATTTTGTGTTCCAGGATAATTATGTATCTATCATGTATTTATTTATTTATTTATTTATTTATTTATTTATTTATTTATTTATTTATTTATTTATTTATTTATTTATTTATTTATTTATTTATAAATACTCCATTTTGTATCTGAGCTTTAGAACTACCTTACGGCTCTCCATAAATTTCTGAACTAGATTCATGCTCAAAGCACTGGCCTTGTCGAACGGATTTTAAGGCTTAATTTTTTTCAGAATCCTGAAAGTTCTGATCTGAATTGAATTTTTGTTCATGTAAATATGCTAAAAATAGTCTCACAGTCGGCATTGCTATGTGGAAATGATAAAATAAAACGCGTTGCGTTAGAGATTCTGTCATATTTAAGAACATCACCAGCTGATTGCGTCTGTTTTACCAGAGCCCAATTCTCTCGACCTACTTAAAGAATGAGGAAAAACCGGGGATTTAAAAAAATACAAGAATACTAAATCTGTTCTCAGTATCGGGAGATAAGTGTCTGCGACCAGCAGAGAGAGAGAAAGGACCAACAATCGGGGGAGTTGGTACGACTGAAAAATTATTATTAATTTAACATAATCAGTGGATGTAACACGCAATGCCTTATTTTCTTATAAAATGATATAAAGTTATAGATTAAATATAATAAGGCATTGCCTTTGAAGTGAAATAATTTATATCACTCAAATTAACGGTAAGAAACACACAATAAAATACACAAAAACTAAAACAGAGTCAATAGAATAAAACTAGTTAATAATAAAAAATTATGACATATAAAATTAACTTTTATACACGATAAAACAGGCCACTATCCATCATAAAACGAATGACGAGGTCTCGAACTTCGATTCCCGACCGCATTGTAGTATTTTTTCAATTTGTTTTGCTTCGCACCAACACAGACAGATCTCGTGGCGATTTGGGCGTGCGGTTAAGTTACGCATCTGTGAGCTTGCATTCTGGAGATAGTTGGTTTGAATCCCACTGTCTGCTGCCTTGAAGATGGTTTTCCTGGTTTCCCATTTTCACATTGCGGCTGTTCCTTAATTAAGGCCACGGTTGCTTCCTTCCCACTCCAATCCCTTTGCTATCCCGTAGTTTCCATAACTGTGCCAGTGCGACGTAAAGCAAATTGTAAAAATAAAAATGTACTCCGGAGCAAAAACGTCGGATATACAGCAGTCTACTTAGAGGCAGGAGGGAGTACAGTGACATACAATCCCAAGAATATGGCATCACGTATGCAGCAGGACGCTTATAGGAGTATAAAAACAAGCGACTTTACTCTTAAGCCAACGGCCGTAGCCGTGTTGAAACACCGGATCCCGTGAGATCTTCGAAGTTAAGCAACATTTGGCGTGGTCAGGAGTTGGATGGGTTGCCACGCGCTGTTGGTGGGGGGTAAGGGAATGGAGGAGCGGAAAGGAACTGGCCACCCTACCGCACGTAAACTCCGGCTCAGGAACACCTTTCCGGAGGTTCGGACCTGCCTTCGGGCAGAATAACCCTTACCTTTACCTTTACTCTTAATGTGTACCTAAAGATAAAGGGACTTTTTCTCACATTTCACTTTTTCCAATATTTGTCATTACTTGAGCAAATGAAAGGTCCACTGCGAATTAAGATATTAGCTTCAAAATATATAAAAATTAAGGGTCCTTCAGCTAAAATTAATTTATTTCACTGAAAATAACTTAATTCATAGAAAATATTATTAAATTTGCTTCTACGAAAGCCACAGAAACGAGACAAGGCAAATCAAAAACTCGGAATATATTGCAGAGCAATTTACAGCATCAAAGAGACCTTTGGAATAAATAGGAACAAAGAGATATAAAAATGCATGCTATTTTAATTATCTTTGAAAAATTACCCCATACATTAATGATTTTATCCTAGAAATCCACTAGTTTTATATGATTTGGAGGAGAAGCTGCAGAAATGGAGTCAAGAGTTTAAGAGATATTATTTAAATAGCAACAAGCTTAAGACGGTGGTGATGACGTTACAGACGGGGGGAGATGACAAACCACAAATCAGAATAAATGGCACCAAAGTGGGAAGTGTTTCAACGTTTAAGTAACTGGGTAGTATAGTACCAAAAGACAATCTTGCAAAATACGAGGTGGACAGTCGAACTGTTTTTTTTTTTTGCTAGTTATTTTACGTCGCACCGACACAGATAGGTCTTATGGCGACGATGGGACAGGAAAGAGCTAGGAGTGGGAAGGAAGCGGCCGTGGCCTTAATTAAGGTACAGCCCCAGCATTTGCCTGGTGTGAAAATGGGAAACCATGGAAAACCATTTTCAGTGGGGTTCGAACCTACTATCTCCCGAATACTGGATACTGGCCGCACTTAAGCGACTGCGACAGTCGAACTAGCGAGGAAACTCAATGTTACTACCAAGTAAGACAACTGCTGTGGGATAAACAAGTACCATTGAAAGCTAAGATTACATTATATAAATCCACTGCCTTCGTAACGTATAGGCCGTACTGTGAAAAGCGCACCAAGCCTATCAGCTGATCAATTGAGGCAAGCTACGCGAATGTTACGAGTTGTACTTGTGAGTGTAAAGGTGCGTCCACACCAAGATGTTTTCGTTAACTTTGTTAATGAACAATCTTCATTAACATTTCTGTCTGTTAAGAAACAAAATAGCGTGTTCATTAACTTTTCGAGCATGTTGATAACCAAAATTTCTTCAACTTTTGTGAATGAAACCTTTCATTAACATTTCGTGTTTTCGTTAACATTTCGGTTCGCACATGCGCAAAGACACAATTAGAACACGCAAATTCATAGCGCGGAATACAATACTTTTTTTAAATTTTCGAAATCGACTGTCGAATCGCAAGCAACTCGTATACACCATACAAATACATAAGTGAAGTGTAGGAGTATTTCTCTTACACTCTTACATGATCCTTGGTAGGAGTCACCAGTCGCTAGGAATCTTCAAGTTATACTTAGTCTAACATTAATGCAGATGACATTCCGATAAATTTGTATCATTTCTTGCAATTTCAGACCCAATTACTGTCAACAAGAACTGAAAGTCTTGTGGGGACATTCTCAGAAAGTTTTGAAAGCCTGCTGCATCATGAATTGAAAATTTTGACATAGGCCTAAGTGTCCTCTCCAAACTTAATTCTAAACGCTTTTCCAATATTTTTCTTTGCCACACTTTGCGTCTGCGTTTTTCTCTAACTGCACTCATTAAAATAATGAAAGCTGCAGCTGTATTTTCTTCTTCCTGACCGTATCCATTGTAACCTCACAAACAGATATTTTGGTGTGGACACAATGTTAAAGAAGTTTGTTAACAAAAGTTTATTTGGTGTGGACACAATGTTAAAGAAGTTTCTTAACAAAAGTTTATTTGATGTGGACACAATGTTAAAGAGGTTTGTTAACAAAAGTTTATTTGGTGTGGACACAATGTTAAAGAGGTTTGTTAACAAAAGTTTATTTGGTGTGGACACAATGTTAAAGAAGTTTGTTAACAAAAGTTTATTTGGTGTGGACACAATGTTAAAGAAGTTTGTTAACAAAAGTTTATTTGGTGTGGACACAATGTTAAAGAGGTTTGTTAACAAAAGTTTATTTGATGTGGACACAATGTTAAAGAGGTTTGTTAACAAAAGTTTATTTGGTGTGGACACAATGTTAAAGAAGTTTGTTAACAAAAGTTTATTTGGTGTGGACACAATGTTAAAGAGGTTTGTTAACAAAAGTTTATTTGGTGTGGACACAATGTTAAAGAGGTTTGTTAACAAAAGTTTATTTGGTGTGGACACAATGTTAAAGAGGTTTCTTAACAAAAGTTTATTTGGTGTGGACACAATGTTAAAGAGGTTTGTTAACAAAAGTTTATTAACATCTTGAGAAATGTTTTCGTTAACATTGTTTATTAACTTTGTTTCGTTAACATTGTTTATTAACTTTGGTGTGGACTAACCATAATGCATAAAGGCTAGTGCACACCTAGCGACAAAGTCGCGGGACATTGTATGGGGACAGTTGCGAGACACTGTCCCTAGACTGTTGCGATACAACGTCCCGCGTCCACATCTATAGAGCCAGTTGCACCACAGGAATCGGCACGAAATGGCGCAAGAAATTGCTTTATGTGCTTTCAATGTTGTGAATCTTTTTCTCCATCTCGTGAATGGACATAGTGAACTTTTTAGCCAGAGACTCCATTGCTTCCCTCCTTTTGTCTCTGTTTTTATACTCGGTAGACATAACATCCCCAAAACAAGGAAGGGTGTGTAAATTCTCAATGATTTTTAGAGTAGTTTCCATCACAAAACAACAGAACACGAAACACAACACCAACACGTGGCGGCTATCTGCACACCGGCCTCGGCGTGTCCCGGGACTTTATCTCGCGACACGTCCAGACTGCATCATGTCATGTATCCCATTTCGAATGGGAGACCTCCGACATGCAACTTTTGTATCGCGACAGTCCCAAACACGGAAAAAATGTCGCAGGACATCCCTGAAACTTGTCGCGATACACGTGTTCCACAACTTTGTCTCTTGGTGTGTACTAGCCTTATGGATTGGGAGCATTCTGTGGATAACTGTGACTGTTGAAAGACGTACCTTTATATTTGAATATACTGCATATGTGTTCTCTCAATTTATCACATCAGGAATGATGTAAACAGCTGTTATTAACATTATGATATCTCATTTTAGCTTAGGTTTGGTATCTTCACGTGATGAGTAATATAAATTTAAGGGACGTAATACTTCTCGCGGAATTTATTCATGAATTGTTATCGTATAGCAGCTTTTTTTATGGAAATATAATGTGTTGTGAGTTTAAATACAGCGTGTGAAAGTTCGCAGTTGCCACATTGCTAAGAACTTGTGCGTACCATGGCGAAAATACAACTATACCAGTAAATATGATAGCAGGATATGCCTACCTTAATGAAAAGCGAAAATCCCAACCGAAAGTGTACCTGTTGATTCAATATCCCGAGCTGAAGGTCAGTTTGCTTTTTATTTCCTTGTTACATAGATATAGCAGGTCGTTTTATTGTTAATATAGAACAAGCATAAAAGTAATATAAATGATCAGAAACCAAGTGAACCTTCGAATGATTATTTCTTAGGTTAATAGTGTTCAGTACGCGCTGCCTATCTCCCCAAAATTAATGCGAGAGAAAGCAAAACCCAGTCTATAAATGTAGTTTATAAAATCTAGCCTTCTGTTAAACGATTTTGGAATTTTTATCCATACATTATAAAATGTTAAAATTAAACTACCGTATTGCTGGTAGATAACATTTTTAGAAGGAATCCAATTTCATAAGTAAGGCATTATTCCTAGGCAGTTTCTGTGAATGTGGGAAATAACTAACAGATATTCCTGGTCAGTTTATTAACATCTGGGAAAACACGGGATATTACTAAACAAAAATGATTGTGTGGAAGAAAGGGTGTGAAGAAAGTCTTCGAAGGATAGTGGCAGAAGAGTCAAGAAAAACCAAGAAAGCTACTGTATTTATGGCTATCTGGAGATATATCTCCATATTTTTATTAAAGCATACTAATTATTTGTTGGGTATATTTACGAGTAAAACCCTCAAGCTTTGACCGCGTGGATCACTCTTCAAACCTACTTCTCCTAAAATTACACGAACCTATCTTACGAGACATAATGCGATTACAGGTATTAGTGATCTCTCCTGTTACATTAATATAACATTTGTGAATATTTTGTAATTACAAGGTACAGACGTATGATGTCCTTGCATTGCACGGGCCGGATGGAGGAAACAGTTCGCCTCTTTGTGTGACGTCATCGGAGCTACAGTACGGCCTGTACATCACGAAGGTAGTGATAAATCATATTACACACCCATCCTCACGTACAGCTTGGAAACCACCACGTTAACGAGACAACACAACTCAAAACTCCAAGCTGCTGAAATGAAGTTCCTACGCACCATTATACAGAAGACAGGAACGAAAAGTTTAGGAATGAAAAAGTCACAGAGGAGGTAGGAATAGGAGACTCCCTGCTACAACAGAGGATCCAGAAAGCAAGACTGAAGTAAGAAGGACGAGTGCAAGCAGCACTGCAGGAAGAGAATATGAAATAAATAAGACGAAAAAGAGGAGTGGGCAGACCCAGAGAAAAATGGACCGATCTGGTGAAGAAAGATGTCGAGGAGAGAGGAAAAGATTGGGAGAAGGTTATGAGAGAACAGTGGTTCGTGGACAGACAAAGACGGAGGGGCCTCGTACACCACACCCGGAAGACTGGAAATGGTCAATGATGATGATGATGATGATGATGATGAGGAGGAGGAGGAGGAGGAGGAGGAGAGGGCAGACCCTACAGCCAACCGATTTCAACGAGCTTCAATTTCTCTCTCTCTCTCTCTCTCTCTGTGTGTGTGTGTGTGGGGGGGGGGGTCAGAACAGTAACTCGTGTATAAGGGTTTAGGAAATCAATTTTTCGGAAATTATTAGGTTGCGTACCTGACATGTTTATGTAAAATGTGTTCGCCTTTCAGTGTTCTATCACCGAGCTCGATAGCTGCAGCCGCTTAAGTGCGGCCAGTATCCAGTAATCGGGAGATAGTGGGTTCGAGCCCCACTATCGGCAACCCTGAAGATGGTTTTCCGTGGTTTCCCATTTTCACAGCAGGCAAATGCCGGGGCCGTACCTTAATTAAGGCCACGGCCGCTGCCTTCCACTTCCTAGGCCTTTCCTATCCCATCGTCGCCATAAGACATATCTGTGTCGGTGCGACGTAAAGCAAATATAGCTGAGTGTTCTATCACCTCCACTTGGCCCGAAGCGGATTCTGCATCATGACATTTGTCCTAATTGACCTAAACCCTTATACATGGGTTACTGTTGAGTGTCCCTCCAACAGGTACATTGAACCTCGCTTGAAATCGGTTGGACGCAGGATCTGGCCTCTCCTTCTGAAATGTCAGTTTGAAGGAAGTAGGATAACTTTTGCAGAAATTTCGTCACTAGTGTCAATGGGCATCTTAGGTTTAAAGAAAATTTATAATTTTATGTAATGATGTTAATATTATTTAATTTACGTCCCACTGACTAATTGTATGGTTTTCGGAAACGCCGGGGTGCCGGAATTTTGTCCCGCTGAAGTTCTTCTATGTATCAGTAAATCTACCGACACGGGGTTGACGTATTTAAGCAACTTCAAATACCACCGTAATGAAGCAGGATCGAACCTGCCAAGTTGGGTTCGGAAGGCCAGCGCCTCAACCGTCTGAGCTAGTGATGAGATTACCGAATACAAAATAATCGCTTATTCGATAATATTTTATTCGATTATTCATTCAAAATTCCATTCGAATGAATGAGCCAATCGAATAGCGAATACATTTACCAATCGATTATTTTTTCGATTATTAATTCGAAACTCCATTCGAATGAATGAGCCAATCTTGAAAGTCCATTCGAATGAATGAGCCAATCGAATACGGAATATACTTACCAATCGATTAGTTTTTCTATTATTCATTGGAAACTCCATTCGAATGAATGAGCCAATCGAATAGTGAATATATTTACCAATCGATTATTTTTTTCGAGTATTCATTCGAAACTTTATTCGAATGAATGAGGCAATCGAATATTGAATACATTTACCAATCGATTATTTTTTCGATTATTCATTCGAAACTCCATTCGAATGAATGAGGCAATCGAATAGTGAATTTTTCCATTCGAATATTAAAATTATTCGATTATCCCATCATTAGTCTGAGCCACTCAGCCCGACGTAATTTTAAGTACGGTATACGGATGTTCGTTCCGCAACCATTTCACTCACCGGTGCATACATGGTATACAAACAGGTGTGGAGAGGGATCCGCTCCCTTTTATTTTTGTGCCCAGCGATCAACACGCTGCAGCGGAAGCGAAAGAAAGAGTAAAGAGATGGGCGCGAAAGGTTATATTGATTAATCTATTTCCAGTATATTGTGACACGGCCGAGAGTCAGCAAAAATAGTGAGGAGAGGCGAGTTCCACAGAGGTGCGTGTACTGTGGATCAAGAGTCCATCAGAGTGTCGACAGGTTTCCTTGCCGCTTCACCAAGTGTTGTGTATTATCGAAATCTTCCCAGGATTTCTTCTTGGACTTAACACTGATTTATTTCGCTGCTTTTCTTTCATGTACGTAACATTCCCAATAACATCAGTTCTTGTTTTGCAGTTAGGTTAAATTAAATAATTTGTTCCGTGGTTTCCCATTTTCACATCAGTAAAAACAGGGGCTGCGCCTTAACTAAGGCCATGGACACTTCCTTCCCCATCGTCGGCGTAAGACTTATTTGTGTTGATGGGACGTAAAGCACATTGTAAAAATAAATATACGCAACTGAAGCAGCTATCAAAACCCGACTCTTCCTAACATCCCTTATAGAAGGGAACCGCAGAGAGATCAGGAAATGGTTCAGCAAGAAAATGAACGATTACAGGGCAACAGAAAAGCTCAAGATACCAAGAAGAAAGCAACAGCCAAACCCACCATCAAAGAACACCGGAAGTGGCAACTATCGAAAACAACAACACAGATAAAGCACAAGAAGTGTAGTCTTCAGGTGCTCAAAACTAACTCAAAAAATACTAAGAAAGAAAGATTTTAAGGAAAATTCTGGGCCCAATTTAAGACAAAGACAAATATACTGTAGACGTCAGCATAACCATGAGATGAGAGGAGGAGGAGGAGGAGGAGGAGGAGGAGAATTGCATTTTATGGCCACTTGCTAAGAATGAAACCAACAGGATTATCGAACCAGATCTTCATCTATTTTAAACATAAGAAGACCCAGCCATCTTGATTCAAGGAGATGGAAAGGGACCTACAAGAGATCGGGAGCACTTGCGAAGATATAAAAAAAACCGCAACCCACTCAGGGGAAAACTAAAACACCAGCAGGGTTTTCAAGAAAGCCCAAAATTGAAGACAGGAAAGATGTGGACGGAGGAACGGATAAAAGAGCAACACAGGCAGGAGTACTTGGCAAAGATCGAAGCCCAGAGAAGAGCTGAAACAACGTGGTCCTTAGCAGTGTCGCCAACTTAGCGGATTTTCCGCTAAATTTGGAGGAATTAGAAGACTGTCAGCGGAGAAACATATCATTTCGCGGACTTCTAGATTTATTATAGCGGAATTTAGTGTTTTATACATTTTACGTTTTTTTTTTTTTTCAAATTTGTACTCCAGTCTGTCTCCGAGCTATTCCGTATTTCTTGTCAAGAGCTAACAGTCCCATGAGGAAAACATGTTATTTGGATCTGATGTTATAGGAGATCATGGTATCATAAATTTGTAATGCGTGCGGAATGGGTACTTATCTCTTACTTGACGAATGACGACAGATAATGAAACTGTGAGAGAATAGCATTTATATTTATACTATGAAGGAAGACCGTTTTATGAAGTGGCCTTTTCTGTGTGTGGCCCTTGAGCTAGGGGATTCCTAGTTTTCACCCGGCAGTAAAACGTCTAGAAGTTTTAGCTCGGCCCCTCGCAGGCAGGGGTTAATCCCAGTGAAACTCACAGATCAGGTGAGTGCAGACATTAACTTTTTTTAAAAAAATTATTATTATTATTATTATTATTATTATTATTGATCGGATTTCTTGGCGGAATTTTAGCGGATTTTTAGTAGTATTTGGCGGATTTTGAAAATATAAGTTGGCAACACTGGTCCTTAGTAGACCTATACGAACGAAGAAGAATAAATTAATTAATTAAAAAATAATAAATAAAACTGAAAACCGTTTGGAAACACTTGCTATCCGATAACAGTTGCAATAGGCTGAAATTTCACTGCAAGTAAAAGACTGCAGGTATGGAAATTGATTTCCCAGTCTTCCGCAGAGTGTTATTACTAGAGTCTGGATTATTAGGTGCTGATAGGTTAGAATGCAAACTTACTTAAGCCAGTAACTTGTGTACCCTACACTGTGCAACGGTTATGCTATGAGATTTTCAGGGGTACAGCCTATAGAACTCCCTGAATTTATGCTACTCTTTCTACATTATGGTACAACAGGTTGCATGACACTTCCTACAAACCAAATTAATTTGCATTCTAACCTATTACCACCTACAAATCCGAGGTATAGTTATTACTTACTATTAACTACTGCAGAGAGTATGAGCACAGACCGCAGTCGAGGAAGTGTATTATTTTTGTTTTCTCTTAACTTCATTACACTAATTGCATTGCAACCACAAGCATTTCAAAACAACTTTATCTTGGAGCTTGGCATTAAAGTGGAAAGACTGAACTGTGAAAGGAAAAATGCGCTCATGTTAATTAAGAGACAGAGTTCCTTCCGAGTTAGCTAATGAATTCTGTACGATGGCATATTCCGAAGAGCAGATGTAGCCCGGGGCAGATTCTGACACTCTCCTCATCCCTAACGGGTCGTATTGCTTTCCTCCTGTTATAACTGTAATTAGGTCACTTTTCCACTTACTGTCATTAATTCCCTATATAATGATATGGTTCTCTGTCGTTTATAGCAAGAACGTTCTCCTTCTGCTTGGATCTTAAGTCTATAATGGTCAGACGGCCGGTAACTTCCTCCGCTTGCATTCGAGAGAAAGTGGGTTCGAATCCCTCTGTCGACATCCCTAAAGATGGTTTTTCCATGGTTTCTTCACTTTCACACCAGGCAAATTCTGGGGCTGTACCTTTGCCGCTTCCTTCCCACTGTTAGCTCTTTCGTATCCCATCGTCACCATAAGACGCAAGCAACTTGTAAAAAAAGAAAGAAAGAAAGAAAGAAAGAAAGAAAGAAAGAAAGAAAGAAAGAAAGAAAGAAAGAAATAATCCTCTGCATCGTTTAGTAGAGGTAGCAAGTTTTAGCTATTTCGGCACCAATCATCATAAATATGCCTTATAGTAAAATATGTGACGAGATGTTGCCTAGCAACCGTGCAGGCTGTGATATGAAGTACTGATGGATGGCCATGGCATACAGATCCATGGCCTGTGCAGCCTTCAAGGTACTGCTGCTAGGTAACATCGCGTCACACCTATTGATACATGACACTATGTAGTTACGCGAATTTTCGGATGGTCTCCAGCTCTAAGAGATATTTATGTTAAAATGAACATGACAAACACATACTCGTTTTTGTAACGATGTAATCAAGTTGGAGGAGACAAAATAGACGTACTTTCTTCAAACCAACTTCGAGAAACCTAAATGGATCTTGGAAACCGGTACGAAGACGAAGAATTTCTTGTTTTTGTTGTTGCTGTTCTTTGAAGTTGTTGCTGCTGCTGCTGCTGCTGCTGTTGTTGTTGTTGTTCGTAATGTCCAACTAGAGAGCGCATTCGAACTTTATTCGCACAGTTTAGTTTCGCGTTCTTCTGTCATTCTGTATCTTTTCGTTCAGTTTTCCCCCCCGCAAATTTGTGTTTATTAGGGTTCTGCATTTTGGTTGAATGACTTCTTCGTTAATACCAATTTTGTATAGATTCTTGTTTATTTCTACTAGCCAAATGTTGTAGTTTTCCAGCGATAGTGCTAGGTTTAGAATTGTCTTTGTTAGTCTGTTGTTATCCATTCTGTATAGGTAAAAGAAGGTTAATCCCTTTTTCTAATTGTATCTGTGATTTTTGTCCCTGCTTATGTAGATTTCCTGTGGTGTCTTTTTCATCTTTCTTTCTTTCTTTCTTTCTTCCTTCCTTCCTTTCTTTCTTTCTTTCTAAATCTGTTTACCCTCCAGGGTTGGCTTATACCTCGGACTTAGCGAGGGATCCGACCTCTACCGCCTCAAGGGCAGTGTCCTGGATTGTGAGACTTTGGGTCAGGGATACAACTGGAGAGGGTGACAAGTACCTCGCCCAGGCGGCCTCACCTGCTATGCTGAACAGGGGCCTTGCGGGGAGATGGAAAGATTGTAAGGGATGAGAAAAGGAAGCGGCCGTGGCCTTAAGTTAGGTACTATCCCGGTATTTGCCTGGAAAAGAAGTGGGAAACCACGGAGAACCACTTCCAGGATGGCCGGGGTGGGAATCGAACCCTCCTCTACTCAGTTGACCTCCCGAGGCTGAGTGGACCCCGTTCCAGCCCTCGTACCATTTTTCAAATTTTGTGGCAGAGCCGGGAATCGACGCCGGGCCTCTGGGGGGTGGCAGCTAATCATACTAACCATTACACCACAGAGGCGGACTTAATCTAATTTCCATTTTCACATTTCTGAGGATTTCTGTTACCTGTTTATCGATATTATTATTATTATTATTATTATTATTATTATTATTATTATTATTATTATTTAAATTGGTTAATGTTGTATTATCTGATGGATTTAGCTCCATAAATATGATTTAGAAAAATAGTACCTCGGGTTTTTGAAACAGAAAATAATCTGTCTTGCTCCCTCTGCTCTGACTAAACAATTCACTGTGTGTGGTTACAAAACACTTGTAATCTGCCTTTGTGCTACATGAAAGGAGTATGTGCGCACTTGATTTTCCCCGGGGAAGAATCCAATACCTCGTCCCCTGTGGGTCCCACGTAAGTTATTCAGGCAGCCAGTAGCGTGTAGTGTGAAGGAATTCCTTTGGCTTCAGCGCCACCTTGCCTGTCAGGAGATAACGGCTAGACCAGAAAGAGGTCCACGCTCTTGGTGGGGTACAGTCAAGGGCACGAGGACAGTCATCATCCTGAAAAAGTGGCCACGATAATGTGAAACATATATCTTTTGCTAGTTGCTTTACGTCGCACCGACACAGATAGGTCTTATGGCGACGATGGGACAGAGAATAGCGAGGAGTGGGAAGGAAGCGGCCGTGGCCTTAATTATGGTACAGCCCCAGCATTTGCCTGGTGTGAAAATGGGAAACCACGGAAAACCATTTTCGGGGCTGCCGACAGTGGGGTTCGAACCTACTATCTCCCGAATACTGGATACTGGCCGCACTTAAGCGACTGCAGCTATCGAGCTCGGTGAAACATATATCAATGGAGCCGGTGGTTGAATACCACACCACAGGTTCGAACCAGTCCGAGGTAGAGAGATGTTGAGAGAGACGAGAAAATCCATATCAAGTCATGTCCATCATGTTCACTGGCAGCGATGGTGACAACTGTTTTAATAATAACAACGAGAGGACCCACACTGCCCCGCAGCAGGTCAGAAAACTCGTCTTGATATGCCTGTCTCATATTGTTTTGCCTGCCCTTTTCAATCGTTTTATGAAGCGCGTTATGGTACGCCGCAGTTAGTACTTAGAATTCAACCACTGTGACGTCGTTATGCCGTCTGTTTGGTAAAAATCTATCCATATTTCGCTTTCTTTATCCTTCCGTCCTTGATGTAAAGCTTCGTATTGTGTCGTAGAAGGTAATGGTATTTTTAATCGCAGTTCTTCTATATAGCGGGCGGTTCACCAGCTCCTTATTTTTCGGAGATAGGATGGGTCTGTAAATGCATACTTTCTTGGCCTCCACGATCACCTGATCTAAATCCGTTGGACTTCTTTTTGTGGTTCAAGCAAGTGGAGGATGGTGCAACACTCCACACGGCAGAATTGCAGAATCGTAAGGTCCTTTCAAACAATATACACAACACCGCGCATATTCGAGTGTGTTCGTAACTCCATGCGAAGTCGAGAATAAGCATGTAGTATTGCAGGAGATGGGCATTTTGAACAACTCAGTACATCGGTACATAAAAGGTAGCCCAGAACACCTGAGGTTCGAGTCCACGACAGAGTCTGATATCTCGAAAAGTACGCGTTTCCGGACCAATGTTTGTATAGACTTTTTTCCTTCTCTCTATTTCAGGAATCAAACCCTGAAATTGCGCCGTGTATTTTCGAAACATCCTGTATAAACATGTGATTTATTGCGCCTTGAAATAACAAGGTACCCGTAATACGATTGAATTAATAATGTAAAGAAGTTAAACGAACATTGTAAACAATCATTGAAGACTTTGACACGGATATTAACTTTCGAGGTGGAACTGCCATACTTAAGAACTAAAACTCTAGCAAGCATCATGTATGTTGACTTCGTAGTTGAATCGGTTAAGGGCCGGAACACAAGGTGTATGAGTATCGGCATCGTAGTGGTTCGGATCCAACACGAGTTATTTATTGAACGATAGAGGTGCTCCATATTAGCACGGACACAATAATAATATATGTTTTGTTTTGCTATTGGTTGCCCTCTGGTTTGGCGTCTTTCTTCTAAGCATGGGTGGGGGAAGGATGGGCGGCCTTGGTCTTTTATTAAGGTACCGTCCCGACATTTGCCCGATGGTGACAATGGGAAACCGAGGAAAATCATTTTCAAGACGGACAGCGTGGGATTCGAAACCACAACCTTCCAAGTCCAACGTACGCAAATAATCCACACGAACCAGGTCACACCACAGCAGTTCTTAATTTTCTCACGATGTATTCCTATGCAGAGTGCGTTGAATTGTTGCTAATTTATGGAGAAAGTACGGTCGAATTAATATGTATGCCACGTGCTCCGTAATGGTAAACAGTTAAACGAACACTGTAAAGTGGTCAACATTTGGAACACGTGTTACTCTGTATATACAGTGCATCCTACTTCCTACCTACAGACCATCTTGTCGCGGTCCAACCTGGCTATGTAACGTCGGATAAAAACGGTCGTTTTCAGGACCAAATCAAAATTCACTCTTTGGAACAGGATGATAAACGGCCGTATTACAGTCAATGTAAACGGCGTTAATCGAAAAAAAAAATTGTGTACAAGCCTGTGAATCGAACATACAACCACACAGCTTGGCTGATGCAACAGCAGTAATGCGTGATTTAGCAGCTACCGCAAGCTGTAGTGCATCGTTAGCACGCAGTCCTTATAGGCACTGTCTGTCCAAACGCAATATGGTGTTATTCGCAGCTGTGATCGTTTTTACACATTCATTATAATTTAAATAATATAAATAATACTGCCGTTGATGATTTCTACCATATTCGCGAGCATTATATAAACGGTGTGGTTATACTAAGGTCCTAAAGGAGGAGGTACTAATGTTTTACCGATGACTATAATACACGCGTTAGTTGGGTTACATACCCCCGAAAAAATAAGGGGCTGGTGAACCAACCGGTAGATTGGTTGTTTTCCGAGCTCATCGGTTAGTCATGAAGGAACGTGATTTTGTTTTGCCTGGCAGAGAACTTTAAGATACATGGCATTGACTCTTTGTAGAGTAGCTAGGTTATCCTTCGTTTAGTGTTCCCATGTATTGTCATGATGGGGTCTGTTTGTACGTAGACTTTTTCCTCTCAGCAGCATGTAGGTTATTAGGAACGCCCCGCCATCTGTTGAATATATTTGGTAGCTGGGTAAGGTTAGAAAATGAAAGAGTATCTACCAGAGAATAGTATACTTCCGTGATTAGAGGAAGTGTAAACGCTCCGGCTTGACAGGTACTAATCAAACATGGCTGCATGCAATAACATTACTAAGGACGACAATCACATATTACAATATTAATGAATGTGTTAGTTGCTTAGCAACCTAAGTATAGAATGTATTGCGGGTTAGAGTAAGCCGTCGCCTGCAATTATTAAAGTGATAATTTTACGATTTTATGATTACTGAAAGTTGGCTGACCTATCAATATCTCATGATTCACCGGCAGGTAATTCCGGAGGGAATAAAACAAAAAAGAAGCAATTTGGTCCCGTAATCTGTTTTCGTAAACCCGTTTAATATAATAATAATAATAATAATAATAATAATAATAATAATAATAATAATAATAATAATAATAATAATAATAATAATAATAATAATATCTTCATGATGTAATATTTTGGGAATTATGCCACGTAATAATGTACTGGTCCGCCTCTGTGGTGTAGTGGTTAGCGTGATTAGCTGCCACCCCCCGGAGGCCCGGGTTCGATTCCCGGCTCTGCCACGAAATTTGAAAAGTGGTACGAGGGCTGGAACGGGGTCCACTCAGCCTCGGGAGGTCAACTGAGTAGAGGTGGGTTCGATTCCCCCCTCAGCCATCCTGGAAGTGGTTTTCCGTGGTTTCCCACTTCTCCTCCAGGCGAATGCCGGGATGGTACCTAAGTTAAGGCCACGGCCGCTTCCTTCCCTCTTCCTTGCCTATTCCTTCCAATCTTCCCATCCCTCCACAAGGCCCCTGTTCAGCATAGCAGGTGAGGCCGCCTAGGCGAGGTACTGGTCATACTCCCCAGTTGTATCCCCCGACCAAGAGTCTGAAGCTCCAGGACACTGCCCTTGAGGCGGTAGAGGTGGGATCCCTCGCTAAGTCCGAGGGAAAAACCGAACCTGGAGGGTAAACAGATGATGATGATGATGATGATGATGAATAAAGTACCGTATATAAACACACTCGTCGCGCGTTTCGAAAGGTACCTTGCCTTTCTTCATCAGGAAGAAACAGAAACGGAAACAAGGCGCATCAATAGTTGCTAACAGAAAGCAACAAATAAATTAAAATGGTGCCCTAAGATGTAATAGGAACACTATTTAGGCCCAATGCTAGGGACAACGAATGGTAGCAGTAAAGCCTGTATCACTTCCTATATCGTTTGCTGTGTGGAACTGTTAACTCTATATCCTTTCCACCCAAATAGCCATTACCTTGCATGTTTCTAGAATATCATTCTCCTCTGCTTTTGTTGTATTTCTCCTGTGTAGAGCCTTAACCCTTAAGGCGACTCTCCGGAGATAAAAATCGATATTTTCGTCATTTCGATTAATTGTTTTAAGACAAATTGAAAGGATTGTATTTATTTTTTCTTGTCGCGAAGTTATTCCGCTGAATTCATCACTGTAATAATGCTTTGTTTGCCAATTGTAATTTTACATTTAAATCCCATTTTCTACCATAATATTCTGCCAAATGTAACAACATTTGTATGGTATATGTATCACAGCTATATTAAGAAACCTGCACCGGGTGAGTTGGCCGTGCGCGTAGAGGCGCGCGGCTGTGAGCTTGCATCCGGGAGATAGTAGGTTCGAATCCCACTATCGGCAGCCCTGAATTTGGTTTTCCGTGGTTTTCCATTTTCACACCAGGCAAATGCTGGGGCTGTACCTCTCTTATACTACCTATATTTGACTACTGTGACACTGTGTTGACTGGAATAACCTGGGACAGTAACAAGAAACTGGACCGGAGCCTGAACAGCTGCATAAGATATATCTTTAATCTGCGATATGATGCTCATATATCACCTTATTATAAGGAGCTGTCGTGGCTTCGAGTGCACCAGCGCCGTGAACTTCACATGCTATCGCTTCTGCACAAAGTTCTTTCCACTAATACTCCCGACTATCTGTCTTCATCTTTTTCTTACCTCTCGTCCTATCATGAACACAATACAAGATCTGGTTCCTCTCTTGCCATACCTATAAACCGTACTGCTGTGTACAACCGCTCCTTCATAATCTCTGTGTCTAGGTCATGGAATTCGCTACCTGCGAACATTAGAGAAAATCCTTCTCATCGCAAGTTTAAAGTGGCTTGCCGGGAGCATTTGCTGGGTAGATCCCGCTGACTTGCTGGATAATTGTTGAGTGAATGAAGGAATGAATGGGATGAATGAATGGATTACTGCAGTTAAATAATTTAAGTGTACGTTATTTTGTGTATTTTAAAATTAAGGATTCTCTCATTATTATTATTATTATTATTATTATTATTATTATTATTATTATTATTGCTATTAGTATTATTTGTTTTATTTGTATTCGAAATTACAAGTTATGTATATGTATACTCATCTAGTGGTTAAGTGTAAGAGAGGGCCTTGAGCCCTAACTTCGCCACCAATAAAGGCATTATCTATCTATCTATCTATCTAATTAAGGCTACGGCCGTTTCCTTCCAACTCCTAGGCCTTTCCTATCCCATCGTCGCCATAAGACCTATCTGTGTCGGTGCGACGTAAAGTCCCTAGCAAAAAAAAAAAAAAAAAAGAAACCTGCGTATGGAGTTTTTGATTGCAGAATTTTTTCAAGTAGTAGGGATTGTTAGAACGTAAAAATTATACAAACTTTAGTACGATATATCTCCTTATATACGTTATGTACAGAAAAATCTATACGTAGTGCTTTTAAAAGCACTTAATTACGAATGTACATTAACACGTTAATTAAATTTCATGAAAAAATTTAATTAAAAATCTCAAAAAAATATTTTAGAAAAGCTACTAATTGTAATGAAAGAAATGTTCCGTGATATATCTACTTTTATGTAGGTGACATTCGCACAAGTTTCATGAAAATCCCTGGATTAGGTAAAAATATCATCTCAGGAGTGTCGCCTTAAATGCACTACATTATATATGTGCAAAGGAGATTGTACTTGCTTGTTAAATCTGGTTTACGATTTTACAAGTCTGCATTTACTTCTGCCTTGCAGACAAACTCGCTAGGTATCACTAGTGTATTTTATAATTTTCCTTGCCAATCAGCTAGAGTAAAGTGTAAACTTTAAAGAGTTAAGATAAATCAAATACAATGTCGTTTACCTCAGAGAATTAGTG
Organism: Anabrus simplex; assembly: GCF_040414725.1. NCBI lineage: Eukaryota > Metazoa > Arthropoda > Insecta > Orthoptera > Tettigoniidae > Anabrus > Anabrus simplex. Next base: position 43,221,919 of record NC_090274.1, on the reverse strand, counting down.
AGACTGAAGTGTGGCAGGAGATACTGTAATCGTACAACTTTGCACATATCGATACGTAAAACATTCAAAACATGGCATTTTGACTGATCCGAACACACAAAATATATTTATTCTGACAAATATTATGTTAAATATTTGTCTGATAATTATATTACTTCTGAAATAAAAAACCATCATATTGGAAAGAAATAATAAATTGCGCATTGAAGGGTTAAGGCATAATCGCCCCCAGCGGTACGCAACCCAACCTACCGATCTGTTTGAAGGTAAATAGTCCGTAACTAAGCTTCGTTAAATAAAATTTTTGGATGAACACAGAAAGGTCGCCGAGTATTAGCGTGGGATAATATGCAAATGTCACCGTGAGTTAGGGTACGCACTTGAAAGGTCGTCCAGAGTTCAACATTGATTCAGGTTTCAAATAAAAGGCACTTTACCTTGGAATCCTTAGTTAGGTCACGATTAGACGACGACGACTACTACTACTACTACTACTACTACTACTACTACTACTACTACTACTACTACTACTACTACTACTACTACTACTACTACTAAAATGTGTTCGTCCCTCCCCTGAAGGGGGAGGCGGGTAGCTTAGACGGTAACGCTGTCTCTCAGGCCGGGAGATTTGTTACGGTGAAGGAGATGCTCGGAAAAGGTGAGGGGTTATGGCGGCCGTGGCCTATACTAGGAACTGTCCAACATACGCCTTAGTGCAGGAGAATGGAAAACCAAGGAAAACCATTCTCAGAACAGCCGACGATCGGGGCAAGCCGTGGGGTCCAGGCCTGTCCCGTCTCCCGAATACAGAGGCGTAGAGCCACGGTAAATATGTGGACATTCCCCCTCTGCTCGGTTGGCCGGCAGAGTGCAGAGCTGTTGGACCACGGACCAGCCGCGGCCACTTATGGGTAAATAAATAAATAAATAAATAAATAAATAAATAAATAAATAAATAAATAAATCATTGAATGATTGAAATGGCGAATGGCTTTTACTGCCGGGAGTGTCCGAGGACAAGTTGGGCTCGCCAGATGCAGGTCTTTTCATTTGACTCCCGTAGGCGACCTGCGCGTCGTGATGAGGATGAAATGATGATGAAGACGACACATACATCCAGCCCGCGTGCCAGCGAAATTCACCGATTATGGTTAAAATTCCTGACCCTGCCAGGAATCGAACCCGGGACTCCTGTGACCAAAGGCCAGCACGCTAACCATTCAGCCATGGAGCCGGACAATAAATAAAAATGACTTACAATGTTAGCATTTCTAAAATATGGGAAAAATGATCTGGATTGTTGTGCATGTTATTGCTAAACAATTAAAAGATGGCATGTCATCAAAATCCTAGCTCTGGTTATTAAGAACAGAATACCATGGGGTATAGACGATACCTTCCTACATTGAGACACGTGAAGGGGCAGTGTCCACTGAAAACAGCTGTGTCGTTGTCTACTACGAAGCGTCGAAAACAGGTTCTCCATCTTATAAATAGCAGCAAGTTCGGAGAGGAATGTTATTATGGCTACATAAGTGAGGAGCCATGAGGGCCATCAGAGTCTACTGGAAGGAAGATACTGTGGTCATCTTTTAAGATACACGAAACAGGTTGAGGGTTATGACCTGTAGCGGCCGTTAAAAAAAACAATAAATAAGCTTTACGGGTACTTTAACCTGACGTCCAGTTACGTAGTGATGATAAGTAGGGCCCGGATGTTTATGCAGTAATACGTTAGAATGCAAACTTACTGAAGCGAGTAACAAGTAGAGTCTATCTGCACGACGGTAATGTTATGAGGTTTGCATAAACATTAGGGGTTCGGCCATTAGAAGCCCGCTCTTCCATAACGTAGCGACAATGACAAATTCTAGGGGTTGCGATGGGCCGTACTCCTACCGTTTATGCAAACATCATTGCACAGTCATAGTGCGGGATAGCCTATATGTGGTACTCCCTTCAGAAAGTTGGTATTCTAACCTACTAAAAATACTCAAGCCTGTTTCTTGTCATTCGAACGGGTCAGGAATGGAATGAATGAAGCCCCATACAGCGGCGAGGGTGGAACTAGAAATTATTATTATTATTATTATTATTATTATTATTATTATTATTATTATTATTATTATTATTATTATTATTATTATTATAATACCACCACTACTACCCAAAGGGGGATGCAATCCAGTATCCAGGAGTGCGTCACACTATCTCCAGAAGAATCTTCTTTAACTGGCGTACCTGTCTACTTCGCGTTAAGAGAACAGAAGGATATTAAAGGTTTCCCCTCATTACTTCCTTTCTCTGAGCGCAATATTTTCAAGAGTTGTCTTGCCTAATTGCTTTCATCTGTCAGATCCAGAGTGTCTCCCTCCGCCTTCCGAGAACAATATCACGCGATAAGGATAGATAGAGGAGAGCCCATTCGTTTATGGCGCACTAATTAGTACCTGGCTGTCCTTTTTTCCTTTTTCTAATGAAGTTGCGACACGGGATTAAGTTACAATACCTTTGAAGGAAAAATTGCATGAAAAATAATATCAGCATCCTTGACCTTTCGCTTTAAGCTCTACACTTTGCTTAATTAACACAGAATTGTCAACTCCACACTGTTGTACCTGTCACTGAACTGCTCATCCGTAGACAAAAATGCGATTCTGAACATTACGATGTTCCACTGCAGCCATGTTTGGAACTTCATCTGCTGCCACTCAAGAGGAGAGTCCAATGAGATTTTAGACTTTAGCAAAAGCAAAACAGAGGTTTGGTAAAGTTGGGACGGCCAAGCGATCCTCAGCCTGCAGCAAAGAAAACGGCATACGTTTGATCTCCTGGCCACTCGCTTGCCCAGCAGGGGATGATTTATGACAGTAGTGGACTTAAAAATGGAATTTCTCGTTCCCCAACAGGAATCATCACAGCTCTGTTGCTACAGCACTTCTGAGATAGAAGACAAGTGCATGAAACACGATATGGATAGCAACCAAGATAGATCTGTGATTCACCTAGCAGGCAATGACGAGATCAACGAATAGGGGTAAACTGAATTTTATTTTTAAAAATAACTTTGTTGGCTATTTTATGTCCGAACTACACATTTCGATGTTCATTATTATTATTATTATTATTATTATTATTATTATTATTATTATTATTATTATTATGTCCGACTCCATAGACGGTTAGCGTACTGGTCTTTGGTCCAAGCTGTGTTAGTTAAAAGGGACGTAAAACCCATAACGTTTTTCTTTTTGTGGTGAATTGACCATTAAGGATCACGCTAGAATTTTATTTTTTCTCTGAAGTTTCCTCTTCCTCCACTACTCCTTCATATGGACGCTATGCTGTTTCTTCTATTCATCCGTCCAGGCTCTTCCCGTCTTTGTATTTCTTTCGGCTGGAAACCCCTCCAAATTTTGAATCATGGTCCGAAATGTTGTTCTGTCTAACATCTGAACTTCCTTAGTTAAGGCTTCTCTAGATCCCTACGAACTTCCTTAATCCATGCCGTCCTTATTTTCTTGCTCCACAGGTTGTTGTTGTTATCATCAACCCAGTCCCTAGTTCGCTATTTTACCTTTACTTTCTTTACTAAAGCAAGACACTGATATCAGTAGTATAAAAGTAATACTTGAATAGGCCTACTTCGATATGAATTTAGGTATAGTATTATGTTTTTTGTAATTGGCTTTACGTCGCACGGACACAGCTAGGTCTTATGGCGACGATGGGAAAGGAAAGTACTGGGAGTGGAAGGAAGTGGCCGTGGCCTTAAGTAAGGTACAGACCCAGCATTTGCATGGTGTGAAAATGGGAAATCAGCGATTGCAGCTGGTCCTCTAGAAACCATTTGCACTTACATACTACGATCCTAGAAATGGACGAACAATAGTTTTCAATGGTCAGCTTTGCAAGACGCCCTTTCCACGTAAATTTATTCGCTGTTGACGATTAAGATGCCAGATACCATACCACCTGGACTACATTTACGAAATAAAAAACATATCCCTCAACCAAGGATCGACCCCTCGATCACCTGCATGCTAACCCAAAACTTTATCCACTGCACCAACTGCACAGCACGACTAGAGGTAGTTACCCTACATGCGGTTACAGTGTTGCCAGAATGCCACTCTTCAACGTCCTTTTTCTCCCGGATATACTCGCAGGACGAACTTTTGTGAGAGACATCTTTTTTTTATTGCTGGCATGTGAGGAGTCGCTCTGCGACGCCCGAGTGCGCAAATTTCGGTTCATCCTGTATAGCTCATGGCGATTATTTACGGCTATCTGAACGTGTATTTGCCAATTCTTCCTTCCTTCCTTCCTTCCTTCCTTCCTTCCTTCCTTCCAACATCTGCGACCAACGCACGGGTTATGCACGTAACAAAATATTCTGCGATATTGGTTTGTGCTGCGGTTCATGATCAGGTATTTATATTTTGTTTTAGGAAACAAATAAATTTTTAAATAATCGACGCAAAATATGACAACCATGCTCTTGACAGCACTCACTTGCCTTTTAAGCGACACGCGCCTCTTGTGACCAGAGGACAGAAATCGACTCACAAACCTCACTATCACTAGGGCGGGCCATGTTTAGGGATCAGAAGTTGCCGCCTGGGGATACGTTCGCCCTCCCAACTTTAAGAGATCTATCCGTTCCAATGCCTTGGGTGTAATATAGTCAAATAGTTGCAATATACGCGGATAACCATTCGCGGATGCGAGTGCGGATAAAGGAAGTGCCGATGCGGATAATATCTGGTATATCCGCACAGGGTTCTACTTATCGACTCCAAATTTATTGGCAATGTTTTGAAATGTCCCGTGATCCATTGAATCATATTATTATTATTATTATTATTATTATTATTATTATTATTATTATTATTATTTATCATCATCATCATCATCTGTTTACCCTCCAGGTTCGGTTTTTCCCTCGGACTTAGCGAGGGATCCCACCTCTACCGCCTCAAGGGCAGTGTCCTGGAGCTTCAGACTCTTGGTCGGGGGATACAACTGGGGAGAATGACCAGTACCTCGCCCAGGCGGTCTCGCCTGCTATGCTGAACAGGGGCCTTGCGGGGGATGGGAAGATTGGAAGGGATAGACAAGGAAGAGGGAAGGAAGCGGCCGTGGCCTTAAGTTAGGTACCATCCCGGCATTTGCCTGGATGAGAAGTGGGAAACGACGGAAAACCACTTCCAGGATGGCTGAGGTGGGAATCGAACCCACCTCTACTCAATTGACCTCCCGAGGATGAGTGGACCCCGTTGCAGCCCTCGTACCACTTTTCAGATTTTCGTGGCAGAGCCGAGAATCGAACCCGGGCCTCCGGGGGTGGCAGCTAATCACACTAACCACTACACCACAGAGGCGGACTATTATTATTATTATTATTATTATTATTATTATTATTATTATTATTATTATCGTCCGCCTGTGTGGCGTAGTGGTTAGTGTGATTAGCTAATACCCCCTGAGGCTCGGGTTCGATTCCCAGACCTGCCACGAAATTTCAAACGTTGTTCGAGGACTGGAACGGGATTCACTCAGCGTCGGTATGACACCTGAGTACTGGGAGTTCTATTCCCTCCTCAGCCATCCTCGAACGGGTTTTCCGTAGTTTCCCACTTCTCCTCCAGGCAAATGCCGGGATGGTACCTAAAGTAAGGCCACGGCCGCTTCCTTCCCTCTTCCTTGTCTATCCCTTCCAATCTTCCCATCCCCCTGCAAGGCCCCTGTTCAGCATAGCAGGTGAGGCCGCCTGGGCGAGGTACTGGTCCTCCTCTCAAGATGTAACCCCGACCCAGAGTCTCACGCTCCAAGACACTGCCCTTGAGGCGGTAGAGGTGGGATCTCTCGCTGAGTCTAAGGGAGAAACCAATCCTGGAGGGTAAACGGATTAAGAAAGAAAGAAAGAAAGAAAGAAAGAAAGAAAGAAAGAAAGAAAGAAAGAAAGAAAGAAAGGATTATTTAAGCCTGGTGTACACTTTTTTGGGACACACAGAGTCTACCGAGAGACTGCAAGGAAGCGATAGACGTCAAAAATTTTCAACGACAAATTCATAACAGCTAGTAAACTATTAAAAGATTAAATACCGCTAGTTTTTTTGGTCACTGTGTTACAGCGGCTGCAGGCCTGAGCTAAATTCAGTCTCAGCCCTGATGGTATCGCGACACGTGATACACTTATCATGTAGGCAAAGAGTCACAGGTGTAGGATTATTGCAGCCGTCCACAATCCAATCTCCATGTGCCATTAATCAATAAGTCACTGCAGCATATTAAAAAAAGTGTACCATTCAGATTAGGTTTAACTCAGAAACAATAGGTAACTGCGAAGTGCAAAAAGGGAATAAGAACAATACGCGAGAGTGGAACATTACACCACACAGCTCTTTTATATTGAGTTGCACTACACAGACCATTCGGAAAACGTTGACATTAAAATTAGTATTCTAACACGAACAAAACTATTTATGACAATGCTGTAAAAACATTACATCACCCATTGTTTCTTTATTACGAGCTGAACTATAGAATGTTCTGAAAATGTTGACCTTATATCATTAGTTGGTTTGCGCATTGCTAAGCGTCGTGACCTCACAACTCATAGCCTTGACAAGATGCCTCCATCCAGAGCGGTTTTCAGCTTTCCTTAACATGAGATTCGCCTGATCTAACAATCTACTTGCTGTTCTTCCTCGTAGTCTACTGCCTTCAACTTTGCCCTCCAAAATGGTCTTTGGTCTTTTCCAAGTTTTCTTCTGAAAATGTGGCTAAGGAACCGGAGGTAACACTCACTCATACGGAAAAATAGACGTTTCTTGATGATCAGTTCGTCCATAACAGACCTTACACACATCAAACAACGTGACCTTGCACAGTGTATCGTTTTGAAACATCCGTGTGCTCGCGTACTTTCCCGTGACCAATCGTTTTCCCCATTTTCGGCTGTTTTGGGGGAAAGAGCAGACTACTTAAGTTCTGGCCTGACCGCATTTGGTGCATGTTGTCAGTAATGTCAACATGCCTAGGCGATCTATCGCACTGGTCACAGGACACGCATAGTCGCAATGATCCTGTAAAGCAACCTCCAGACGATCTGATTTGGTGAGGTGGTCAGGCGGTCGGATGGCAAGTGCCACCTGACTTGCCCCGACAAGAGTTTCGTCGATCACATAACTACACACAACTTCACAACTTGATTTAGCGCCTGATTTGAGGAAATCCTTTTGACTGCCTGACCAAATGAGATCGTTCGTAGAGCCTTTACGGCCTGACGCAGACGCCAGCTGCAAACTGTCTTGAATTCAACCAAATTGACGGGTCCTGAATATGGAGGAGTTTCCAGCAGACACAGTCAGTGTCGGATTGTCTGCTCCACAACAGCATCTCAAGGCCGCTTTATTATACGTGCCACGAGGCGCTCAATGCATGCGTCACAGAGCTCCGGCCTGACATGCGACGGCTTCAGATGTGCAAGTGCCCAATCAGACCGTCAGCAATCGTTTGCATGCGAAGGCCTTACACTCACGGAGGCCCTTCCTCCACCGCTATAGACCTGCACGTCAGAGGTGGGGCCCAATCACATCGTGAATGGTGACGTGCAGAGTGGGGTTTTGTTCGGTTCACGGATGAAACCACGTTCGCCTCCACACTGAGAGTCGTCGCCCAAGGTCTGGAGGCTTAAGGGATCTCGTGCCAGGCTACAGCATGTCCAAGAAGTACATGAATTTCAAGGAGGGTCAGTCATGTTTTGGAGTGGTGGGATAATGCTGGGACAGCGAAAGCCGCTCCACAGTTTTGACGGCACAGTGGTGGGCGAGCGTAACATTCGTGAGGTGCTGCGACCAACTTGAAGAAATCGACAATGAATTCATGATTTTTGGACGAGAATGCAAGACCACATCGAGTAGGGGTGGTACAAAATTTCCTTCAGAATTCCGATAATGCCAGAATGCAATGGCCTACAATGTTACCGAACATGAAATGGATCGAAAGTTCATGGGATATGCTGAAGCGTGCTATTGCTCAATGTCCAAACTCTCCCACTTTCCGACAAGAGGTCATCGAGTCCACCGACGAAGAGCGGGATGGCCTCCCGGAAGACGACCTAATTACCGCGGTAATGGAGTAAGCAGAAAAGAAGGCAGAACCTCCAGAAAGATGTACAGGCCAGAGAAAAGGACAGATAGAACATTGAGGCAGAGGGAGCATGAAGATCTCTCCAAGAATATGGAGAATGTAACTGATACAATGCACACGAGAAAACTTGAATTTTTCTGAGTACATCTTCAGAATGAGTGATAGTAGAATGACGGAGAAAATGAGGTCACCAAACTCAAGAAAACCACAAAATGGGTCGAAGAAACAAGGAAAGACAAGGAGGAATTTGGGACCAATCCAACAGAAATCTGGAATAGAGAGGATTTTCGAACGGTCCGACTCGTTGGCTGAATGATCAGCGTACTGGCCTTCGGTTCAGAGGTTCCCGGTACGATTTCCGGCCAGGTCGGGGATTTTAATCGCCTCTGATTAATTCTTCTACACTACACTACCAACTACCACAGAAACACGCAATAGTGATTACATTCCTCTATATAGGGTTGGCGTCAAGAAGGCCATCTGGCCGTAAAACAGGGCCAGATCCACATGTGCTATGCAGTTCGCACCCGCGACTCCACAGGCGTGGGCAAAGTGGTAGGAAGAGAAGAGGATTAATAAATAAGAAGTGGTTCGAACGAAGGTTGACGAATTTAAGGGGTTCCAGGAACAAGTACCAGACCTCGATGAAAGAACGAGGAACCGCAACAAAATAAGGAAGAAATTCTTGAAGGAAGAGAAAAGACTTACCAAAAAGAAAAAGAAATGAATATATAATTAAATGATTTAATTAAACTCGTGTTCTCGTCCCGGGGTGGTCCAGTTCATTTTTTACAATTCGCCATACGTCGCACCGAAACAGATACGTCTTATGGCGACGATGTGATAGGAAAGGCCTAGGAGTGTGAAGCAAACGGCCGTGGGCTTAATTAAGGCGTGAAAATGGGAAACCACAGAAAACCATTTTCAGGGCTGCCGACAGTGGGGTTCGAACCCACCATCTCCCGGATGCAAGTTCACAGTTGCGCCCCTAACCGGTCCAGCTCTTTTCAGAAGGTGAGCTGAATGAAGCGTTTGATATTAGTAAATCTTATGGCGGGGGGTCATTTGAAAATCTGCGTCACGAAACTGTTGTTGTTTGAGTCATCAGTCCATACACTGGTTTGATGCAGCCCTCCATGCCACCCTATCATGTGCTAACCTTTTCATTTCTACATAATTGCCGCATCCTACATTTGCTCTAATGTGCTTGTAATATTCGTACCTTAGTCTACCCCTACCGTCCTTACCCTCTAAACTTCCCTCAAAAACCAACTGCACAAATCCTGGGTGTCTTAAGATGTGTCCTATCATTCTCTCTCTTCTTCTGGTCAAATTTAGACACAACGATCTCCTCTCAAAAATCTGATTCAGTATCTCTTCATTCGTGATTTGATCTACCCATATCACCTTCAGCATTCTTCTTTAACACCACATTTCAAAAGCTTCAATTCTCTTCCTTCCTGAGCGACTTATCGTCCACCTATCACTTCCATACAATGCCACGCTCCAGACGAAAGTCTACAAAAACATATTTCTAATTAATATATCAATGTTGGAAGTGAGCAAATTTATTTTCGTAAGAAAGCTCTTCTTTGCCTGTGCTAGTCTGCATGTTAGCCGCTCCTTACTTCTACCATCGTTAGTTATTTTTCTAATTTAATAATTAAATAAATAAATAAATAAATAAATAAATAAATAAATAAATAAATAAATAAATAAATAAATAAATAAATAAATAAATAAAACCGCCAGTACCACCCAAGGTCCTCAGCAGTCGCCTTGTCGCCAGAAGAACAATACTGCACCGCAGAGAATTTCATTTAAGACCTTATGAAGTAATAGCTGTGCTCTTTTGAGGTCGTTTATGGGAGAAACGTGCATGGAATACTGGCGGGGAGTCCGTTGTCTGGAATCTCTTGAGAATTCAAGCAATGTGTTTCACAATGGATACCAGAGCACTATATATGGAGACAGATCGTCCGACTAACCTTTCTTCCACTTTTGCTGCGAAGGTTGGGCTAACTACTTGTCGTCGGGATCAACTGCTAGCTGTCAGTATTTATAGGTCCACACAGGCTCACACTAGAATTTTATACACGAGTTCGTGCCAGTCCAGCAGAAATAAGAGTAGCATCCTTCGTTCCGTTACTGGATGTAGGAATGGACAGAATACTCTTCTCTCACTAACATTACTCCATTGCTTTTTCTTCTTCTTGTATCATACCCTCATCACATGTTGGCTGGCCAGGAAAGTAATAAAATATTGCTCAAGATTAAGAAGGAGAGAAGGGAGGGACATACTGAATTTAGCATACAAACAACAGGTGGAACACTTAAAGGATGATTACTGGCTAAAGAAAGTGAAAAGGATAATCGACAGAATAGGAATGGGAGGCTACGGTGGTAAAAGAGATTCAGTATAAAGATAAGGAATTCAGTAAGAAAGTAACGGTTAGAGTGAAGGATATTGAGAAACAGACGATTATGGAAGAATGCGGAACTAAAAGGATACTGCTGGAGTTTTGTAAAATTACACACAATGTGCCAATAAGGAGAGAAAGGCTTCCTAACTAAGAAGTGAGACGAATAAAAATAAGAGTTAGATAGTGAGAGAAAAATAATGAAAATCAGTGTCTACTGTGTGGAGAAGAAAGAAGCGCATATATTTAGAGTTCGTACTGCACCCGAAGAACTGAGAGTTAAATATTTGGGAAGTGAATATGGAAAAAAAATAGAAGAGAGAAAGAGAGAATTATATACAATTGCTAAACTATAGAATAAAGAGTGGACTACAGCGGTGCAACGGTTCAAATCCCATTACAAACATTTATCTGTATTATTATTATTATTATTATTATTATTATTATTATTATTATTATTATTATTATTATTATTATTATTGTTGTTGTTGTTGTTGTTGTTGTTGTTGTTGTTGTTGTTGTTGTTGTTGTTGTTGTTGTTGTTGTTGTTGTTGTTGTTGTTGTTGTTGTTGTTGTTGTTGTTGTTGTTACGGGGATACCCGTGGACCAGCAGAGGTGAAAGAAGGTGCCGGGGTGAATGGCTCTAACTACAAAATCAAAGTTAATTTAAAACTGTAACAAAGGTTATATTTTTTCTTAAAAAAAAAACAAGTAACAATGTAACAGGTACCAGTAGCAATAAACAAGTCTTAGGAAAGACAAGATTGGTGGTATAAACAGATCTTGGGCTTCAAGCCCTCACTTCACAATTCCTGAGCTACATGCTCAACTTTTCAAAGATCACAACTTTACTTAAGGGCTGAAATCCCCTAATACGTGGAGCCCTTGCTCCAGCAATTACAATATCCGGCCTCCCAGAGGCACTTTTACAACACTAGAAAAAGAGCTAACGTGCTCTCAGTTCTCAAGCCTACTGAAGGCAATATCAGAAAATTACAATTACTTGCCATCAAGGCACAACTTACAAAATTTGAAACAGGGGTATCTAGTACCCAACCTACTGGGCCGTAGTAGAAAAGAACAGGTTAAGTAAATGGCCGAAAACACAAATATAATGGAGGGGTGTATCTGCACTCCAAGATATGAAGTCTGAAAACCTAAGGGGCACTAGGCCGATGAAACAGGGGCTATTCCCAAACTATGGAGGTGACTCGTATAAGAATAATTTAAGACATTACGGAAAGGAAGAAAACCAGTTACAAAACGTAGTCACCTCAAACCAATATGAAGGGGAGCTCGACAGGGTACGTCACTCTCTATCCCCGAATATTACACTTGGAGATTTCATGAAATTTTCACATTAGCCGGCAGAACTTACATTTTACAGAATACTGGCGGGGAGTCCGTTAGAATAAAGAGTGGACTACAGCGGTGTAACGGTTCAAATCCCGTTACAAACATTTATCTGTTAAGTTTTCGGACCTTTCCCTCAGGTTAAACTGCGGAGGTAGCAAAAAAGTAAGATGTTAGATGGCCATTACCTTCTTGAAGAACTGCTACCTGATGAAAGAGGCGCCTCCCGCCTCCTGCTTGACACATACACTAAGTTAGATGACGATCAATTGGCCAAGAGACGTGAAAATCCGCAGTTTATAAACCCTCGGGGAAAGTTCGAGACCTTTCATGATAATCAAGACACACCCACAGGGTTTTATTGGTCAAATTTAAAAGTGATACTCAGAATCGAAGAAGAAATACGGGATTGGTTGGAAATTAATTACAAAAATTAGGGATTGGCTGGATTCAAAACTGGCGGAAAGAAAAGATCAATATTGCCAACCCAAAAATGAATGAACGAAATTTAGGAAAGAAAAAACTTATGAATACAAAACTTCTTCAAATCAAGGTTCTTTCACTTCGCACCAGGGTGCATGATCATAGTTTTTGAGCAGTGACATCTGTTGAAGAAAGTTCAAACTTCTTGATAAAGGGCTAACAAAACAAGTAGAAATTCACACAGTACTGGAAACTTCACAATAACAAATTTACGTCAAATTACTGTAGTGACATCTTCTGAGTAGAAGTTTAAGAAGGTCTAGTTTCAAGTTCACTGTTCCTCCCGTAGAGGAGTTCTATTAAGCGCAACATTTAAATACGCGGCGTTGGGGTGTACCTCCCGGTACAATTATTATTATTACTATTTGTATCGTTATAATTATTACTGAATTATGCTTTACTCAATTCTATAATCCGATTTCGCTAAATATTAAATAATTATCGCCTTGCTTCATTTTATTTAATTTATTATGTATTATATACATATATATGTGTGTGTGTATCAGCTTTAATATAATGTACACGGCGAGATTTGTTCCTTTATATAAGATACAGTATGTATTTATTTTGTGAAACAACTTTTAAGACATTGCATTACGTGTCGAGTCATGCCTTATGCCCGTACGTCCTTTAGAAGCATGAGGTAATTTAGAGAGTTCTTACTCTGCCTTAGGCTATTGCAACACAATCTGTAACACTTGGGAGCTGGATCTGAGTGATGCCATAGACCGTTTTAACCATGACGTGGGTGTAATACCATGTGCCAATTAGTGTCTATAAAAGGAGGCGTCTCCTACAGCGGTCAGTCAGTTGGAGGCAGAGCCTTACCAGTCAGTTGGATGGAGCCTTGGTCGATGGATACGTAGTCTTCAGTGACCAGATGGATTAAATGTTCGGAGTGTGTTTCGTGTATCTGTTCGGTCGAGTTCTTGTGCCAGATCGGTAACGGCCGAAGACTGAGTCGTCGTAATGCAGACTAATAGTTATCAGTGAATTACTTGTAAAGTTGAATGAGCAGTGTGGTTATAATTTCAAGCCATGCTATATCTGTTCTGTGAAACTAAAATGAGATGCCTACAGCTGATGCCACTTCCAAGGAATTCGTCATAATAACACTCAAAATGTTCAAGATACTGTTAAGTGAAACAGTGAGGGGATAAATTACTTGTACAGATTTTAAATGTCCGGTCAAGAGGATTTCAAATGCAATGCCTAGAGTTTCTTTGCGTTGTAATTTCAGAGTTTTATATTGTCATTGAAATTATCGCAGCAAGTCTCACCATTTCAATTCAAAATTTAAAGAATATATTTTGTTTAGCATCAAATACCGTCCACCTCTGTGGTTTAGAGGTTAGTGTAATTATCTGCCACTCCCGGAGGGTTGGATTCGATTCCCGGCTCTGCCACGAAATTTGTAAAGTGGTACGAGGGCTGGAACCTGGTCCACTCAGGCTCGGGAGGTCAAATGAGTAGAGATGGACTCGATTCCCACCTCGGCCATCCTGGCAGTGGTTTTCCGTGGTTTCCCATTTCTCCTCCAGGCAAATGCCAGGATAGTACCTAACTTAAGACCACGGCCGCTTCCTTCCTGCTTACTTATCTATCCCTTCCAATCTTCCCATCCCCCCACAAGGCCCCTGTTCAGCATAGCAGGTGAGACCGCCTGCACGAGGTGCTGGTCATTCTCCCCAGTTGTATCCCTCAACCCAATGTCTCACGCTCCAGGACACTGCCCTTGAGGCGGTAGAGGATCCCTCCCTGTGTCCGAGGGAAAAAGCAACCCTGGAGGGTAAACATATTAAGAAAGAAAGTAAGAAAGAAAGAAAGAAAGAAAGAAAGAAAGAAAGAAAGAAGTACAAAATACAATTAATTGTTTTATTTCAATGGTAGATCAGATAACGTCAAATTTTAGTTGGGTAGCCAAACGTCAATGTCCTTTTCCCAGAACCTATATGTTATGCTGCCAAAGTAAGCTTATTACGTCACACCCTAGAGATATTCAAGATTCTATTTCTACTACTGTTACATTTATTTGTAGCTGGCGGCCATTATAAATCAAAGTGTTAGTATTTCTGGTTACTGTATGTGGAAACCTGAAGGTAAGTACAAAGTGAGACCACATAGTGCGACGATCGAGTATTTTATTTCACGCATATTGTTTTATCTATATGTGAGCAATCACAGCGGGAATAATAGCAAAATTATTTTGTATTTTTTAAAAAAATGTGGGGAAAAGAAATTAAAAATTCAGAACAAATGCGAATGACAATAATGAAGGATAAATATAATTTCTAGTTGGTTAATTTTTTTTTGCTATTGGATTTACGTTACACCGACACAGATACGTCTTACGGCGACGATGGGACAGGAAAGGGCCATGGCCTTAATTAAGGTACAGCCCCAGCATTTGCCTGGTGTGAAAATGGGAAACCACGGAAAACCATCTTCAGGACTGCCGACAGTGGGGTTCGAACCCACTATATCCCAAATACTGGATACTGGCCGCACTTAAGCGACTGCAGCTATCGAACTCGGTAGTAGGTTAAATATGCTATCAAATGTAGTAATATATAAACTGTCGTGTCATCTTCTATTTTTAATTCAGCCGTTAAGTAGCTTACAGGTGAAACGAATGAGAACATCCCTTCATTCATTAATTCACTCATTTATTCATGCATTCATGAAACTCTCTCTTCAGTTGGTGGTTATCCTGACTGGGAGAAAGGACGCTCAATGCAGTCATCCAATCATTCAATTCAGTCATAAGGCATGTTGATAATTGTAGGATACTCCTTGAGACTTGTGACACAAAAGTAAGAATTAAATGAGGTAAGGAAGGGGAAGATACATGTTGTCCCAGACAATATAGCATTGTTAGTAATAGTCAAATATAATTATAAGAGGAAAATGACCGGGCGAGTCGGCCGTGCGGTTAGCGACGCGGAGCTGTGAGCTTGCATCTGGGAGATAGTGGGTTCGAACCCCTCTGACGGCAGCACTGAAGATGATTTCCGTGGTTTCCCATTTTCACACCACGGAAATGCTGGGGCTGCTCCTTAAATAAGGCCACGGCCGATTTCTTCCCACTCCTAGCCCATTGTCGCCACAAGACCTGTGTCGGTGCGACGTAAAGCAAATTGCAAAAAGAGGAAAATGTATTGCATGTATCAAACTTAATGAATTGTAATAAATGAATGAATGGAAATCCACAGCCAGTTTCCAGTCATTCGACCGGGTCTGGAATGAAATGAATGAAGCCCCATCTAGCGGCGAGTATAGGAATTGTGCCGGGTGCCGAAGCCTGTCGCACTCCTCTGGGCTAATTATCATCGTTGTATTGTTATTATTATTCCTTAATGCAATCAACTGTTAAAATGCATGTAATGGATCAGGGTCCAATAGACAGAATGTTTCTTCCTCGGCTGCTGTTCCATAGCAGTAGGATGAGGACATTAATTCATTTTCACCTGTTCGATAATGCGAGCTCTCCGCAGTTTCTGGTTATCCATGGCTGGAAGTGAAGAGTTTCCTTTTCCTGCCATGCATGTATGAATTCTGTAAATTCATTCATCAGTCAATTACTAATGCTCTCTCCCCGGTTGGCGGTTATCCATGACGGGGGGAGAAGAGTTTTTTCATTCATTCATGCAGCTATTCATTTACTCAATTCATGTCTGTTGAATGTGGAGGAGAACTGTGTACAAACTTAGGACAAAAATAAATGAGCGAGTACTCACAAGATATGTGGAACAACCAATGGATCACCAGCACAAGGCGGCTAACAAGGGACTTGTTCTTTCCAAATATTCAAGACAGACTACAAAGTAGATTATTGCAACATGAACATATTATAACTCAGTTTCTGAGAGGACACTGAAAGTTTGGATGGTACTTACAGAGGTTTAAAATTAATATTCAGAAGCCCTACAGCTGTACCTGTGAAATACCACAAACTGTTCCCGATCTTTTATTTGAGTGTCCAATTTTTGACAGGAGTAGATATGAATTATTAATGCATTTAAACGTGTCTAATATTGAATACCAAGCACCTCTCACTATGGTATTTCAGAGAAGATGCTGTAATAAAGTGTTTGTTTAATTTCCCCATCTCATTTAAAAGTCATCTCCATTTTAAATTCAATTGGCATGTATTAACTTAGTCTCACTATCTATATCCCTAATATACTACTTGTAAAATAGGGTTTGAAACTGGATATTCAATAATAATAATAATAATAATAATAATAATAATAATAATAATAATAATAATAATAATAATAGTAATAATAATGCCACTCATGCTGGGGAAGAAGAACAAAGGTGTTGCAATAAATTGCCTAGCATTTGCAGATGACTTTGCCATACTTTCAGAAAGCCTTACAGATGCAGCAATGCAAGTCAGTCTCCTTGAAAAGACAGCCAACATGACAGGCTTGAGAATCTCTGCCGAGAAAACAAAATTTTTGACGAATATAAAAAGTGCCCCAAAGTTTTTAGTAACGGATATTGGTCAAATAGAAAAGGTACATACATACATACATACATACATACATACATACATACATTATCATTATAGACTGTTATGCCTTTCGGCGTTCAGTCTGCAAGCCTCTGAGAATTTACTAAACGTCGCCACAATCCTCGATTTACAACTAGTGTTGTGGCCTCATTTAGTTCTATACCTCTTATCTTTAAATCGTTAGAAACCGAGTCTAACCATCGTCGTCTTGGTCTCCCTCTACTTCTCTTACCCTCCATAACAGAGTCCATTATTCTCCTAGGTAACCTATCCTCCTCCATTCGCCTCACATGACCCCACCACCGAAGCCGGTTTATGCTTACAGCTTCATCCATCGAGTTCATTCCTAAATTAGCCTTTATCTCCTCATTCCGAGTACCCTCCTGCCATTGTTCCCACCTGTTTGTACCAGCAATCATTCTTGCTACTTTCATGTCTGTTACTTCTAACTTATGAATAAGATATCCTGAGTCCACCCAGCTTTCGCTCCTGTAAAGCAAAGTTGGTCTGAAAACAGACCGATGTAAAGATAGTTTCGTCTGGGAGCTGACTTCCTTCTTACAGAATACTGCTGATCGCAACTGCGAGCTCACTGTATTAGCTTTACTACACCTTGATTCAATCTCACTTACTATATGACCATCCTGGGAGAACACACAACCTAAATACTTGAAATTATCGACCTGTTCTAGCTTTGTATCACCAATCTGACATTCAATTCTGTTGAATTTCTTACCTACTGACATCAATTTAGTCTTCGAGAGGCTAATTTTCATACCATACTCATTGCACCTATTTTCAAGTTCCAAGACTGTAGGCTTTCGGCGCAGTCTGCCAATAAGACCAAGTCGTCAACATAGGCCAAACTGCTTACTACATTTCCACCTAACTGAATCCCTCCCTGCCATTTTATACCTTTCAGCAGATGATCCATGTAAACTACGAACAGCAAAGGTGAAAGATTACAGCCTTGTCTAACCCCTGTAAGTACCCTGAACCAAGAACTCATTCTACCATCAATTCTCACTGAAGCCCAATTGTCAACATAAATGCCTTTGATTGATTTTAATAATCTACCTTTAATTCCATAGTCCCCCAGTATGGCGAACATCTTTTCCCTCGGTACCCTGTCATATGCTTTCTCTAGATCTACGAAACATAAACACAACTGCCTATTCCTCTCGTAGCATTTTTCAATTACCTGGCGCATACTGAAAATCTGATCCTGACAGCATCTCTGTGGTCTGAAACCACACTGGTTTTCATCCAACTTCCTCTCAACGACTGATTGCACCCTTTCTTCCAAGATACCGATGAATACTTTGCCTGGTATACTAATCAATGAGATACCTCGATAGTTGTTGCAATCCTTCCTGTTTCCTTGCTTATAGATAGGTGCAATTACTGCTTTTGTCCAATCTGAAGGTACCAAGGTAAAGAAATTCAAATATTTGGGTGAGACAATTCAAGAAAATGGTTTAGAAAAATCTGCTATAGAGGAGAGGATACAAAAGATGGAAAGAGCGTACGGTGTAACTAAGAATACTTACAATAAAAAGTGCTTATCAAGAAAACTTAAAATAAAGCACTACAACACAGTAGTGACACCAGAATGCCTTTATGCCAGCGAATGTCTAGCACTGAACTACAAGCTTGATAAATTAGAAATATTATAAAGAAGAATTATAAGGAAAATATTAGGTCCTCTAAGAATTGCAGAGTTTTGGAAATTAAGAAGTAACGATGAAATTTACCAGAACACATAAAACATATCAGAAACAATAAGAAAAAGGAGATTGCTATTTCTTGGACACATTTACAGAATGGATGAAAATAGACTAACTAAACGAATCTTCAAGTACCTTTGGGAAAAGAAATCAACTACCACATGGATTCAAGAAGTCAAGAAAGACCTGGAAAGGAACAAAATACGAGAAGAATAATTATTGGAAAGAAAGATTTTTAGGAAGAAAGTCTTACAAATGGAAGGATTACAAGGGAGGAAGGAAAAGAAAACAGGCACAAAGTAGACTGAAGACAGGAAAAAGAAACACAGCGAAACAATGAAAGAATACTGGAAGAAAACGAAAGAACAACTAAGGAGGAACAATTGAAATTGTAACGTGGTCCTTAGAAGGCCGGAACGCAATAATAATAATAATAATAATAATAATAATAATAATAATAATAATAATAATAATAATAATAATAATAATAATAAAATTGTTACTTAAACTATGAATATGACTAACACATTAAACAACACGTATAATGTAGTAGTTTGATACAAATGTAAAGGTCAATAAAACACGTATTTTAAACAAATACATCTTATATTTATAGTTCAATGAATGAATATGTGACAGTAACGAAATAAAACTTTTCGCTCATATAGAATTCCGTTCAAAAAAAGAAAGACCTAATTGCTTTTGATAAGCAAATGACAGTGATCATTGACGAAACAAATGTGTCGCTCATATGGAGTAACTGTTAAAAGTTGTAACTTCAGACAAAACAGCAGAAGTAACTTCATAACCTCGCTCCCAACTAACGATGTGTTCCTCATCTCTGGACGCAAGCTGCCGAAAATGGAGAGATGGAAAGTTCATGCTAAACAACCGGAAATCCCTATCCTGCTGACAGGTGAGTTGAGTTTTATTTTGCCCTCGATTGCATCCTGTACTCAGACGACACTGTGGAGAAAAAAAAAAGGAATTGCAGAAAATCCTTGATCACTTAACAGCTATATCATACTGAAGAGACTAATTCTCTTCCGTTCATCGTACTTAAGCAATGTTAGGCGTGGTCAGTACTTGGATGAGTAACTACGCGGGAACAGTGGAAATACCTCACGGTCATCACTATAATCACCTAGATGTTAATACAGTAAAACCTGCTCAAAGTGAAATAGCAAGGAACCAAAAATAAATTCCGAATTAGACAAGTTTCCGCATTACCTGTATCTGCCTATGCTTGATGTACGTAGTACACTTTCAATAAACATTACTGCGCTTCTTTCTCTTCTTCTTTTCTTCGTGGGGCCTCTAAATATTAGTTCCTAATTAGCGTCGACCTCTAAGATATTTTGCTACCATGCTTTTCCTTCACTCCCACCTTCCCTTCACAAAGTTGCAGGTTGTTCTTATTGAGTCTTCTTGGATTTTTTTCTCTCTCTTCACCTGGTAGTCCTAGAGTGGAGAGTTTGATTCTACCCCCAACACCTTACATTCGAAAAGTATGTGTTCAGCTGATTCCTCTGCTTCATTGCATTTCCTACGTATACTGTCTCGTATTACTCCAATTCTATGTAGGTGTTTCTTCAGATGGCAGTGTCCTGTCAACAGTCCTACTACCCATGTTTTATTTTCTCTGCTGAGTTCCAACAGTTCTTTAGTATGCTTCTAGTTTGGTCCTTTTATCAGTTCCTTTGCAAGCCTGCAACCTGGAATTACTGCACTTTATTATTGATGATGCTTGTTGTTTTAAGGGGCCTGACATCTAGGTCATCGGCCCCTGATGGTACGAAATGAGACGAAATGCAATGAAAAAATAAAAATCCAAAATCCTCCACTGACCAGAATTCAAAGCGTGAGAACGAAAAATGAAGGGATGGATATGAAGTTAAAACAATCAGTGGACCCGCAATGCCTCAGTCTCAGAAACTGAAGGAGAACAATAGTAATACTGACCAAGGGACTGCTTCTAGAGCTCAATACTGAATCGATGATGCTTGCGATCTAAAGGGGTCCAAAATATAGGTTATCGGCTCTCATAATGGTACTTATCGCTTGGAAAGTAGAACCATGGTATTTGACATGATGTGGTACTAATCAAAAGTATCGTAGACTCGCGGTATTCCACATATTATGGTACTTGTCACAGGTAATGAAATTCGCACAGGTAATACAGACCTATGGTTTTTCACACACAGCGGCGCCATTTATAGGCAACGCAAACCTATGGTTTTCATCACGTAGCCTAAGTGTACTAACCACAGGGACTCGTACTACCCGTGGTGTTCCTTATATAGTGGGTACTAATCGTAGGCAAGCCAGAACCCTGGTGTCGCTCATATAGTGCTACTAATCACATGTACCGTAAAAGCCTGACCGCACGGTGCTCCTGATTGCTACTAATCACAAACCTATTTGGTACCTAACATAGTGGTTCTACGCGCAAGTAATAGCGACCCATGGTGTTCCCCGCTGGGTGGTACAAATCACAAGTAGTTTCATGGTTCTAATCCAGTCATCCCTTGGTCAAACCTTTTAGTCGCCTCTTACGACAGGCAGGGGATACCGTGGGTGTATTCTTCGTCTGTGTCCCGCACCCACAGGGGGTTGTATGTTTGGTCCGCGAGAGGTATTTTATTTCTCTCAAGTCCGCCGGCAAGCCGGTTAGGACCCCACCATCCGCCACCTGGGACGCGCCACGTGGGAGTATCACCTCTCCCCAGCGTAGCAGGTTCGTGGACTTTATTATTACATTCAGAATGAAGCACATTCTTGCACTATCAGAACACAGGGCTTTCTTCCACTGATCAAAGAAACTAGTTTCCTCTTCTTTCTAATCGCATCTTTCTGAATGCTGTGCTAAGCTGAACACATTAGTTCAAGAAGAGTGGAAGAGTTCGATGTAAAGACAAATTGCTTCACGTCACAAAAGCACTGTGGGCCTGTTTGTGGGTTTGAATCTTTTGATCTTCATCTTCTTGCTCGTCTTCTTCTTCCATCTCCTCCTCTTTCTCGGTCTTTATCATTGCTAGAATGGCTGTAACTGATTCGAAAATTTGGTGTGTCGTAAGTTGTTCGTCACTTCGAATGGAGTTCTCGTCTCTCACGGAACGTTTTTTTTTTTTTTTTTTTTTTTTTTTCGCTTGACATAAATTGAATATTACCGATGTTTTTCCAAACACTTCATTTGTTTCACACGTGCGTTAGTTTGACCGAACAATGACACTGATCATATCAGCACCAAAAATGCACAAATATTGTATGTAGGAATACATCTATTCCTAATGTTTTCCGCATTGTGAAAGTAGGTTTTAAAGAATTCCTACATTTTTCGTTTTCGTTTCCGCGTTGAGGAGATTCCGTATTATACAAAAGTAAGAAGATTGTAACGCCGTAAGCTTCGCCGTGAGCGAGAAAATATTCCATATTGAGCAAGTATCCGCTTTGAACACGTTTTACTGTATAAGTAAATATCTTCAGTGGGGTACTGACATTAACTAGATCATAAATAACGGTAACAGGTAGTCAGAGGTTGTAGTAAATAAGAATGCAAAGGAGAGGGCATATGAGTCACTTGCAAGACCCAAATTAAAGTATGGTTTCAGTGTATGGGACCCTCGCCAGGACTACTTGATTCAAAAACTGGAAAAGATTGAAAGGAAAAGAGCATAATTTCTTTTAGGCTATTTGTTCGGGGCGTCGACCCATGTGGATCTTTTGCCCCTACTGGCACCATATTGTATGAACCTGCGTGTAATTGGAATGGCGGTAGTGTGAAATGTTGTGTGTGAGGAAAGGAAGATTAAGGACGTCACAAAAATCCAGTCCCCAGGCCAGGGATATTAATCATTACAATTTAAAAACCCTGACTTGGCCGAAAATCGAACCCGGGGCCGCCGGGTGACAGGCGGACGCACTGCCCCCTACACCGCGGGGCCGGACAACGGTATTTTCGAAAGAAAAAAAAAAGAGTGGCGTGAACAAACTTGAATGGCATTTTTAGTTGGAATTCAAGGGAGAAAATTCGGGCAAATATTCCTTTTTCTTTTCCTTTTCTTTTCAAGAAGATGAATAATGGATTAGAATAATTTACCAGGAGCAATGTTTGCTATATTCCCAACTTCTATGAACCACTGCTACGGAATCCGCCACCTGGGTGACAGCCCTGAATGCAGATTGATTGATTGATTGATTGATGAAAGGCACTAAAGACTGTTCTCGTATTAGTCGGAAGAAAATAGAGTATCTTCTTTTCCTAACGCTTTTTCCCCACACCTGTGGGGTTGCGAGTGCGAACTGCGTAGCACATGTGGATTTGACCCTGTTTTACGGTCGTATGCCCTTCCTGACGCCAACCCTACATGGCGGGATGTAATCACTATTGCGTGTTTCCGTGGTGGTTGGTAGTGTGGTATGTTGTCTGAATATGAAGAGGAGAGTTTTGGGACAAACACCCAGTCCCCAAGCCAGAAGAATTAATCAGAAGCGATTAAAATCCACGACTCGGCGGGGAATTGAACCTGGGAGCCTCTGAACCGAAGGCCAGTACGCTGACCATTCAGCCAACGAGTCGGACTCGAGAAAAAATGGAGTATATGTGGTAGAAATTCTCCACTGATACAGTCATTTACTATCAGTTCAATGTTAACGGTAATCCAGTCAATGAAGTTAAAAAGACTAAGTACCTAGACCCAATAGGTAACATCAATGAAGTGATATAGCATCGCGTGAACACCGGCTAGACTGAGCAAAAATATCAGTGAGGAATGTTTCGCGACGTCTCTAAATCCAGTGGTGGAAGCGTTTTATATATATATATATATCTCAGATTTCTCGCTATACATTACATCATACTTATAAAATTATATCCTGTAACACTCTGAACCGTAAACTTTGATTTTATTATAGTTTTTTCCCCCTAATCGCATAGCTTGCATTGCATCAATGTTGTTTTTTCAGTAAAGACTGCGAGACTGCATTATGCATGACTTTAGTCTATTACTAGTTATGTATGATGTCGTCTCCCTTTTCCCTTTCATGGCTGGCTAGAAATTATTTGCTGGGATTATTGCAAGAACATCGTGGATTCTATCATATTTTCTCACATTGTCTATTTAATATATTCTAAAATGCGTTAGGTTAATATTTAGAGCCCAGAATTTTAGGCAGTATTTGGTTAGAATGTAAACTTACCGAAGTAACAGGTATATACTAGTCTGTACAACTGTTATGCTGAGTTTTGCATAAACATAAGGGGTACGGCCCAGCAGAACTCCTAAGATTTATGTTACTCTCGCTACATTACGGAAGAACGGGTTAGACGACGCTTAATAACCAAATTCTTCTTCTTTATCGGTTTACCCTCTAGAGTCGGTTATTCCCTCGGACTCAACGAGGGGTCCCACCTCTACCGCCTCAAGGGCAGTGTCCAGGAGCTTCAGATTCTGGGTCTGGGATACAACTGGGGAGGAGGACCAGTACCTCGCCCAGGCTATGTTGAACAGGGTCCTTGCGGGAGGATGGGAAGATTGGAAGGGATTGACAAGGAAGAGGGAAGGAAGCGGCCGTGGCCTTAAGTTAGGTACCATCCCGGCATTTACCTCGAGGGAAAGTGGGAAAACCACTTCCAGGATGGCTGAGGTAAGAATCGAATCCACCTCTACTCAGTTGACTCCCTGAGGCTGAGTGGACCCCGTTCCAGCCCTCGTACTACCTTTCAAATTTCGTGGCAGAGCCGGAAATCGACCCCGGGCTTCCAGGGGGTGGCAGCTAATCACACTAACTACTACACTACAGAGGCGGAAAATAACCATATTACCAAATGAAATATCATAACCAAGGATACTAGGTAAGGAATATTTTGGAAACGGTAGGAATGAGGTGTCCGCCTCTGTGGTGTAGTCGTTAGTGTGATTAGCTGCCAGCCCCGGAGGGCCGGGTTTTATTCCTGGCTCCGCCACGAAATTTGAAAAGTGGTAAGAGGGCTGGAACGGGAGGTCAACTCAGTAGAGGGGGGTTCGATTCCCTCCTCAGCCATCCTCGAAGTGGTTTTCCGTGGTTTTCCGTGGTTTCCCATTTCTCCTCCAGGCAAATGCCGGGATAGTACCTAACTTAAGACCACGGCCGCTTCCTTCCCCCTTCCTTGCTTATCCTTTCCAGTCTTCCCATCTCCTCACGATGCTCCTGTTCAGCATAGCAGGTGAGGCCGCCTGGGCGAGGTACTGGTCTTTCTCCCCAGTTATATCCCCCAACCCATAGTCTCAAGCTCCAGGACACTGCCCTTGAGGCGGTAGAGGTGGGATTCCTCGCTGAGTCCGAGGGAAAAACCGACCCTGGAGGGTAAACAGATTAAGAAGAAGACGAAGGAATGGGGTACTACTGTGAAAGGGCTTGCTTAGCGCAGCAAAGAATATATATATTCCGAACAGTGAAGGACACTGACAAGGTCACAAGCGGAATTTTGTCATGTAATTGGGAGAATGTCCGCCTCTGTGGTGTAGTGGTTAGTGTGTTTGGCTGCCACCCCCGGAGGTCCGGGTTCGATTCCCGGCTCTGCCACGAAAATTTGAAAAGTGGTACGAGGGCTGGAACGGAGTCCACTCAGCCTCGGGAGGTCAACTGAGTAGAGGATGGTTCGATTCCCACCTCGGCCATCCTCGAAGTGGTTTTCCGTGGTTTCCCACTTCTCCTCCAGGCGAATGCCGGGATGGTACCTAACTTAAGGCCACGGCCGCTTCCTTCCCTCTTCCTTGTCTATCCCTTCTAATCTTCCCATCCCTCCACAAGGCCCCTGTTCAGCATAGCAGGCGAGGCCGCCTGGGCGAGGTACTGGTCATTCTCCCCAGTTGTATCCCCCGACCAAGAGTCTGAAGCTCCAGGACACTGCCCTTGAGGCGGTAGAGGTGCGATCCCTCGCTGAGTCCGAGGGAAAAGCCGAACCTGGAGGGTAAACAGATGATGCTCCTTTGCTCTATGTTTCTATATACACGTATTACATTGCGCTCCGCACCAGCCGATAAGGCCACGTACTCCCCAAACAGATGATGACGATGATGAAGAATTGGGAGAATGAGGATAAATATAGATAATATAACAGAAGGGGAAATGAGGAGAATAATATGGTATCTAATGGGAATACACACAAATAAAGCATACAGAAAGAACAAGGATGATGACACATGTTTATTATGTTCTAAAGAAATGGGATAGGTACACCTTATGAAAGTTGTTTGGAGACAAGGGACATAAGGGGGAAATTTATGGATGAGGAGGATAATAGGAAAATTCACAATGAAACTCAATTGTACACCGTTGTAAAGTTAGTGAACAGAGAGTGGATGCACCTGGGAAGAATTGCCATATTATTCAACATTGTCAAGGGAATGGGGAGAAATAAACTGATAGAGGTATAAATTGATGCATGCTAATTAGTGACGGAATTGTGCCTAAGGTAACCTAGACAATATAACTCTGTTGATGTCTAGAGCTATTAGGTACGTATATTATTTTTATAGCATATAAGCAATGAACCGTCATATTCTATTTAAAGTGCATGTTCTGAGAAGACATTCAGGAGACGTTGGACGTGGCATGCAGGGACTGAGGATGACTACTGTGGTGACCCACACTTTGGGGTGTCACGTTTCCGGAGTATCCGATGGACCTCACGACATGTTCAAGGAGTTTCATGTTTCCTTTTGGTTTGTGTTTTGCTTTTTAAGTTCCATTTATTAACATAGTTTATCTAACATTCACCCCAGGCTATTCTTTCTCTGTTCAATTCCTAAGTCATTTATGTGTTAAAATTGATTTACGATTTTTCTTGACACTGCTTTATTTCTGTTTCTTTTACTTATTTTTTATGTATAAGTATGCTAAAGGACATTTTTATACTGCATGCATCAAAAATAAGAAAAGATTACAATAAACAATACAAGAAACAATGGGTATTATCTTATGTTATAACTACATTAGTTTGCATTCCAACATATTATTTCCTAAACATTCTAAGTCTAGATTGTATTGTACCGGGTGGGCCAAAAGTGGACTTAGGAGGTATGGACTGTTTAACACAGTTTAATGCAGTTAATACAATTTAATCTCGTGAGTGTTCTTGTAAACCTTATCTGACCAGATCTTATCCAGAACGTCTGGCTCCAAACTGATTTGGTCACGCATCAGTTCGCAGAGCTCCAATGGGCGAACGGGGGTCGTCCTCCAAACGCCCATGCACTAGTCGTGAGCAGTACGGTTTTACTTTAAGCTTACAAGAGGAGGTCGCATCGTGGCTTTCTAGAAAAGCGTTCAAATTTTGAGAACTTGTCCTTCATTAAAAAGTATTTTAGCCCTGTTCGAGCGTTTTTGCTATTGGGTCTTGTTTTGTTCAAAATGTAACGTAAAAAAGTATCCTCAAACTTTTGTAGTCTTATCCTAGCATATATTTCCGACTTGTCTCTGTGGCGTAGTCGCAAGCACACTGACGTTGGAAATTGAAGTTTCTGAGTTCGAATCCGACGTTGATAATTTTTATTTCTTTTCCTTTATTTTTAATTTTTCCGTTAAATTTTGTTTTTGGTACAACATTTAATTTTTTAGATTACATCAAATACTTCATTATTTGTTGTTATTTCTATGTACAATATTTTAATTCATATTAACAAATAAGACCAAGCAAATAAATCAATCATTGAAAAATAAAAAAGTAAAAGGAAAAGTGCTGACCAAGTTCGGACTCGAACTCGAAACCTTTAGTTCCCAACGTCAACGCACTAGCGACTCCGCAATGGAGACAAGCCAGAAATATCTACGGGAGTAGGACTAAACAAGTTTGCTATTTGCTATTTGTTTTACGTCGCGCCGACACAGATACGTCTTATGGCGACGATGGGATAGGAAAGGCCTAGGAAGTAGAAGGAAGCGGCCGTGGCCTTAATTAAGGTACAGCCCCGGCATTTGCCTGGTGTGAAAATGGGAAACCACGGAAAACCATCTTCAGGGCTGCCGACAGTGGGGCTCGAACCCACGATCTCCCGAAACAAGTTTGAGGATAGATTTTAAACATTAAATTTTGAACAGAATAAGGCCGATTGGCAAAAACGCTCGAACAGGGCTAAATTAGTTTTTAATGAAGGGTAAATCCTCAAAATGTGAACACTGTTTTAGAAAACCTTATGGCGACATCCCCTTTTAGTCAAGACGTACTTGGTATGGATAGTTCGACAGAAGCACGTCGTATAGACTTCTTTGGACCGTTTACAAATATTAGAGCCACTTTCATCTGATTTTCTTCGGTGATAGTCTTAGCACGACCAGATTTCAGGATATTAACCACCGAACTTGTGTTTTCGAATGATTTTTTTAATGTGATAGATTTCCTGGCGTATACGTGGAGCAGTGTCAGAAGCTCCTTGCCATGCTGTACGCACGTGCTCCGAATTTTCACAAGGGATCCATCGTCGATAAGTCCTGATGGATCCTCTCACCATGCTCGTCACTTACAATGCCAAGATTTGATAGAAAAAAGTCGAGGCGTGAATGAAGAAACTACATTTTTTAAGATATGGGACAACATAGATTCTGAAATGCTCTAAGCATGTTATATACTAGTTCAGCATAATTATCAGCTCGATAATTTCCTAAAAACCCTAGTTGACACTAGTAACTTTAAATTCTGAAGCTCTGAGTTTTGAGTTTAACGTAGTGCCGCACATCAACTGACAATAAAATAAATAAAATCGATATAAATGTATTAAAACGTAAACATTAAGAATTCAAATTATTAATTTAAAATTGCGACCTGATATAGAAAAGGCCGTCAGATCTGTGATCAGTATACTCAAATTATGGTTGGTACACTTGTTCAGTAGTACAATTACTGCAGAACAGTGTCAATCAATCAATCAATCAATCAATCAATCAATCAATCAATCAATCAATCAATCAATCAATCAATCAATCAATCAATCAAGTATAGTCTACATTCACAACGATTATGCTATGGGGTTTACATAAACATTAGTGGTACGGCCCATCAGAACTCCTTTAATTTATGTTACTCTTGCTACATATGGAAGAGCGGGTGGCCGACACTTCCTATTAACCATATTTGGTCCTAGGAACGAGATTATTTCTTAATATTGTGACGGTCAGCGTGTTTGTTGATGAGAACAACAGGAGATAAAATAACTCGGCCAAGATTGTACCCTACCTTCGTTAATTGAGAAGGCCCACAAAGAATAAGAAGAATATCCATTATTTGCGGTATCTGGGAATAACTCTTTGTTATTCCCGGTCAGTCTGCGTGCAAGATGTAGGTTACGATCATTACCAGGAAAGGGACATACATTTCTGTTGTGACCAGGAACTGAAAGCTTGCGGTTCGCTCGTCCGGTCGTTAGCCTAAACAGAGGAGACTTATCAAAAAACCGCGCACCGTAATGAAAAACCGTCCCAGCATTTCCGGCTGAACTCTGAGGACAGGTGACATAAAGCTCTGGCAGCTTTCTTCTCCTCGTCAGCACTGTACGCGGCATAGAGTCACAAAACCTATGACGTTGCGACGGTTATGTTGTATACTTTACGTCCCATTAACTACTCCATTTCAAGAGAAAAGACAGCTGCTCATTAATCAGTCACTCAACGTCGAAATACGAAAGCAATTTGTTACGACTTTCGTCTGGCGTGTCCTATACGTCTACAAGAACTGTACGTTGTTAAAGAAAGAACACACACTTGTTCGGTTAATGGAGATGTGGATTTGAAGAGGAAAAAAAAATACTGGAAGATCTTGGACAGAAATTCAAACTAATGAGAATGCTCTAAACCTAGTCGGCTTTCAGGTGTTTGATGAAGATGATGATGATGATGATGATGCTTGTTGTTTAAAGGGGCCTACGTCTAGGTCATCGGCCCCTAATGGTACGAGGTGAAACTAAATGGCATGATAATTAATAGAACACTATGCAACAAGGGGGCCCATGGCATGGCTTGCGAGGGGCCCATGACTGTTTCTTAATTCAGTAGCTGAAGAGTGATTTTACATCTTGATAAAGCTACACCACACAACACAGTATTACTTGTCTTACAGAGGGTTGTTCCAGACTTAGACTGCCGTAGTGCAGAGCTTCTTTCATCAGTAGGAGTCTTCTCCTTCTTCTTCCTCCTCCTCCTCCGCTTTTCCCATATCTGTGGGGTCACGGGTGCGAACAGTGACGCACATATGAGTTTGGCCATGTTTACGGCCGGATGCCCTTCCTGACGCCAACCCTACATGGAGGGATGTAATCACTATTGCGTGTTTCTGTGGTGGTTGGTAGTGTAGTGTGTTGTGTTGTG
This sequence comes from Anabrus simplex, assembly GCF_040414725.1. NCBI lineage: Eukaryota > Metazoa > Arthropoda > Insecta > Orthoptera > Tettigoniidae > Anabrus > Anabrus simplex. The sequence goes on along the minus strand of NC_090274.1, from coordinate 43,191,917 downwards.
TTGTCTGAATATGAAGAGGAAAGTCTTGGAACAAACACAAAGCACCCAATCCCCGGGCCAGAAGAATTAATCAGACGCGATTAAAAAATCCCCGATCCGGCCGGGAATCGAACCCGGGACCCTCCGAACCGAAGGCCTCAACGCTGACCATTCAGCCAATGAGTGTGACTTTCATCAACAGGAGTACGGTAATAATTTCTGAAAGAATGTGAGTTTCCCAACCTGTTCCAATAATAACCATCTCTTGCTGCCACTCACAACAATCAACAAGGCTTTTGAAGTAATTAGCAGTTCTGAGAACCCATTAGTCAACGAAGATGCGACAACAGACATTCTCCTTATCTACACTCTAAATACTGAAGTCTCGACCGTGCAGTTAGGAGCGCAGCTGTGAACTTGCACCCGGGAGATAGTGGGTTCGAGACCCACAGTCGGCAGCCCTGAAGATGGTTTTCCGTGTTTTCCCATTTTCACACCCGGCAAATGCTGAGCCTGCACCTTAAGGTCACGGCCTGTTCCTTCCCACTCCTGGCCTTTTCCTATCCCATCATTGCCGTAAGACCTCTCTGTGTCCGTGCGACGTACAGCAAATTCTTTAAAAGAAAATCTCGAACCTGTTTATAACTCTCGGCAGTCAGTATTGGTAAGTAGGCCTATGATGGACTGTTGAGCTGTAAATAGTAGTCAATTATTTGGTTCTAGGAACGAGATTATTTCTTAATATTGTGACTGTCAGCGCGTTTTGGTTTCTATAACTGGAATATGCATTTCTTGTGTGTGTGTGTGTGTGTGTGTGTGTGTGTGTGTGTGTGTGTGTGTGTGTGTGTGTGTGTGTGTCATGTAAGTGTATTATGTTAATTCCTTCGGATTTGAAAACTAAATTGCGTAACTTATTATTATTATTATTATTATTATTATTATTATTATTATTATTATTATTATTATTATTATTATTATCATCGTCGTTCATATCTGTTCGTTGTAATAATATACTAACTAGTACTACAAAATAAACTTGTAACTTTCCTTATCGGCAAACGAGGGGCCCCTTTTTAATTACTGCGGAGGACCCCGAGCTTCTTAGCGCCGCTACTTTTTTTTTTTTTTTTGCTAGGGGTTTTACGTCGCACCGACACAGATATGTCTTATGGCGACGATGGGATAGGAATGGCTTAGGAGTTGGAAGGAAGCGGCCGTGGCCTTAATTAAGGTACAGCCCCAGCATTTGCCTGGTGTGAAAATGGGAAACCACGGAAAACCATCTTCAGGGCTGCCGATAGTGGGATTCGAACCTACTATCTCCCGGATGCAAGCTCACAGCCGCGCACCTCTACGCGCACGACCAACTCGCCCGGTAGCGCCGCTACTCAAGCGAAGGAAAAGGAGAAAGGAATGTAGGAATTTTGCACCACCATGCAATGGCACATGCAATGCTCCTCCTTCCAGTCTTATCTGTCAAAACTCTCCTTTTAATTAAAGTATGAAGGCTTTCACGGCGATACAGGAGAGCGTATCTACACGACGCCACAGAGGATGACTACCGCAGCAGTAGTCGAAACACCTGGGAGAAGCGAGAAGAGTGGACCACGGCATAACAGCCCGGAAGATTTTTATTATATCTCCTTTTAATATAATGGGTATATTAATAATAATCCATGGATCAGTCGTGAAAAATCTTGCTCCACTTCATGAAACAACACGGATCTGCTTCGCTTCCATAATCCTAACATGAACTACGCTCAAGTCGGTTGGTAATGGGCCGCGCGATTTCCTGCTGATAAACGCACGCATACAAAAGAGGACGTGGGAAGGAAGATTACACATTCTGGTACTTTGCTCTGATATTTCCCACAGTGCGTGATAGAGAGACATGGTTCACAACAAATCTTACATGCTTTTATTTCTAACCTAAATTTACATTAACTAGTTAAGTAGTCTTATATGTTAGAAGATTGATAACGGTTTCATGTACCTTTCCGTATAACGGCTAGGGAGAGATTTAGCAATCAAGTTAATGGGGAAGACATTTTTCAACGGCCTGAAAGACCGCAAAGTTCCAGGAAGTGGTCATATTTATCGAGAAAGGTGTCTGGACATTCCGTACCACTTGATTTTTGAGGACATTTCGTACCATCTGCGAACGGTTTTTCCGTAATCCCCAAATATTTACGCTAGGACATTCCGTACCACTTGATGGCAAATTGGAATTCCACTTCCACGCCAGCGGGCGTAATGAGCCTGACAGACACACTTTAGAAATCAGGAACAAAAAAAAAAAAATTTACAACATCTGCTGAAGAGAACTATATTATTTTACTAATTGCCGTTTGAACTATACTTATCACTTATGTTTACGTAACTATTATAAGAAAGTCGATTTTTTGAAGTATAAAGCCTGAAACAAAACAATACAATAGAAATATACATTATGTTCGGGCGCAATGTGGCTGACGAACACAACCATGGATAATATTACTATTACTGTGATTATTTATAAACTACTGCATTATTATTGCATTATCAAGTAAGTAAAATAAAAGATTCTGATGAACTGGCCAATATGGAATTGAAGGCCATGCGGAAACAGTAAACTACTGAAAGGTGGAAGTAGCTAGGTCCCCGCGAATGGCGAATACGTATACGTGCACCAAATCAGGTCAGCTGCGCCCGACGGAAGGTTAACATCAGCAGTGGTCACACCGTGTGGAGGCTTCTGCGCCAATAGTGGACACTGGATATACAAATGAATACAGTATATTCATTAGTAAACCATTTTAACTTCGCAATACTTCCATTCTCTTTCAAGTGGTACGGAATGTACTCTCCTAAACATTTAACTGACACTTCGCAGGTAATCAGCCGGTCAAGTGGTATGAAATGTCCGGTGGTACGAAATGTCCTAGAACCACAAGAAATACTTAACGTACTAGGACGAAAAAGCCGGAAATTGTTTGTTCCATGTGGTGAGTGAAATGCACACTAAAGGAGAATATATCTGTGGAGTTGGAGGTAACACTTTTGAATGACACGCATCCCACAAAACAAACTCTGCTCGTAAATGCGAGGGCCACGGACCTGAATCTCGTGTCTTAGGGTACGTTTATGCTGCAGCTTCGCTGCTGGCACATGGATGCTCGCCCTAGCATCTCGCTGCTGACTATGGCCAGGGTACTCGCCATGGAGCTTTTACCCTGCAGCAGCCCCGCGCGCACGCTGCTGGCAGCTCTCAGCTGTAGTCGAAAATTCAAAACAGAGGAACTGATAGTTAAGGTGGTTTGTATTTTGCATAATTTGATTACAGATATAGAGGGCACGAACACTTAGACTACGAAGACGTACTTCCAAGAGAAACAACACAGCTCCAACTGAAACTTTTGAAGTGCAGAATAAATTCAGAGATTTTTTTTAACGAGTGAGTCGTAGTTCTGTTGACGAGTGTATATTACAATAATTTAGTGTACTGAATGTGAAATAAAAAGTGTAAAATGCTTCGCCTGGATTTTTCATTGCATTTCTACTGCGGGAGTTGATTGAAGAATGAAGCTACAAACGCTTCATTTCGTAATTTAATAGTGTACTTTTGAATAATATAAAATAAGGGGTTATGGAGTATCTCATTTGACTTTAGTTACGTCTTAAACAAAATGTGTTTACAGTTTGAAAAAATAACTGTCGAACCTTCCATGAAGAACGAGATACTTCACCTGCTTGTAATGATAGAATAAAAGAACAAAGTTGACGTAATCGTTCCGCATTCTTTTGCCACGTCATTACATAGTCTGATGATGATGATGCTTGTTTAAAGTGGGCTAACATCTAGGTCATCGGCCCCTGATGGTACGAGATAAGACGAAATGGATTAAAAGTTATAATTAACCCACTGACTAGGATTAGAAAAATGATAATGATGAGGAAAAGTATTATGAATTTAAAATTAGTAGTGGATCTAATTCGCAATGCCTTATTTTCCTCTAAAATTAAAAATTAAAAATTAAAAAGAGTAAAACGTAATAAAAATAAATAAGGCACTGGCATAGAAGTAAAATAATATATTTGATTCAAATTCAAATTTACAAAGATAAACACAGTCAATAGAAAAAAATAGGGTTTTTTTGCTATTTGTTTTGCGTCGCACCGATACAGACAGGTCTTATGGCGACGATGGGATAGGAGAAGCCTAGAAATAGGCCGTGGTCTTAAGGTACAGCCCCACCATTTTCCTGGTGTGAAAATGGGAAACTACGGAAAACCATCTTCAGGGCCACCGACAGTGGGGTTCGAACCCACTGTCTCCAAGATGAAAGCTCTCAGCTGCACGCCCAACTCGCCCGGTAGAGTAAAATGGTAGTTAACAATAAACCGATAAAACACAAATAGAAACTTCACTTTTAAACACGATAAAACAAGCCACTCTCCCTCATAAAACGTAGAAAAAGATCTACTGGCCGCTCGTCATCTCGTCATTCCTTTTATCCCATATGAACCTCTTGGGCATGCCGCTGGTTCCAAATCGTATTGCGTTCGAAGACAGGTTCAGATAGCAAGTGAGCAAGTGATCACTGAACGTGTGTATAGAGTGCGAAGAGAGGAGGAGTGGGAGAGCGGATGGCCTTGAAATAACCAATCACAGTCCAAGTTACAGGTTAGCAGGCGATGAGCCAGGCTCGAAAATCAAACGTGTTTGAGACCATGGATGCGGCGAGGATAGCAGTCAGCAGCGCAGCTATGAGCCGGACTCCAGAGTAAAAGCACCGATTGAGATCCACTGGTTTGTTTCATCATCGCCTAACATCGAGCAGCGAGGCTTGGTGATGTGCCAGCAGCCAGGCTGCAGCATAAACGTACCCTTACGCTTCGAGACTGTTAACCAGAATTACTCACCATCGTATGGAAAGGAGATTCCCCTTCTCCTTGGCTGAATGGTCGGTTCAGCGAACCCTATGTTCGACTCTTAGACCGGATTGTCGAGAAAGATTTGGAAAGAACCAATATAAGTGAAGAAGCACCAACAAAAAAGAGAGAGATTTTTTTTAAACATAGAGTTAAAAATGGAAGGATTCCAAGGTTGGAACGGAAAGAAAACAGGCTTAAAATGGTCCGAGCAGAGAGAAAGGAGACGTGGCCAGAACGTCGAGGAGTACTGGCGAAAGAAGGAACAACAAATTGGCATGTGGTCTCTAGAAGACCCTAACGAGAAAAGAAAGAAAGAAAATCATTATGTTATTGGTTTTACGTCCCAGTAACTATTTTACGGTTTTCGGAGACGCCGAGGTACCGGAATTTAGCCCCGCAGGAGTTCTTTTACGTGCCAAATAAAGTACTGGACAAAGAAAGACAAGGGCCACGAAGGGCGTTAAAATTAAAGACTCCCTAAGCCTCGAATGCTCTAATACCATCAGGGTCGGAAAAGAACAAGAGTTGACCAAGGGAGTTCGGAAGGATACATGAAAGTGAGGAGCCTGGCACAATTAAGTGGAAGCAATGCCGGGACTCAGCTGAGGACCTAGTGGTCGCCAATCCACACTCCCATATTGAGAGCCCCTGGGGCCCCTTTTAATCACCTCTTACGACAGGCAGGGGATGCCGTGGGTGTATTCTTCATCTGCATCCCCCACCTACAGGGGCTGGTGGTTTTAGGTCCGCAGGGCCTACGGAGACCCATTTCTACAGCCTTCGTCGCCCTGTCCTTTCTTCCACTGACTGATTGAGAATGGTACTTCCACTGCCTGTAATTCTGTTTTAATAAGTCGTGTTCTCGGACACGAGACCCCGTGGACTGTGGCTAGTGAAAGTCTTTGGGAGGTAGGCTGGCAGTAGTAAATCAATATCCTGTGTGTGTGTGTTATGTGTGAAGGTTACTGAGGCGAGAGACCCTGCCCGCTCCGTTGTTCAAGTCCCATAAGGTGAGTGTACTCTCACACAGACACTTGCCAAGACTGCGCTGGTTCATCAACCTTATCAGATATCACCATGATCCATCTTTGTTTGGACACTTTTTCTAGGAAGCAGAAGAGAATATTCTAAGCGGTAAGACAAGGTAGAGTGACTAATAGATGGAGATAGATGGCTGACCTGCCCCCTGAAGCAGTCCTTAAAAATGTTCGTATTTCTCACTCGCCATAAGTCAGCCAGATGGGACAGAGTAGAAGCAATTTTTGTTACAAGTACAGTATAAACCAAAATGTGTTGTATTTCTCCATTCTTTATTAGCCCAATAGCTAAATGATTAGCATGCTGGCCTGTGGTCCAACGGGTCCCGGATTTGATTCCCTGCCGGGTCGAGAATTTTAAGCTTAATTGATTAATTAGTGTGACTTTGGGGCTGGGTATTTGTAATGTCTTCACCATTACAAATAATCTGAAGTAGGGCCCCATCCTCACAGACATGAAGGTCCCCGACAGCCCGTCTACTCAAAAAGAGACTTACCAGGTCTCTCCGGTGGCATAGGCCATTATTATTATTATTATTATTATTATTATTATTATTATTATTATTATTATTTACAATCTGCTATACGTCGCACCGACACTGGTAAATCTTAGGCGGATCACTGTGCCTTAATGATGATGACTGCATCAAGACCCTAGATGATTATTTCCAAGGACTTTTGAATGCTAAAGAACCTACACAGCGCCTCCCAGTTAGACAACCAGCTATCCGGAAACCAAAGACGTCCCTCCTCCCACCTATGAAGAAGTCAAAGAGACCATTCAACTTCAAGCACAACAAAGCCCCTGGAGAAGACGGAATAGTAGCAGAAATGTTGAAACAAGCTGGTGAGCAAACATACACCAAGTAATCCTGGACATATGGGTTAAGGAAAGGCTCCCAGATGATGGGACATCAGCCGTTATCCACCCAATCCACAAGAAGGGAAGAAACACAGATCCGAGCAACTATACATGAATATCACTCCTTGCAGTATCGTATAAAGTCTTTTCCAAGATTCTGCAACGGCACATAACAAGACAACTGGATAAAGAATTAGGAGAACATCAAGCAGGGTTCAGAATTGCAAGGTCTTGTGCTGAACAGATAAAAAAATCCGAAGACAATCATTCAATATAGCAAGAAAAGATGTCGACAGTGGATAGCTATCCTTGACTTTCAGAAGGCATATGACTCCGTGGATAGAATCACACTCTTCAACACCTTAAGAGCTCTGGGACTAAACGGAAAAATTAATAGGTTAGTGCAAGCCACGCTGCACAATACCACTTCCAAAGTTAAGTTTAGAGGTCAATTACCAGAGAACTTCACAATCAAAACAGGGTTGAGACAAGGAGGTGGTATCCCATGCATATTATTTAACTGTGTCCTGGAAAAGATCATAAGAGAATGGACCAGGTCATTACCTGAGAAAACCGGATTAAGGATGGGGTTTAAAGCAGACAATTTGAGGATTCCATGCCTGGCCTTTGCTGATGACCTTACTTTATTAGCAAACGACATGCATGAGGTCACTATGCAGCTTCAAACACTGCGCTCTATAGCAGTTAAAGTGGGTCTCTTGATCAACATTGGAAAGACCGAGTTAATCACCAACTTTAAAGATGCCCCTACAACAATGGGGTGATACAGAACATATCAAGAGAACTAAAAATGTGAAGTATCGTGGTGAGTGGATATCGGAGAACCTAAGTGAAACGATGGCTCTTGAACAAAGTAAAATCAAGTTAGACAAGGCCTAGTTTAGTTTAGTAATGTTTTATTTTACCTGGGAAAATTAAGGCCTTCAGGCCTTCTCTTCCATTTAACCAGGCACTGAAATATACATATATTACATTTCATTACTTAAAATAATTAGATTTAATACAAATTAAATTAATAATAATTATTATTATAATACAAGAAAGCCTCCGTGGCTCAGACGGCAGCGCGTCGGCCTCTCCCCGCTGGATACCGTGGTTCAAATCCCGGTCACTCCATGAGAGATTTGTGCTGGACAAAGCAGAGGTGGGGCAGGTTTTTCTCCGGGTACTCCGGTTTTCCCTGTCATCTTTCATTCCAACAACACTCTCCATTATCATTTCATAGCATCTATAATTCATTACTACTCACTTTTGGAGTGGCAACCCCATCGTACTAACAGCCTATATCTGCTTCATTCATTACATCCCTGATCCGGTCAATGACTGGAAAACAGGTTGTAGGTTTTCAATAATACAAGAATGGTAAGATCAAATTAACATGAAATCAATTAAGATTAAATTAACATGAAATAAAGCAGATATAATAAAAAGATACATTCCTAAAACTAATATCATACACGAAAAAAAAGTAGTACATAAAATTTTATTTGAAAAACAAATCGGGTAAGAATTCTAGACTCTCCACTACGAGGATATCCATTTACTGTACCACTTTACAATAACAGATTTAATACTAATTAATAGTAATACAAGAATGATGAGTGATAACCTTAAATTAAGATGTAATAAAAGGATAAATCTTAAAACTAATATCCTATATGTAAAAAAGAGGTAGTACATAAAATTTAATGAATTTTAGTAATCTTCTACCAGAACATCCATGGCAATATAATGCTTTTGAGTAGTAGCATGAAGCTTACGGATGATCCTTACTGGTGCATAAAATGTCTCCAAAGTGCTTCCTTGAAAGTGTGAATAGCGCTTAACCGCCTGATACTTTCGGGAAGGAGGTTCCACTCACGGCCAGGCAATTACTCTAAATGATTTATCGTAGATGGCACTTCTATGGGTAGGTAAAAAAGGATGGAATTATTAGCAGATCTGATGTTAAGACTTTGATAAGAGGATAGGTATTTGAAATATGAAGTAAGGTAAAATGGCTGTGAAGAATGAAGGATTTTATGGAAATGGCATAGGGTATGCACGGTGCGACGGATTTCTAGTCGGGGCCAAGAGATGTGGTCATAGTACCATAGGTTACAGACGTATCTCACACATGCATTTTGACCACGCTGTAATCTGCTCAATAACATGCACCCAGCGTCTCTATAAATCGCGTCACACTAGTCGAAATGAGGGAAAACCAGTTTCTAGAGCTTCTACTAGCGTTTTTAGGCCTACCATGCCTGCAGAAAACGGTATGTCTCAAAGCATTTAGGCCTATCAAAGAATGTAAAACTGAGACACTGTAATGCAGTAGTCAGACCATCAGTCCTCTACGTAGCAGAATGCCTATCCCTAACTAGAAAGATCCCACTGAGAGCCCTGGAAGTGCAAGAACGGAAATTCCTGAGAACAATAATAGGGCCAAGGATCCTACCAGATGGAAGGCGATGGTACAAACCCAACAATTAGCTCTACCAGAAAATCTCAGAGATGCATCAGAAGAAAACGTCTGACTTTCTACGGACACCTACACAGAATGGATCCTAATAGATTATCCCATAAGATCTTCAAGGTTGCTAACAAAGGCAAAGCTACTGGATTCCCCTGGACCAAGCAAGTGGACAAGGATCTTGCAGAGCTTAATATTAATCAAGCCGCCATTACTGACAGAAATGCATACCGTTTAATGGTCAAAACTAAACCTTTCCTAACATCCCTTACATCAGTTAGCCACAAAGGATGGTGGTGGTGGTGATTATTGTTTTAAGAGGAAGTACAACTGGGTAACCGTCCTCTATATAACACTAATCAGAGAGAAAAAATTGGAAGGGGTCCAACACTTCGAAAAATGAAGGTATCGGCCAAAGGAAGACAAGGGCCACGAAGGGCATGAAAATGAAAGACTCCCTAGGCCTCCATACGTAATTCGTTGGGGTCTGAAAAGAACAAGAGTTGACCAAGGGAGGTCGGATAGGATAGATGAAAGTGAAGAGCCTGGCACAAGTGGAAACAATGCCAGGACTCAGCTAAGGGTCCCGTGGTCGCCAACCCACGCTGCGAGCCACAAACGAGCCGGGAATTGATCAGAGGAGCGTAGAAAAGAACACGCCAAATGGGGCATACGACGACAAGAACACAGCTAGAACACAAGCACCGTGGTCCGCAGGTGGCCTAAACGCAAAGGAAGGAATAATAACGATCGAGTTGGCCGTACTGTGTGCTTACATTCGGGAGATAGTGAGTTCGAACCCCACTGTCGGCAGCCCTTAAGATGGTTTTCCTTGGTTTCCCATTTTCACACCTGGCAAATGCTTGGGCTGTACCTTAAGGGCATGGTCGCTTCCTTCCCATTCCAAGCCCTTTCCGATCACCTCGTCGCCATCAGACCTATCTGTGTCGGTGCGACGGAAAGCAACTAGCAACGAGATAATACCGCCAATACGGAACAAAGTAGTACGCATAAAAGAAATTCCATGTTGTCATGCGGATCTGTTTACCATAAACCTGCTCACGTGAGCAATATAACAAACTTGCAAGACTGCCAAAACGAGTCGACTGGCTGCATTTCCTTTCAAGGCTATTATATGATCTTGGCGTCAACACAGAACAGCGAATACGGGATTTATAAGGTATTTTAAGGAAATATTTACATATTTCATGACACGAAGTATGGAGTTACGTGCTAGCCCAGTTGTTCTAGAGTGCTACTAAGCGTATTAATATCAAGACGACCGGACGAGTTGGCCGTGCGGGTAGAGGCGCGCGGCTGTGAGCTTGCATCCGGGAGATAGTAGGTTCGAATCCCACTATCGGCAGCCCTGAAGATAGTTTTCCGTGGTTTGCCATTTTCACACCAGGCAAATGCTGGGGCTGTACCTTAATTAAGGCCACGGCCGCTTCCTTCCAACTCCTAAGCCTTTCCTATCCCATCGTCGCCATAAGACCTATCTGTGTCGGTGCGACGTAAAGCCCCTAGCAAAAAAAATCAAGACGATCGTCAAAACATTGGTTTTACTAACATTCTTGTGAAGAACCAGTGCGTTATTTCCCTGTAAAACCTGCAAAACTTACAGGACACTTCCAGAGAAAACATTCAAACCATGCGAGTAACCTATACATGTTTTAAAGCATCACGAGCAACAAACGAAAGTCAATGTTCAATTCCTAACAGGCATGTTACAGTTCCTAAAAAGTACTATGACCATGCTTAAAGGTTATATTTGCTGGCACGGGCCAATAATAATTCTTCGTTGAAATTTCTGAACCATTTGAAATAAAAACAGGAGTCAGACAAGGGGACTGCCTATCACCAATTCTCTTTAACATTGTTCTAGAAAAAATCAATAGAACATGGGAAAAAGCCTTGGAGGTGAAAGGAATAAAGGGAATACATTTAGGGAGGAAAGGACAGAACTTAGAAATTAAGTGTTTGGCTTTCGCGGATGATCTTGCACTCTTGGCTCACAACCGAGAAAATGCCCAAATTATGCTGAATACTCTACATGAGATCACTGAGAAAACGGGTCTCAAAGTGTCATATGAGAAGACGGAATACATGGAATATGGACATCAAGGGGAGAGACACTTAGAAGTGAAGCATGGGACTGTAAAAAGAAATGAGAAATTTAATGGATTGGATAAAGAGGCGATTAGGGCAAGAATTAGAAAACAAGAATTGGCTTACAGGTTAACGCAGAACAGATACAACAAAAGAGCAATATCTTACAAGGCGAAACTTAGACACTACAGCTCAGTGGTAAAGCCAGAGGGTCTCTACGATTCAGAGAGCCTGACAATGAATAAAAAGGGTGAGCTTCAAGATCTCGAAAAAAAGGAGAGGAGAATCTTAAGGAAAACTTTAGGACCACAGAAAAATGCTGATGGGGAGTGGAGGAATAGAAAAACTGATGACTTCTATAAATACACCGAAAAAAATCACTGTCACAATGCGAAAGCGAAGGCTAAAATTCTATGGGCATCTAGAAAGAATGGATGAGAAACAGCTAACTAAGAAAATATTCAAGTACATCACTGGACTAAAAGCTTCGACGAAGTGGGTGGAAGAGGTAAAAAGAGATGACTTACAGTGGATATGGTTCACAACAGAAAAGAATTTAGAAGTCGAGTGGACAACATCAAAACATTCCAGGAGAAACCACCAAAATGTAGCCCCAAACTGGTCATATCTGGGAAAGAAAGGAAGATCAGAAGTGAAAGAATGAAGAGGTTCTGGAATGAGAAGAAGAAGAAGAGAAGAAGAAGAAGAAGAAGAAGAAGAAGAGAAAGCCTTAAGTTCAATGCGGTCCATTGGCGGCCACATTCGGAAATAATAATAATAATAATAATAATAATAATAATAATAATAATAATAATAATAATAATAATAATAATAATAATAATAATAATAATAATAATAATCGTATGGCTTCAGCTACCGTGTGCAGACATTTCAATATGATGCCATCTGGCTGTATGCTCGTCAATTTCGACATTCCGTTTTACTCTAGGCCCACTAGATGGCAGACCGAGTAAACCGAAACTCTGTTGGGCGTCTATGGCTGAGATTTAATTAATTTTGTCCGGTAAACACCAAATGTGTCACCAGAGTGGGGAGTGGAGGAATAGAAAAAATGATGACTTCTATAAATACACCGAAAAAATCACTGTCACCATGCAAATGGACTTTTTTCCGCCCTTCGAAAATTCGACTACCTCTGTCGGATTTGAACCCGCTATCTTGGGATACGGAGGCCGACAATTGATCCACAGAGGCAGCTATAATAATAATAATAATAATAATAATAATAATAATAATAATAATAATAATAATAATTACTGGTGATTGGAAATTAAAGAAAGAAAGACCTTAAGGAAATTTCTTGGCCCAATTAAAGACGAAGGTAAATATAGACCTCGGTATAACCATGAGCGGTATACTCATGTCCAGAAGATCTCTGATGTCATCCGGAGAGGAAGGAGAATTGCATTTTATGACCATTTGCTAAGAATGAAACCCACACGATTATCGAACTAGATCTTTACTACTCTATGGGCCGTTTTCTCCAAGGGAAAATGGCCCTAAAGATAAGAAGACCCCGATAACTTGGTTCAAGGAGGTGGAAAGAGAACTACAGGAGATGGGGGTCACCTGTGAAGATATACAAGAACGCAACCCACTCAGGATGTGTTTTTTTTTCCTACTGGCTTTACGTCGCACCGACATAGATAGGTCTTATGGCGACGATGAGAAAGGAAAGGCCAAGGAGTTGGAAGGAAGCGGCCGAGGCCTTAAGGTACAGCCCCAGCATTTGCCTGGTGTGAAAATGGGAAACCACGGAAAACCATCTTCAGGGCTGCCGACAGTGGGAATCGAAACCACTATCTCTCGGATGCAAGCTCACAGCCGCGCGCCTCTAACCGCACGACCAACTCGCCCGGTCAGGAGGAAACTAAAATACCACCAGGGTTTTCAAGAAAGGACAAGGTTGAAAATATCAAAATGCGGATTGAAGAAAGAAAGGGGGCCTTACAGAAAGTGAATACGGGAATCATCATCTTTTTCTACAGCTTTTCCCACATCTGTGGGGTTGCGGGTGTGAACTGTGTAGCGCATGTGGATTTTGCCCCATTATACGGCCGGATGCCCTTCCTGACGCCAACCCTATATGGAGGGATGTAATTACTAGCCTATTGCGTGTTTCTATGGCGGTTGGTAGTGTAGTGTGTTGTCTGAGCATGAAGAGGGAAGTGTTGGGACAAACACAAACATCCAGTCCCCGGGTGAGAAGAATTAATCCGCCGCGATTAAAATCCCCGACCCGGTCGGAAATCGAACCCGAGACCCTCTGAACCGGAGGCGGCAACGCTGATCATTCAGCCTATGAGTCGGACAAAGCGAATGCGCGAATACTGGGAAAGAATTAAAGCTCAGGAACGCAAAAGGTTGAAATAAAGTGGTTCACAGCCGGCCGAAACGATGCAGAATAATAATAATAATAATAATAATAATAATAATAATAATAATAATAATAATAATAATAATAATAATAATGCATCGCGGAAGCAACCCCAGTACCAATAAGATACAAAACGAAGGTTGAGGCGTAGATCGCGACTAGGAAAGGCCTAAATGCAAACAGCCTTGAACTGGAAAAGACCCTCTTGACAATAATTGTAAGAGACTAGATCTATAAGCAATAAAATTTAAAATACAGGAAATAAGGGTTCATTCAAATCATGAAACGAAGGTAGAGGGAAAGGAGATTAATTCAAATAAAAATGATAAAGATCGCACACACACACACACACACACACACACACACACACATACATACATACATACACACTTAATCAGTCCAGACCGAGTTGTTGGCACGACATTATTCCGTGAGCATTAGATCACAAAGAACCATATTTAAACGTTCGGCGGATCACGCAATTGGGTACAATACATATCTCAAATGGCGCAACAGATCAAAAGAGAGGCCGTTCTTTCCAACGAGTATATTCCACTCAACAACACCCTCATTAATAACAATAACCCCAGATCCTCCAACTCCCACGCATCAAGAAGAAAACCCAGAGTAGGATATCAGTACGGGATAAAAGAGAAATGACTCTGGACCAAGGAGATAATATGTCACAAAGGTGCAAAACCCCAGGCATGCCCATAACCTAAATGAACGAAAGATAAAACATGGCGGCCCAGAAGTAAAATGAGGGGCCAAGATAGGTGCGAAGGCAAGAGAAATAGCACCATACGAAAATGCATAAATAAAATAATGAAACAATAATAATAAAGCTGGACCGATGACCTCGATGTTAGGCACCTTTAAACAACAAGCATCATCAATAACAAAGCTGAAGAAAACTGCAACTCAGCAGTAAGACCCTCTGTACTCTACGCCTCTGAATGCCTCCTGATGAACCGAAAGGGCCCACTCAGGAAACTATAATATAAAGAGAGGAAGATCTTGAGGAGGATACTAGGACCCATAAGAGAGGAGGATGGCACCTACAGGATCAGGCACAACAACGAGCTCTATGAACATCAGGAAGATATAGTCACGTGTATGAGGAAAAGGCGACTGACGTTCTATGGGCACATGACCCTCCTGAAACCTTGCAGGCTCACAAATAGATTCCTCACAGTGACAAGTAGGAGAAAGGCTTCCAAGACCCAGTGGATCACCTTAGTAAAATCCGACCTAGAGGAACTGCAGGTCCGATTAGAGACCACAGAGAATCGATCTCAGTATCGACAGCTCATCCTAAACGGAGTCTTCCCACTGTCCCTCACAAGCAAAAAGAGTAGAGGGACCACCAGACCTAAGAGAACGAATGGAAGGAAGCAGGCACAGAGCCAGAAAATGAAAGCCTACTGGGCCAAGCAAAAACACATCATAGCTAAGAGTAAAGACGAGCCCAGTGGTCCCTAGTAGGCCAAAACGAACCGACCCCCTACCCTACATGTAAAAAACACCCGCGGTATCCCCTGCCTGTCGTAAGAGGCGACTAAAAGGGGCGACCAAGGGATGATCAAATTAAAACCATGAGACTACTTGTAATTAGTACCATCACGCAGGGAACACCATGGGTCGCATTTACTTGCGCGTAGTACCACTATGTTAGGTACGCAATAGGTTTGTGATTAGTAGCGACAGTGTGTAAATCAGGATGAGTCTTACCGTACCTCTGATTTGTACCCCTATATGAGCGACACCACGGTTCTGCCTTGCCTATGCTTAGTTCCCACTATGTGAGCAATACCACGGGATAGTTCGGGTCCCTGTGGTTAGTCCACTTATGTGAGGAACACCATACGTTTACGTTGCCTGTAAATAGCGACGCAATGTGCGAAACACCATAGGTCTGTATTACATGTGTGCATTACACTACCTGTGAATAGTACCATAATGTGGTAAATACCGCAAGTCTACGCTACTTTTGATTAGTACAGCCAAATGACAAATAGCATGGTTCTACTTTCCTAGCGATAAGTACCATTATGAGGGGCCGATGACCTGGATTTTGGACCCGTTTCGACTACAAGAATAATAGATTCAGCATCGTGCTATAGAAGCAGTCCCTTGGTCAGTAATACTACTGTTTTGTGCCAGCTTCTGTGCACGTGAGGCACTGTGGGTCGGTTCCACTGATCGTTTTAAATTCATGTCCATCCTTCCATTCATTCTTCGTCCTCACGCTTTGAATTTTGGTCAGTGGAAGATTTAGAACTTTTAATTTTTCATAACATTTTGTCTCATTTCGTACCATTAGGGGCGGATGACCTCGATGTTAGGCCCCTTAAACAACAAGCATCATCATCATCATCATCATCATCATCAAAACGAACCGAAAGAAATATATATGCTGCGGAGACTTTACTGATGAACAGGAAAGGCACCATAGGCGACCTGGGAAAAACTTAAAGATGTATCCTCCAGAAAATTCACGGACCAAGGATGCTCCTGGATGAAACCTACCGACTGATAGCGAACTCTAAACTGTACCAACAATTAGAAACACTATACTAGACTTAACCAAAGTTGGCGTCTGACAGGTAAGGTTGGAGGGAGGAGCACTGCACGTGCCATTTCACGATGTTGCCACATTCGAGCATTCCTTTCTACATACTCTTACCCCTCGCTTCCGGTTCACTTGTTCCCTCCTTCATTCTGACCGCTGTGATCTGTTGTAGACTACCTGGCCAGGCGGTGTCGTCCCATTTGCGATCACTCTTATACAAACAAGCAGGTTCTTATCAGTGACAGTGACAGGTTTGGCAACTCCCAGCAAGACGAGCTGCCCTGAAGTTTTATCTCCATGGCAACCTCAGTCGCCCCACCCTCGTTTCCATGGCAACCACACAGCCGCTCCCTTTATCCCGCCTCGGCAGGCAGTAAACGGACCTCCCTCTAAGAAATGTCAGACACCGACTCTTATTATTAGCAGTATAGCATGCGACGTAAGTGGCTGAAAATTCACGGGCACCTTCTGAGGGCAGGCTTACGAAGATCTGTCACTCATCAAAAGCTACAAGACTGGAATCATATGGCTCAATGAAGTAAAGAAAAACAAAAAGACTTAGCTTCCGCTGGTATTTCTGATACTGATGTTTCAGACCACCCTAAAGTTTGTAAATTGGTAAATTCATGGTCTTCTGTACCAAAAATTGGTAAATCTCGCAAAATTTTCACAGGAAAAAATACAAAGTACTAGCAGGAATCAAGAGGTACTGAGAACGAAAGCAAGCATCCAAAAAGAACTAGTCATAAGTGCTCGCTAGTGGGCTTAAATCAATAATAATAATAATAATAATAATAATAATAATAATAATAATAATCATAATAATAATCCCTTTACCCTCCAGGTTCGGTTTTTCCCTCGGACTTAGCGAGGGATCCCGCCTCTACCGCCTCAAGGGCAGTGTCCTGGAGCTTCAGACTCTTGGTCGGGGGATACAACTGGGGAGTATGACCAGTACCTCGCCCAGGCGGCCTCACCTGCTATGCTGAACAGGGGCCTTGTGGAGGGATGGGAAGATTGGAAGGGATAGGCAAGGAAGAGGGAAGGAAGCGGCCGTGGCCTTAAGTTAGGTACCATCCCGGCATTCGCCTGGAGGAGAAGTGGGAAACCACGGAAAACCACTTCCAGGATGGCTGAGGTGGGAATCGAACCCACCTCTACTCAGTTGACCTCCCGAGGCTGAGTGGACCCCGTTCCAGCCCTCGTACCACTTTTCAAATTTCGTGGCAGAGCCGGGAATCGAACCCGGGCCTCCGGGGGTGGCAGCTAATCACGCTAACCACTACACCACAGAGGCGGACATAATAATAATAATAATAATAATAATAATAATAATAATAATAATAATAATAATAATAATAATAATAATAATAATGCGTCTCATTGAATGCCAAAATAAGGCATTACAGCACTGTAGTAAAAACAAAATATCTGTATGCCAACGAATGCCTCTCAATGAATTACAAGTTGGAGAAACTGGAGATCCTAGAAAGAAAAATAATAGAGAAAATCTTGGGCCCAATCCAGACTAAAACCGGCTGAAAACTTCGGAACAAAAATGAAGTCTACAAAAATGTGGGGAAAATTTCAGAGACCATGAAAAGAAAGAGGAGATTATAATTTTTCGGACATTTGTACAGAATGGACAAAACCAGACTAACCAAAATGTTACTCCACTACCTGTGGAACAAGATGACAACAACGGCAGGGATTAAGGAAGTTAGCAAAGATATAGAGAAGTCCGACATCCAGAAAGTTCAGATGTTATACATTAAAACATTTCAAAATCTGGAAAGTTTTCAAGTCGAAAGAACTGCAAATACGGGAGGAGCCTGGACGGATGAACAGAAAAAACAGCATAACGCCCATATGAAGGAGTACTGGGGGAAGACGAAACTTCAGACAAAGAAAAAATGAATTTTAGCGTGATCCTAAGTGGTCAGTTCGCAAATAAAAAGTAAATAAATAATAATAATAATAATAATAATAATAATAATAATAATAATAATAATAATAATAATAATAATAATAATAATAATAATGAAATTTCCCGCGAGCCGGATGTTTCTGCAATCCAATCAGTAGTGAGAGGGACGGAGATAGGACGAGTAAAGGGGAGAACAAGTGATATCATGCTCGAGGAAGGGGATGCAACATAAACAGTTTCTGCGAGGATCCTGCGACACTGCATCTATATAATAGTCCTGCGCACAATAATTCGATCTCCTTCCTTCGCACCTTGACAATCAATTGAGGAGTGGAAATGGAAAACGACGTAAGTGCCGCAAATGCCATTTTGAGGTTTCTGTTACGACATGAGTCTGCTTGTTGTGATGATCCCTCTGGAAAGGATTCACGTACCAGGAACATTTATATTAGTTCCAAGCACGGTACACAGATAGCGTTAGCATTTCGAGCCGACACACTTTTTTTTTTTTTTTTTTTGCTAGTTGCTTTACGTCGCACTGACACAGATAGGTCTTATTGCGACGATGGGACAGGAAAGGGCTAGGAGTGGGGAGGAAGCGGCCGTGGCCTTAATTAAGGTACAGCCCCAGCATTTGCCTGGTGTGAAAATGGGAAACCACGGAAAACCATCTTCAGGGCTGCCGGCAGTGGGATTCGAACCTACTATCTCCCGAATACTGGATACTGGCCTCACTTAAGCGACTGCAGCTATCGCGAGCAGACACTAGTGCCAGTGACCGTGACCGTGGCCTGGAGAGTGACGCAAGTGCCTAGGGACGTCCGGTCGTCAATCTGTGTAGTGCCGCCGCTCCCAGGTGAGGTGCAACTGCTGTGGTGGTTATCATTACTACACGGCCTGCGCTACACTTACGGAGGCGCCGGTGTGCGCCAACTGCGCGGGGGGCCACCCGGCCTCCCATCGCAGTTGCCCAGTATACCGGGCCATGGCGCGGGCAGAAAGGAAGGAGGCCCGGCGCCATGTTCCGCATCCATCCAGCAGGTCTCCGCCTCGGCGGGCTTGGCCTCATTCTCCAGGATCGGAGACTGGGTACGAGGGACCCCAAGGATGTCGGGCGGTGCGACAGGCTCTAGTGCAGGGGTTCTAACCTGGGGGGCGCGCCCCCCTAGGGGGGCGTGGGACTTTATCAGGGGGGGGCGTGAAGTGATTTCCGAATTAATTTTTTTACTCGAATATTACAATTTTGTTAATAAACATTTTTCGAATCTCTCCAAGTGATTGTCGCGCCAAGTCAATCGTTCAAAAGCACTGGTAATTGCCAACTGTCGGCACAAACCTCAACGGAGCAGTGAGTTTGGAGGTGAAATTAGGAATTTGCTGTGTTCTGAGAAACAAAATGAAGCCTGAGAGCAGGTGCGGGACCAAGACCACTCAACGCACGTTTAATTGCACACTTTGCGGACCTACTTGCGTGAAAGTAAACTATGACCATACGCGACATGTTTCAACTCATCAACGATGTCGTAGTTGCTTTCATTTTCCAGTATTATTGTTACATACTGAACAAGGTTTTTCTCATAAACAAAATATATTACATGAAGCAGGTACTCGTATAAATGTCGGTATTATATCAAACTGATCTAGTAGCGAGAACAGGAGATAAGGCAATAATAGTAGGCTAAATTATAATAATTTATTTAATATGTTAGGCTTTCACGACTAGCATGAAATTCTATGTAGGCCTACTGGTATTTTGGGCTACAACTAATTAATGTTTAACCACAGCAATTAAACAGTGACATTATCTCACCAAAGACCTTAATTGGCAATAAGTTACTACAGTCAGGAGTCGACATTAACACAGAATATTGGAGTTTCAGAAGCAACAAATGATTTGGAAGTTCCTCCTCCCCTCTCACTCTGCGGCATATAGGCTCGTTTTGTGGGTAGCTCGTCCTTGAATGCTCTGTTCCCACCCCTACACATTCTTATTCTTCCCTTGCAGTCAAATTGGCGAGAGCTACATAGTACAACTGTCCCATCAGAGATGCGCAGTAATGGCCATGACAGCACGTCGCCGATAGACCATCAGTGGCCAGGCCCTTCGACTGTTGATTCTGTGCCTCGTATACTTTTGCAGTGGACTTGTCTGTCAAGTTATTTATTGTGAGTGTTGTGTATGCTTCACTGTAACAGTGCGACTGTGTGAATTGTGTTATTTAATATTGTGACTTTTTAAAAATTGATAACGATATCCAAGAAGAGACTGTACTACGATGACTACATTAAATATGGCTTCACAGTCGTTGAACGGAACGGAATACAACAGCCTCAATGCGTAATCTGTCACTGTGTTCTGAGTAACGATACGATGAGGCCTGTACATTTGGAGAGATATTTCAACACGAATCATTCAGGCTTAAGAGACAAACCCACAAAAGTTTTTGCAGCTTAACTCAACTCACTAAAACGCATGAAATTAGATTCATCGGGTACCTTTAACCAAGAAAATGAGAACGCAGTGGAAGCATCATATGAACTAGCTCTTCTGATTACCAACGACGAAAAAGCCCACACAATTGGGGAAACATTAGTAAAGCCATATATATTATTAGCCGCAAATATAGTTTTGGGTGAAGGGAGTAGGTAGAAATTGTCTAAAATTCCTCTTTCTGATAACACAGTGAAGTGCAGACTTCGAGAACTGTCAGAAGACATTAAAATGCAAACTTTGGAGAAGGTGAAAGCATCTCCAGTGTTTTCAATTCAGTGTGATGAAACAACCGATGTGGCCCATTGTTGTCAACTGATTGTATATTGTCGATTTGTCGACAGTGGAATTTTAAGAGAAGAAATGTTGTTCTCCCAATGTTTGAAAACAACTTCGAAAGCTTGTGATGTGTTTTCTGCCATCGATAGTTTTTTTCCAAGAACATGGACTTTACTGGGAAAATGTAGTGGTTGTATGTACGGATGGTGCACCTGCTATGATTGGGTCACGTTCTGGGTTTATCAAATTGGCCAAAGATAAAAATCCAAACATCATGGGAACCCACTGTATAATTCACAGACAGGCTTTGAATTAAAGTCAGAAGTTGACATTTTTCTTCTGTATGAAGTGTTTACTGATGCCAATCTTATCGTCTCATTGGCATATCTTTGCGATATTTTTGAAGATTCGAATAGTTTGAACTTAAAACTCTAAGGCAAAAACTCCAATATTATGCTTACTTATGATGCCATCAGAGCTTTCCTGAAAAACAAAAAAAACCACAGTTATGGAAACGCGGGCTTCACTTGAACAAGTTCTCATCCTTTCACCGCCTTAATGAAATTTTGCCGGAAAATGAACGTGATCGTAATAAACTTAACGTGCAAATTCATTAACATTTGGATTCCCTGGAATAAGAATTCAATTTCTACTTTCCTGATATCTCGTCAGAGGAATGATCCTGTATGTCAACAAGAAATCCGTTTGCCATTTACATTTAAACACTGCCAGCACAACTTCAAGAAGAAGCCATAGGTTTGAAGTGAGATTCAAAGCTAAACGATGATTACAAAATATTAGGACTGGGCGACTTATGGGTAAACTGTCTTGCAGTGTATCCTGAAATAGCCAAAGTAGCATTGCGTGTCAATGTCCCATTTTCAACGACATATTTATGCGAGTCAGGATTTTCAACGCTGAGTGTCATAAAAACAAAGCAGCGCTGTTGCAAGTGATTACCGCTGTGCTCTATCAAATATCAAACCAAACATACCGAAAATTACCAAGAGAAAACAGTGTAACTGACATTTGTTGACTAATTTAAGGATTTATTGTAAAAGTGTGTTCTTGGTATTGTGCTAAAATTAAGTTAGTACTGCGCTCATTATGCAAGTGAAAAGGGCACAGTATGTCATATAGATATAAAGCGCGTACTTCATAATATTTTTCATAAATAATTGAATAATGGATTAATTCATTATGGAGTGTCATTAGGTTAGGTCTATACCCTCCACGTCAGTTTATCGGAGAGGTTATAGAAGCGACGGGGGAAAGGGGGGGGGGCGAGATGACCACCCGTATTCGAAAAGGGGGGCGTCAGCTGGAAAAGGTTGGGAACCACTGCTCTAGTGGCTATTGCTGCATGGCTCGGCAACCTACAAGGCCCGCGCTAGCCACAGTAGTGCTCAGAAGGACTGATCCCCTGAATCACTGGACTGGCGAGGAATAGACTTATGACTTGTGCATGATTTCTATTCCCAACTAACGCAATTACCTGGACCTCTCCAGAACCACATCCTTGCATGTGCTATCTATAAAATGTAAAGTTTTACATGTAGGCATCTTTCTATTTCTGCGTATGTGGTTTTGTCCTGACCCTTATTACCCGATTACACCGCTATTTGATACCCATCACCACATCTGGCCTGATAACATGCTGACCATGGGGACAGGCAGATACTCCTGTAGTATCACACTCCCACTCCTCCCTGTTATCTTTTCTTAGAACTAATAGCATGTCGGAGGCAATGTAGAATAGAGTTGACTGCCACGCGGGGAGAGCGGGTTCGGCCCCCCCTCCCGAAAAATTAAAAGTGCCGAAGCTCGCACCGCATTACATCGTACTAGCCAGTGCTGTTATAGTGGTTGTGTTACAGACACGTTATTACACGAACTGACATGGAACCTCATACATCTCGGAAGGTTTACACATTAAGATTAAACAAAGAGCGTAAGAAGAAACGTACCGCTGGTAAACCTTACAAAACATCTACAGGTCGTGAAATTCCTGGCAAGAAAGCGCCATCAGAACAACTTACATGTAAGTGTAAATATGCTTGTAAGAGTACGCGAGTACAGGGAGAGTCTGTTCACCCAGTTCTACATTTTGGACGAAAATGAGCAAGGTACGTACCTTTTAAATAGACTGGAACTTGTGAACGCAAACAGAAGACGACACGGAACATACAACCATCCTTCAGAAAGTAAAATTTGTTGTACAATTGATTTTATAAAAAATTTGGTAAAAACAAGTTGTGTTGCTCACGATGAAATTACCGTGGAAGCACCGGGATGGTCATCTATGAACACGATTCTGAACTAAGATGTGTATGTGCCTCCATCTATCGCCAAACTTTTAAGCTAAGAATCAGCTGTTCAACTTACAGTGTGTTTGAGAGTATATCTCCAACAAACAAAGCAAAACTTGCTGCTTTAGCTGCACTTATATGTTGTACAGTGGTAAAAAGGAAGAAAAGAAATGCCAGGAAATGCTGGACTCGGGATTGGATCATAAGAAGAGAAGAAGGTAGAGGATTGCTGTCCTTGGTCGAAAATCAGTTGAGGTTAGAAAACCAGCATTCATATAGGAATTCGGCGATTGTGTTTTTTGCCTCTCTTCTTGCATTTCTGTTGTGGTAAAGTGGCGTTTTAACTTTGTACAAACACGAATATTTCTGGTATTCGTCCAGTAAAACACCAACAGCTTCCTTAGTCCACCCGGATCCTGCCATTTTAGAAAGAAGTGTTTGTTTACAGTCGAGCTTCGCAATCTTCTCACAACGTAGCGCCAGCATCATCGTGATGTCAGCTTCGCTGATTGGTTCGTTTCGTAAAATTAATTTTGCGGAATAGAACATGTCCTGAAGCCTCCGTGGCTCAGACGGCAGCGCGTCGGCCTCTCACCGCTGGATACTGTGGTTCAAATCCCGGTCACTCCATGTGAGATTTGTGCTGGACAAAGCGGAGGCGGGACAGGTTTTTCTCCGGGTACTCCGGTTTTCCCTGTCATATTTCATTGCAGCAACACTCTCCATTCTCATTTCATAGCATCTTATCACTCATTAATAAATCACTTTGGGAGTGGCGACCCCATCGTACTACTAGCCTATATCTGCTTCATTCATTCCATCCCTGACCCGGTCATTGACTGGAAAACGGGTTGTAGGTTTTCATTTTTCAGAACATGTCCTATTTTATGAAAAGTTTTATCAAATGTTTTATAAAACTTGAATTTGACCGTGAGCAACAGAAATTATATAAAATTAAATTAGTGTACAATAAATTTGACAGAAAATTTTACCGTGAGCAACAGGCATAACGGTCTATGAAGACGGAACGGGGGAAGTAAAGACTCAAACAGGCATAAGGTTAAGTTCACCACAAATGAGGGATGTGGTGAAAAACCATACAAATTCGTTACCCCGAGAATGCAGTCATTACGGTAGGAGGAAACCGCAGAAAGAATACCTCAGTCCGGATTTAAGTTACCACCGAATGTTTACTGCGTTCAGAGAAAAGTATCCAGACAATAAGGTGACATACAAATACTATTGCGGCGTCTTCAAGACCGATTTTAAGACATTCTCTATTGCTAAACCCAGAGCAGACACTTGCCAACGTTGTGACAAGCTGAAGGCCGCTGTGAAAGCCAGGTCTTCAGAGTCGAAACGACATAAAGCCAACAGTGAACGACAGCTACATGTAGAGCGAGCGGAAAAAACACAAACACTTATGAAAACTGATACTTGTGATTCTCAGTTACCCACCAGTAGTACCTGCACAGTGAGTATGGATATGCAACAGGTTCTGTTTGTTCCGACCCTCACGCATTCCAGTATGTTTTACTCACGACAACTAGCTTGCTATAATCAATGTATTCAGGCACAAATGACAGTTTCATGTGCTTGTGGGATGAAGAGAGCGGAGGTCGAGGGGGTAGTAAAGTATCAACTTGCTTATTCAAAGTGATGACGTCCAGATATACAGACAAACGTAACGTTGTTATATGGTGTGACAACTGCGCATCACAAAACAAAAACCAGGATGATGATGATAATGACACTCATTTATTTAGTTGCTAAAGACCATTTTGATACTATTGATTTCAAATTCTCAGTGTCGGGACATAGTTTTATGACATGTGACACGCACTTCGGTCTCATTGAGAAAACGAAACGAGTTATGAAAGTCATGATCCCAGATGAGCTCGAGGCCGTTATTAAGTCCGCAAGACCAGAAAAACCATTCAAGATATTTAAAATGTGTAAAGATGATTGGTTTGACTTTGGAACTCTCACCAACGAGTATATCAATACTACCAAGCTGCAGCTCAGTAAAGCCTCACGCATTAGAGTGAGTAACCGACACTCTAAAGTAATACATATCAGAACGTCATGCGACAGTGATTGGGTGTCCTACAAGGTATTTAAGAAAACAAAGAAAATGTTGGGGCTTCCTCCACCATCACTGCTTCCCCGTGTGCAGAAGCATCATCATATCAGTGCAGAAAAAAAAGAAGGATCTGCTGGCGCTCTGTGACTACTCAGATGTACAGTATAGAGATTACTATCGTCAGCTGTGTCGAGAAGAAGCCGTGTGTTCATAACCATGTACAGTGTAACATTCATATGCACACGTCCTGCACGCATTGTATGATTACAGTGTTCTTTAACATGTTCTACGCTGTATAAGGAAGATACTTGGTGTGTCGTTCAGTTGCGAAACGTGCACAATCGTAAAACTTAACTAGATACGTCTCATTTGTTTACCCTTTTTACGTTAGATCGTAATAAGCTTACATCACAATGTATGAGAGAGAAAAAGTGATGAATGCATACATATACCACTCAATAAATGATTGAATGATGCTTGTTGTTTAAAGGGGCCTAACATCTAGGTCATCGGTCCCTAATGGTACGAAATGAGACGAAATAAAATGACAAATTAAAAACTCAAAATCCTCCACTGACCACAATTCAAAACGTGAGGACGAAGAATGAATGGATGGATGGATAGAGAGATATGCTTCTATAGCACGATACTGAATTGATGATGCTTGTAGTCGAAATGAGTCCAAAATCCAAGTCAGCGGCCCCTCATATTGGTACTTATCGCTAGAAAAGTAGAACCATGGTATTTGTCATGTTGCGGTACTAATCAAAAGTAGCGTAGACTCGCTGTATTCCACACATTATGGTACTACTCACAGGTAATGAAATTCGCACATGTATTACAGACCTACTGTGTTTCGCACATTGCGGCGCCACTGACAGGGAACGCAAACCTATGGTGTTCATCACCTAAATATACTAACCACAGGGACTCGTACTATCCCGTGGTGTTCCTCATATAGTGGGTACTAATCACAAGCAAGCCAGAACCATGGGTTCCGTCATCCCATGGTGACGCTCATATAGTGCTACTAAACACAGGTACTGTAAAAGCCGGCGCGCTCTCATTTGCTACTAATCACAAACCCATTTGGTACCTAACATAGTGGTACTACGTGCAAGTAAAAGCGACCCATGGTGTTCCCCGAGTGGTGGTACTAATCACAAGGAGTTTGATGGTTCTAATATAATCATACCTTGGTCGCCACTTTTAGTCACCTCTTACGACAAGCAGGGGATACCGTGGGTGTATTCTTCGTCTGCGTCCCTCACCCACAAGGGGTTGTGTGTTTGGTCCGCGAGAGGTATTTTATTTCCCTCAAGTCCGCCGGCAACCCGGTTAGGACCCCCCCCCCCCGTATCCGCCACCTGGGACGCGCCACGTGGGTGTATCACCTCTCCCCCTGCTACGCCAGCGTAGTAGGTTCGTGGCAACTCAATAAAATATTCCTAAATGCACTGAGTACGTTCCAAGACAGAATGATAGGTAATTCATTATCATTACTGTGTTACGTAACGACCTGGAAAACGTAACATGGCAGAGGGAAATGGAGAACAACGTAAGTGTCATATTCTTGATAGCAATCGTTTTGTCCTTATTTCTCCCCTAGTTTTCCATTTCCACTCAACAGTTGAGTCCGTAACAAAATTTGATGGAATAGAGGTGGTCAACGATCTCTACCAGCATTTGGAACAGGAAGAGACCAAGATAATAGAACACAGTTATGAAGTGTCGTTGTCATGGTAACGAGTATCTAATTAACAGCAGCGTTCCTTCTAACGGGTGGCGCTTTAACGAAATTAGCCGGAGTCATTACGCTAAATAGCTGTGTCAAGGAGGCTTAGACCGTCCCGCCAAACAACCGGCCGGCTACTCTGTTTTACCCCCCACTGCGGGAAGGAGGTCAGTTCGGTGAATGTCATCTCGATGTTGTAGGCTCAGCTTCTAGTTAGTAGGATGATTTGCATTCCAGACACTCTGAAAAGTAGAAGTAATAGTAGTCGTAACGGAGCAAAACGATGTCATCATCCCTTTGCAACATTTACCACGAAAATTACCCATTAAAACTGAAATATTTACTAAAAATTTACTAAAAACAAATTTGGCAAGTCCGTCCGCCCTTGTGGCGGTAGAGGTGGGATCCCTCGCTGAGTCCGAGGTGAAAACCTACCCTTGAGGGTAAACAGATAAAGAAGAAGAAGTGAATAAACTTATAGTTTGGATTGTATGCCTTTACTGGCGAGACCTAGTGTTTACATTGCGCTGTGTCTTCTGATATGGGCTAGAGCAATTTTGTTACTTTCACTGATTTGTCTGTGAAAATGTTGTGCATACGGTCGGTTGGTGAGAGCATTTTAATGACTTGGCAGATCGATCTGTAATAGCAACTTCTGGCCCAGTAAGGAAAGCAATGGGAAACTACATCACTCCTCATTTTCCCATTTCGTCTCTTCAGTGGTGCCTGGACCATCTACGACAGCTTAGTGGTGGAGCTGTTGAAGATCCAACCAGCCTTCGGACTGAGGACGACATACATACATACATACATACATACATACATACATACATACATACATACATACATACATACATACATACATACATACATACGTAGATAGACCGAAATTTTTTTTAAAAGTGCATTTCCTTGTTAGTGTAGACATGACCGATATAAAAAAATACCATTATTTTTCAATTACGAACAGTGTACAGACAAAACATACCGTATTTACGCGAATAATACCCGCACATTTTAAAACAAATTGGGGCACGAAATTGGGGTGCGGGTTTTATTTGCGTCAATGTTGGCAATTTTTTTCAAAATCAGCCTTCCTAAATTTAGGGTGCGGGATTATTCGGTGGCGGGTATTATTCGCGTATATACCCGTATTTACGCGAATAATACCCGCACATTTAAAAAAAATTCGAGGCACGAAATTGGGATCCGTTTTTTTGCGTCAAAGTTGACATTTCTTTTTTTCAAAATAAGCCTACCTAAAGTTAGGGTGCGGGGATTATTCGATGGCGGGGATTATTCGCGTAAATACGGTATTTTATAGAGAGAGATTTTGTAAAGCAATGCATTAAATTTGAGCGATATGTCCTCAAAGAAGAATGCTGAATCTTAAGGGCAGCAATATGGAGTTAACAAAGAAAGGGAAAGAGTAATAGATAGGAACAAAGAAATGACAAATCTGGTCCTGTACATTCAGTTTTCTTGGGTTTCTGGTCTTCTAGCATATATGTATTCATCTTTAAAATTGTATCTCATCCTTTTCCTTCGTCTTCCTGGCTTCATTCTTCTCCTACATTTCCCGCATCAAATCTGAACATCTGTCAAGGTTTCCCCTCAATGAGTGTTGATGACCGCCCTCTCGATAAAACTAGGAAACTGAAACGAGTTCGTTAAGGGCTGAAAATAAGTGGTAGAATAACTGGGACTGGTGAGGAGAGAGCCCTTATATATGAAGACGAGAATACATAAACATGCAGATCTTGTCCTTGTTTTCATGTTTACCCTTGACTCTTCTTTCTGCTGAACCATCCTCTCTCATTGTGTTCACCCTATTACGAGTATCTTTTCTGAATTAAAGACGTAATTAAGTCTTGAATGAGTTTTCGACACTGTCTAATTTTATAGACTTACAATAACAGCAATATCATTGGCAAATAACAAATATATACCAGGCGGATGGCGAGCGCCGTACTTTCTACTTACAACTGTCCCGCATGCACTAGTGATGCATGGGATGCCTAATCAACTGTTTTCGAAGGAGCGCTACAACGTGCTGTATTGTGGATGTTGTGAAACAAATAGCAGTCATTTTACTGCACAAGTTCCATAACAGGGTGCATATCTAAACATGCCAAAGGTGCAGAAAAGAAAATTTAATAACTTAATTTATACATACAGGGTATGTAGACATTCCACTCAATAAAAGAATTGTTTGTTTGAAACAAAAACCAATATTTTTCGGCAAATACATGTGTAGAAAGCAGACGTCTGTTTGGAGCTTCGGCTGCATTCTGACCAGCAGATTAAAATGATGTCTGTATATTCGTTGTTGCTGAACACACTAGCCATTGACGATATGCAGATAGCACATGTAGTGCTGCTGCACACTAGTAGATACACCAGCCTAGCACTGTGCGGTCTTAAACGAGGTTGACTAATCCAAGGGGTTGCATTAGATGGGTAGCGCTGAGGAACATGATGCGAGCGACCGTCCGGTTGTTATCCTTTCATATTCTGACGTAACCTGCCTGCTGGCAGTAGTGCCCCTGTGAAAATCAGTTAGCAGACATCCCTTTCGTCATCTATGCATGCGAGAAATGTATAAGTAGAAACTACGGCGTTCGCGAGCCGCCTGGTACGTAAACTTCTCAGTTACACGGAAAAGCATACAATCATGGATACGTTTTGGAGCTTCGAAGACGAGAGACAGAGTAAAGATTATTTGGTTGTTTCCCTTTTACGACATGCAGGGCGGTACAGATAATGAATTAATCCAGATAAATCGAAAGAAAGATATAATTTTCTCTTCCTTTCGCACTGTTCAGAATTGTAATATTTCCCCCCTTAAAATGATTCGTCATTCCTCTTTATAAGTCTAATACGTCCAACATAAACATCTTCCAAAAACACGACTTTACGTCCACCAAAATGGCGTCGTTCTTCTCTCCATATAACGTACACTGGTTGCCTGGTTACCGTATCTGTTTTTGTCGACGTTAAATTTTTTACGCTAATTGCAGACTCCTAGCCCAAAAACATATCAGTGTAAAAAATGTACGCTTTCAGTCCTCTCCAAGCACCTCCAGGGCGTATGCGTCCCGCCGGCTGTAATACATTACTTTCGGTTAGATTTTGACAAATACTCTTATGGCTGACAGTCATCTAAAAATTTCCCATCACAAAATTAGCGATATAAAATGTGTGACGTGATGTTACCTAGCAACCGTACAGGCTGTGCTGTGAAGTATCGATGGATGGCTACGACTAAGACATATGTAAGACTTATCAACGAGGCCTCTTCTCATCATAGTCTACAGAACGGATTACTTGTGGTAGTTTCTTAGGTCCTCAGTCGGTTTCCCTCTTTCCAATCCACTGAACCCTACAGTTGTCAACCCCAAATTACATACAGGTGCATCTCGAAAACGATTCTTTAGATGCAAATAAATTAAGTGATCGTTATCATTTTGAGTTTCATTTATTTGAAGGACAATATCTATGATCACCTAATTTTACGATGATGAGGATGATGCTTGTTGCTTAAAGGGGCCTAACAACTAGGTCATCGGCCCCTAATGGCATGAAATGAGATGAAATGTAAGGACAATTAAAAATTCATAATCCTGCACTGACCAGAATTCAAAATGTGAGGACGAAGAATAAATGGATGGATATTAAGTTTTAAAAAATCAGTGGATCCGACCCGCAATGCCCCACATTCCCACAAACTAGCGTTAAACAATAGTATTACTGACCAAAGGACTGCTTCTGTCGCTTAAGTGCGGCCAGTATCCAGTATTCGTGAGATAGTGAGTTCGAACCCCACTGTCGGCAGCCCTGAAGATGGTTTTCCATGGTTTCCATTTTCACACCAAGCAAATGCTGGGGCTGTACCTTAATTAAGGCCATGGCAGCTTCCTTCCTACTCCCAGCCCTTTCTTGTCCCATCGTTGCCATAAGACCTATCTGTGTCAGTGCGACGTAAAGCCAATAGCAAAAAAAAAAAAAGAAGAAAAGACTGCTTCTAAAGCACAATACTGAATCAATGATGCTTGTAGTCTAAATGGGTTCAAAATCCAAGTCATCGGCCCCTCATAATGGTACTTAACGCTAGGAAAGTAGAACCATGCTATTTGTCATGTTCCGGTACTAATCAAAAGTAGCGTAGACTCGCGGTGTTCCACACATTATGGTACTATTCACAGGTAATGTAATGTGCACATGTAACACAGACCCATGGTGTTTCTCACATTGTGTCGCTAATTATAGACAACGCAAACCTATGGTGTTCTTCACAGAAGTGGACTAACCACAGGGACTCGCACTATCCCGTGGTGTTCCTCACATAGTGGGTACTGATCACAGACAAGGCAGAACCATGGTGTCGCTCATACAGTGGTACGAATCACAGGTACTGCGAAATGAATCCTGAGCACACACTGTCGCTACTAATCACAAACCTATTGTGTACCTAACATAGTGGTACTACGTGCAAGTAAAAGCGACCCATGGTGTTCCCTGCGTGATGGTACTAATTACAAGTAGTCTCATGATTCTAATTTTATTATCCCTTGGTCGCCCTTTTTAGTCACCTCTTACGACAGGTAGGGGATACCGTGGGTGTATTCCTCGTCTGCGTCCCCCACTCACAGGGGGTACCTAATTTTACACCATGTTTTAATTGTGAGTATACATTTGATCTTTACTCCAAAATACAGGTTTTTTTTTTTCATTTTCCTCAAAGTAATTTCACATGGAATCTTTTCTTGGTAAATCCAACCCATTCAGTTGTATTTAGGCTATAATCATCTGGAAGAAATATGATTCTAACTGTGAAGACATTACTCAAATCGGTCGAGTGATTCTCGAAACAAGCCTCCATATACGAACAAAATAACTTTCTCTCTGTATAATATTAGTATATATGTCTGTTTATTGTTTAAAGCATTATGTTCAAAACATAAATTAACCAATGAAGGTTAAAATCCCCGACCTGGCCGGGATTCGAACCCGGGACTCTCTGGATCGAAATTCAGTACGCTGACCATTCAGCCAACGTGTCGAACTGTTAATTAATTTACGCATATTAAGAATTTCTCCGTTAGGACCTATATTCTACTGTAGAGTGACCCAATGAACTGGCGATCGTGCGGTAACTGAGGTATGGGTGACAGAGTGGTAGAAGTGTCATCACATAACAGGTCTCGAAAGTTAAATATAGTAAGCTACTTACGAATTTTTGGAACAGCGGTGCTGAAAATCCTGTTTGTTTTGAAAAGATGCAAGAGATGATTTTATAAGAAGTTCCGAATAGATTCTCTCTCTTGTGAGACTCCTACGTTGCCAATTTAAATAATAATAATAATAATAATAATAATAATAATAATAATAATAATAATAATAATAATAATAATAATAATAATAATAATTTTTTACTATTTGATTTACGTCGCACCGACACAGATAGGTCTTATGGCGACGATGGGATAGGAAAGGCCTAGGAATGTGAAGGAAGCGGCCGTGGCCTTAAGGTACAGTCCCAACCAGCATTTGTCTGGTGTGAAAATGGGAAACCACGGAAAAGCATCTTCAGGGCTGCCGACAGTGGGGTTCGAACCCACTCCCTCCCGGATGCAAGCTCACAGCTGCGTGTTCCTAACCGCACGGTCAATTCTCCCGGTGAATAATAATAATAATAATAATAATAATAATAATAATAATAATAATAATAATAATATAATAATTTCGTGTGGCTATTACTAGCCGAGTGCAGCCCTTGTAAGGCAGACCCTCCGATGAGGGTGGGCGGCATCTGCCATATGTAGGTAACTGCGTGTTATTGTGGTGGAGGATAGTGTTATGTGTGGTGCGTGAGTTGCAGGGATGTTGGGAACAGCACAAACACCCAGCCCCCGGGCCATTGGAATTAACCAATGAAGGTTAAAATCCCCGACCCGGCCGGGAATCGAACCCGGGACCCTCTGAACCGAAGGCCAGTACGCTGACCATTCAGCCAACGAGTCGGACATAATAATAATAATACCGTATTTACGCGAATAATACCCGCCACCGAATAATCCCCGCACCCTAACTTTAGGAAGGCTGATTTTGAAAAAAAAAAAAAAAAAATGCCAACATTGATTCAAATAAAACCCGCACCCCAATTTCGTGCCTCATTTTTTTTAAATGCGGGTATTATTCGCGTAAACACGGTAATATTAATATAATATATTAATATATTATTATTATTATTATTATTATTATTATTATTATTATTATTATTATTATTATTACACAACAGAGTCGTTTCAGATATTTTCGGAGAGAACCTGGGTTATTTTCTGTCAACTGTCAAGTAATCCGTGATTCTAACCTCAAAATTCGTTATAGTTGGAGGATGGCCTGTAACGTGGACAGTACTATTAAATTCCCCTGTTATTTTTTCCAAAGTGTCCTTTTCTTTCAGTTTCAATTTTACACCATCAGTCTTCTTGCATTCTATAATGATTTGGTACTTGGTGGCTAATTCAATAAATAATGGTTTTTCTTTGTAAAGCAGAAAAATTCGTGTCCCTTTTTCTCTTCTGAACTCCTTCCATTTCTCGATCACTGCAATCAGTTCTATCACGATCACGAAAGATTATCTACCACAGAACTGAGGAAGAAAACCAAATACCGCGCAAGAGACAAACAAAAGAACCGCGCAAGAAGTGTGTTCATAGTCTCTGATTTTTAGTCACTGCCTCCTTGATCGGCACGGCAGCTGTTTCCGGCGATGGTTAATGCGGGTTAATAGCTTGGTGAAACGCGTGATTCGTAAGAATGAGTTACAATATTAACTCTAAGTTAACAAACCTAGGGTTAGAGTACATTTAACCCACAGTTGATGAAACCGGGCCTGAATGAGCTATCGGAGCTTCTAAAATATCTCATCGGCTGGGATCTGAACTGCGGTCATCTTGATGGAAAGTCAAGTGACTGTGCTGCTTTAAGGCTAGTCACATAACAACGATGAGAGCACTGCACAAACACGGTGTGTGTGTGTCATCTCTCGCCCACTAAACATGACAAATGACATGTGACGCCGGCTTATCCCCCATATACGCTCCCTCATGATGTACAGCTCTCTCCCCAAGGGACACGGCGTACCATCGTAGATACAGAGAAGCAAATCCCATACCAGAAGTAACTAAACGTTTTTATTGTGTGATCTGCTTCCGATCGAGGAAATCTTTCGCGATCTACCATAGTCAGTTTAGTAAGTCTGTAGCATTATTTACTTTTCTTTTTATCAAGAGCAACATATTTCATCCACTCGCCCAGACTCTGTACAGGGGACAACCTGCAACATGAATGAAACTCTCACTGTATACGGGCCAGGTGACTATTGTATCATCAACTCGCCCAGACTCTGTACAGGAGACAACCAGCAACATGAATGAAACTCTCACTGTATACGGGCCAGGTGACTATTGCATCATCAACTCGCCCAGACTCTGTACAGGAGACAACCAGCAACATGAATGAAACTCTCACTGTATACGGGCCAGATGACTATTGCATCATCCACTCGCCCAGACTCTGTACAGAAGACAACCAGCAACATGAATGAAACTCTCGCTGTATATGAGCCAGGTGACTATTGTATCATCCACTCGCCCAGACTCTGTACAGAGGAAAACCAGCAACATGAATGAAACTCTCGCTGTATATGAGCCAGGTGACTATTGTATCATCCACTCGCCCAGACTCTGTACAGAGGACAACCAGCAACATGAATGAAACTCTCACTGTATACGGGCCAAGTGACTATTGTATCATCCACTCGCCCAGACTCTGTACAGAGGACAACCAGCAACATTAATGAAACTATCACTGTATATGCGTTACGTGACTATTGCATCATCCACTCGCCCAGACTCTGTACAGAGGACAACCAGCAACATTAATGAAACTATCACTGTATATGCGTTACGTGACTATTGTATCATCCACTCGCGCAGACTCTGTACAGAGGACAACCAGCAACATGAATGAAACTATCACTGTATATGCGTTACGTGACTATTGTATCATCCACTCGCCCAGACACTGTACAGAGGACAACCAGCAACATGAATGAAACTATCACTGTATATGCGTTACGTGACTATTGTATCATCCACTCGCGCAGACTCTGTACAGAGGACAACCAGCAACATGAATGAAACTATCACTGTATATGCGTTACGTGACTATTGTATCATCCACTCGCCCAGACACTGTACAGAGGACAACCAGCAACATGAATGAAACTCTCGCTGTATATGAGCCAGGTGACTATTGTATCATCCACTCGCCCAGACTCTGTACAGAGGACAACCAGCAACATTAATGAAACTATCACTGTATATGCGTTACGTGACTATTGCATCATCCACTCGCGCAGATAACCGGCATCTCTAATGAAGCTCGCACTGTAGCTTATTCTCGTCTCTTTCCCACATTTTTTGACCTATGCTAAATTTTTAAGGCTCCGATGAGCAACTGAATTGGAGATCCCTTGCTAGTTGCGTGTAACATCTACAGTACTTTCACTCTGAAGATATGATGATGATTATGATGACAGATACCGGACTCGTGGGAAGTCATGTTGTTCCATAACCACCGCACAGCCTCCCGTGATGCATAGAGATTATTCGGAGAGGGTCAATGGCGCGCACATCTTTCGCAACAATATCCTAGATGTGCTGAATGGTATTACGGTCGGGTGACACCAGGGACGAGAAAAGCATCATCATATCCTTGGAGTGTCTTGCTGTACGTACAGGTCTCTTGCAGTATAGTGGAGGTGAACAAATGTGTGGATATGATTCCTGTACCGTTCATTGGTGAGGGGCGTCGTCAGATTTACGAGCGGTCCCATTTCATCCCATTCGATGATACAACCACCTCCTCCCTGTTGACAAGAGAATCCATTGCCTCCAGTAATTGGAGATAAACTTGCACCTTGTCATCGGCGTGTACAAACTGGCACCATGTCCAGGCGATATTTCTCTATGCTTCGAAAGTTCAATGGTGGTGTTCTGTCCCAATGTCATTCATTGTCCCTTGTGTCGTCCTGTGAACAGTGGCACCCAAGTGGGACGCTACCTTCCGTACCTCACTGCTAAGTGGCTCCTCACACTTCTTTGTTATCCACCACTGAATTCGCGAG
Source organism: Anabrus simplex (assembly GCF_040414725.1). Taxonomy (NCBI): domain Eukaryota; kingdom Metazoa; phylum Arthropoda; class Insecta; order Orthoptera; family Tettigoniidae; genus Anabrus; species Anabrus simplex. The sequence continues at coordinate 43,155,550 of NC_090274.1, read as the reverse complement.
TAATATGTTGCAGTGTGACCTGTCTATCAGCTCTTACTATCCAAGTCAGTTGACAGTGATCCCTGTCAACAACACGTTGTACACGACGGCAGCTGACCCTGGCGATGGTGCTTTGTCCCGAATCTAGTTACATATGATACACTCTGGACACTGTGCACTATGGAAGGCCCACTGTCTGCACGACTTCGGAGAAAGAACAGCTCACATGTAAAAGCAAAGTTTTCAGCACACAGTCCATGTAGGCCTTTGGAGAGGGGTGTGAGCTAGAGGCTTCCACTGTTCTTAACCTCGGACCTTGGTGTGATACAGTGGTTGACTCTACGTCCGGCCGCTTTTGCCCCCAGGAATTCATCTGGTACTCGTTTTTTGATGTAGGGTGAGTGAAACTCAGGGCCACATGCAGCTCAGAAATGAAAATCTCGTTTCTTCAATGTTCAACTTCCAGACGGGGATTCAAACCGACGTCCTTACGGGTGAACGAAGCACGCGTTTGGGGCCTCGGCCAGGCAGCCCCTAACCCATACGTATGACAACGGCAATCTGGCCGCGATCAAACGCGTCGAGATCTCGTGTCTTACCCATCCTATGCTCACCTGTTGCTCACACGGCCAGCCCGAAGTCAGACGACATAGCAGTCATGAACCACGCCTAACTGCTACAATCGCCGAGTCGACCACAGCGCCCTTCCAAAATGGCAGCTATCTCTGATTCAATTGCCCAACAGCGTATATTTTTTTCCTTGGTACTCAGCCATACACTGTCTATGAACTACGAAACATAAGCACAACTTTCCACTCTTAACGTAGTATTTTTCAGTTACTTGGTGCATACACTTTTTCCGAAAAGAACATTTCAATGTAGAAATTCAGTAAGTGCAGTTTAAGGTTTTCAGCATTATAATGAGTTGAAATAATACAAATGGTATGTGGAATACCTTCGACAGCAGAGATGTGTTCAGACCCACACGCCAGCCCCCAGAAGTAAAACTTTTATAACCTAATTTAATTTATCCATTGCTGAAGCACGCACTAGCGTTTCCGCTGGCTGTGATATAATTGGATATAACCTCATTCCCAGCAACCAAGACAAATACAGTCAGTTACCAACCCGCACACAATAAAAACACAACTAAATGCAACCTGTAATCGCCTTACGGAATGCTAGAGACCTAAAGCCACTTTGCGACCCTAACCGAGGCTGCTTACGCCCCCCCCCCCCGCCCCCCTTTGCTGGATCACAGTCAAATGGTTTTGTCTCAAGCCGGACCTAACCTAGCCAGACCAATGGTTTTGTCACCAACCGGACCTAACCTAGCCAGACCAATAGTTATGTCACTAACCGGACCTAACCTAGCCAGACCAATAGTTATGTCACTAACCGGACCTAACCTAGCCAGACCAATGGCTTTGTCACTAGCCCGACCTAATCTACCCACACCAATAGTATTATCACTAACCGGGCCTAACCAATCCAGAACAATGGTTTTATCATTAACCGGACCTAACCAATCCAGACCTATGGTTTTATCATTAACCTGAGCTAACCAGTTCAGACCAATGGTTTTGTCACCAACCAGACCCAACCAATCCAGACCAATGGTTTTATCATTAACCGGACCTAACTTACCCAGACCAATGGTTTTATCATTAACCGGGCCTAACCAATCCAGACCAATGATTTTATCATTAACCGGACCCAACCAATCCAGATCAATTGTTTTGTCACTAGCCGGCTTGTTTTCACCTAACAATGTACCACTAGTTCGTAAGTTCAAAAGTTGGCAGCCTTGTGCACCGCTCGATCACGTCCACTGCGAGAAGTCAGCGAGAAAGAAACAAATGACAGTGCAATCGCGCCTAGATGTCCGCGCTGGAAAAAGGCTGCAGTAACTGAACTTATGCCTATTTGAACACCTTGCCTCGTATAATGATTCAAGAAATACTAAATAATACCAATAACATTACGGTTTTTGGAGACGCCGAGGTGCCGGAATTTAGTCCCACAGAAGTTCTTTTACGTGCCACTCAAACCGCCTAAAAAATACCTCGTCAGGTGTTGCAATCCTTTCCTTCTAGATGTCCTTGATTGCAGATTGATGTGTTGTTGCTTTTCGTCCAATCTTTAAGCATCTTCATTTAAATCGTATTACTCTATGAATACATTTTGTCCCTGCCTACTAAACCCACAATAGTTATAGGCCAACGTCCTAATTTTATGCAAAATGAAAATATTAGTAAGAACGATGAGTCACCCTGTAATTAACAGCGGACCGATAGTAACGAATTATACGAGCGTTCCAGTTGGCTTTGGAGATGAAACAAGCGCGACTCACACCCTCGCAAGTTTTAAACACACGAAACAAATGAAATACACGTGGCGCATTCAATATCCTACTTGTTTCCAGGTGAGTGAGTGTATGTGGGCGAATTTGTAACCACACAGTATTTTGTGAAATAAACAGATCATTTGTTCGGGCTCTTCGCTTTTCTGTCAGCGAAGTTTCCCTTCATTTGGGTGGGAAACAGCACACATTTAAAATGTGATTTTAATAGAAATACTACCAACAGAACACTTAAGCCCGGTTTCATCAACGAATGTTAAGTGTTACCACCGCTGGTAAGTAGACTTAACACGTATTTTAACAAAATGACCATCTTATCAAGGATCGTTAACGCTAACAAATTGTTAATACTTATGTTGAACCAACGTTTGGGCTGGGAAGACTTGGGAGAAAGAAGACGAGCTGCTAGATTAAGCGGTATGTTCTGAGCTGTCGGTGGAGAGATGGCGTGGAAAGACATTAGTAGACGAATAAGTAGGAAGATCACAATATGAAGATAAAGTTGGAATTCAAGAGGACAAATTGGGCAAATATTCGTTTATAAGAAGGGGAGTTAGGGATCGGAATAACTTATCAAGGGAGATGTTCAATAAATTTCTTTGCAATCATTTAAGAAAAGGCTAGGAAAACAACGGAAAGGGAATCTACCACCTGGGCGACTGTCCTAAATGCAGTCAGTAGTGACTGAATCTTTTGAACATGACACCAGCCATGTGTTAAAAGTCGTAAGTTTGAAACTTTACTGCTGTATGAAGACTATTTATAAACTGAAGAAGGCAAAGGACGACACGTACTAAGGAAAAAAAAACGACCTTTTAGAGTTGTCAGAAGAAAGTTTTATATAAAGATACCTAATTACCAAAACCAAAATGAACAAGGAACTAGAAGAAATTGAAAATAGGTTAGGGTTTCTCCACAGATTAAAACGTATAGTGTGTCCACTGCAGCAGTTGCTTAGAGTTCTTAGATATTACGCTTCAAACACTTTTCAAGAAATTGTAGGCAAGAGCATGTAGAATTCTGCAAAGAGTTCCTGCTGCCATTGCAGCGTTGACAACGCATTACAGTATTTTCCCCGCAGTAAAAGAATGCACTCGTAAGAATATACTGAATGCTGTCCGTTCTTCCAACTGTCAAGCACAATCGCATAATTTTAAATTAAATCTATAACAACATTTGTCTCACATTCATTATAATAACGGTGTTTTTAGCCTCTTACTTGGCATGCTTACATCTTAGCGGTCTCCGCTAACCATAACCATGTGTTACAAAATACTACTCAAGTATTCCGCTAGGAGCGCTTTATGTAAAGAAACAAAAGATGCTCACTGCCAAACGCGTTCAGAAATCTCACGGAAACGTATTAATTTGTATTTAACAATAAACTGTTCCGTAACAAATGTTGGAAATGTGCTCGTGAAACAGGGTACTTTTAACCAAAGTGTTAAATGAATAACTATTGTTAGTTAACATTTAAGTAAAATTTAACACGCAGTTGATTAAACCGGGAAGTAATGAGTTTACGATACTCTCAAGTGGAGAAGACTAATCTCCATTTCGAGAGAGAGAGAGAGAGAGAGAGAGAGAGAGAGAGAGAGAGAGAGACAGAGAGAAGACTAATGATGATGTAAAAAAAAGAGTAGAAGAAAATTATATTTTTAAATTGAAAAACTAATTACCCCTGATATTATCCATAATGTTCCATTTTATTAAATGCTATTTATAATTAATCAAGAGTGAAGCAGGACAGTTTCTTGAAAGTGCAAAGCCTTATGGTGTAATCAATACAGAGCGTATCTGAATGCCTGTAACACGCTTTGAGGGCCTGTTTTCTTGCATCCTCAAGAGAATTAGATTTGTGAAACCTAGGGAGTCTCATTTTCACTTCTACCGTGGCCTTCCCCTTTCTTTTGAATTCATTCATTCATTCATTCATTCATTCAACAAACTCATCAGGATTTAGTGTTGTCACCCAAATGGCAGATTGTTTACTTAGTCGTTTCTTAAATTATGTAAAAAAATAATCTGAAAGTATATAGAACATTTCCCTTGAGAAATTCCTCCAATCTCTAATTCGTCTTCCTTTAATGAATATTTGCCAAAAAATATCCTCTTGAATTTCAACTTAATCTTCAAATTTTAACTTTTAAAACTCCACTGATGTCATCCCACGCCTACTCTCCACTGACAGTTCGGAACATACCACTTAGTCGAGCAGCTCGTCTCCTTGCTCCTAAGTCTTTCCCAGCCCAAAGTATGCAACATTTTCGTAACACAATCCACAACAAATCTTGCTGCTTTTCTCTGGATCCTTTTTCAGTTCACGTATCAAGAAGTCCTCGTGTGGGCCCCATACACTAGAACCATACTCTAACTAGGGCTCTGGCCGTGCGCGTAGAGGCGCGCGGCTATGAGCTTGCATCTGGGAGATAGTAAGTTCGAATCCCACTATCGGCAGCCCTGAAAATGGTTTTCCGTGGTTTCCCATTTTCACACCAGGCAAATGCTGGGGCTGTACCTTAATTAAGGCCACGGCCGCTTCCTTCCAACTCCTAGGCCTGTCCTATCCCATCGTCGCCGTAAGACCTATCTGTGTCAGTGCGACGTAAAGCCCCTAGCATCTAACTATACTAGACTTAACTAAAGTTGGCGTCTGACAGGTAAGGTCGGAGGGAGGAGCATTGCACGTGCCATTTCACGATGTTGCCACATTCCAGCATTCCTTTCTACATACTCTTACCCCTCGCTTCCGGCTCACTTGTTCCCTCCTTCATTCTGACCGCTGTGATCTGTTGTAGACTACCTGGCCAGGCGGTGTCGTCCCATTTGCGATCACTCTTATACAAACAATCAGGTTCTTATCAGTGACAGTGACAGGTTTGGCAACTCCCAGCAAGACGAGCTGCCCTGAAGTTTTATCTCCATGGCAACCGCAGTCGCCCCACCCTCGTTTCCATGGCAACCACACAGCCGTTTCCTTTATCCCGCCTCGGCAGGCAGTAAACGGGCCTCCCTCTAAGAAATGTCAGACGCCAACTCTTTTTATTAACAGTATAGGGTCTTACCAGAAACTTATACGCCCTCTCCTTTACATCCTTAACACAACTCTTAAATACCTGTAACCTTTCTTAACAACCTCGTTAATATGATCACCTTAACGAAGATCATTCCTTATATTAACACCTCGGTACTTAAAGTGATCCCCATGAGGTATTACCACTCCATCAACACAGTAATTAAAAGTGAGAGGACGTTTCCTCTTGGCGTTACTTACAACCTGATTTTTTTTTTTTTTTTTTTACCCGTTACCATCATCATACCTTTGTCTGCTGTCCATCCTACAATACTGTATAGGTCTTCTTGTAATCGCCCACAATATTACAAATGATTTACTACTTTACACAGTACATCATCATCATCCTCACACGACAATGAAGGTATCAATCAGGATATTCAAATACCACATACATTCAACATCCTAATTTTTCGTTTTACAATTTGCTTTACGTCGCACCGACACAGACAGGCGACGATGGGATAGGAAATTGTTAGGAGTGGGAAGGAACGGGCCGTGGCCTTAATTAAGGTATAATCCCTGCATTTGCCTGGTGTGAAAATGGGGAAACCACGGGCTACCGACAGTGAGGTTCGATGATGATGATGATGATGCTTGTTGTTTTAAGGGGCCTAACATCGAAGGTCATCGACCCCTAATGGTACGAAATGAAAGAACAAAAAATTCAAAGGCATCCACTGACCAAAATAAAAATAATATGTCATGAAGAATGAATGAATGGATGGACAGGAACCCAACTAAACACAAAACAAACCCAACAAAAACCAGTGCAGCGGACTCAATGCAGATCGAAAATAACATTGTTACCGACCAAGGAACCACTTACAAAGCACAATGATGCTTGGTGTCTAAAGGGGGTGCAAAATCCACGTCTAAGGCCCCACAGAATGGTACATGTCGCGAGTAAAATAGAACCATGGTATGTGTCATGTTGGGGTATTAATCAGAAGTAGCGAAGACGCACGGTGTTCCACAAAAGATGGTACTACTCACAAGTATTGCAATACGTACAAGTAACGCAGACCTATGGTGTGTCTCACACAATGGCGCAACTCATAGCCAACGCAAACCGAGAAGGTTCCCCACCTAGGTGTACTAAACACGGGCGCCGGTATTCCCGTGGTGTTCCTCACATAGTGGGTACTAATCACAGGCAACGCAGACCCACGGTGCTGCTCATATAGTGGTACAACTCACAGGCTACGCCCAGACCCGCGGTGTTGCACACATGGGTACGACGCACGGGTACTGGAATCCACCAGGCCAGGCTTTTACTGCAACGAATCACAAACATATTTCGTACCATGTTAGTGATACTACTCGCAAGTACATGCAACCCATGGTGTTCCCCGCATGATGGTACGAATCAAGAGTAGTTGCATGGTTCTAATTCATTCATCCCTTGGTCGCCCCTTTTAGTCGCCTCATACGACAGGCAGGGGATACCGTGGGTGTATTATTCGTCAGCCTCCCCCACCCACAGGGGGTGTGTGTTTGGTCCGCGAGAGGTATTTTATTTCCCTCAAGTCCGCCGGCAAACCGGTTAGGACCCCCCTATCCGCCACCTGGGACGCGCCACGTGGGAGTATCACCTCTCTCCCTGCTACGCCTGCGTAGCAGGTTCGTGGAGTGAGGTTCGAACCCACTATCTCCCGGATGTAAGTTCACAGCTACACTCGCCCATAAGCGCACAGCCAACTCGCCCGGTTAACCTCCTATTCGTCGTAGAGCACAATATAGCGGCAGTCGGGAGATCGTGCGTTCAAATTTCACCGTCAGCAGTCCTGAAGATAGTTTCTTCGTTGTTTCCCACTTTCACACTAGACAAATGCTATGGCTGTACCTTAATTAACGCCCTTTCCCATCCTTGCATCACCGAAAACATTCGATTCGCTCGTCTGACACTTTATACACTAGCAAGCAAGAACACAAAAAACAGCAGCCTGTGAGCTGGGTGTTAACAGCACCTAGCTTTGTATCCCTGCGCGTTCTTTTCTACTCGAGAACTGTTTGAAATGAGGCCAGGAGCTGTTGTGATCTAGTCAATAAAATCGCAAACAGCTAATGAACCAGTTCTAATGCCTTATGCACGTCCTACGCCCCTTGTGGGATGTTGGTGTGACACTGTTCATTCTGTCGTGTTCCACATCTCTTTAGCAACCGGTTCTACTAACTTTAATTGTTGTTGATGTTGTTGTTGTCGATTGGGTCATCAGCAACGTTGTTAACCCGCTGGAGAAAAATATCTACTATCATCACATAAATCGGTTATTACAGAAACCATTCACTTAGTTCCGTGATATTAAACTTTCTAGTTCATTTTCAGTATTAAATATTACTTTTTTTTTTTTGCTAGGGGCTTTACGTCGCACCGACACAGATAGGTCTTATGGCGACGATGGGATAGGAAAGGACAAGGAGTTGGAAGGAAGCGGCCGTGGCCTTAATTAAGGTACAGCCCCAGCATTTGCCTGGTGTGAAAATGGGAAACCACGGAAAACCATTTTCATTAAATATTACAAAAGGATTTATATTTCATTCTTTCTTAATCCATCCTCCCCCTCCCAGGGTTGTTTTTTTTCCTCGAACTAAACGAGACATCCCATCTCTACCGTCTCAAGGGCAGTGCCCTGGAGGGTGAGACTTTGGGTTGCGGTGATACAACTAGGCAGGAGGAGCAGTAACTCGCCCAGGGGGCCTCACATGCTATGCTGAACAGGGGCCTTGTGGGGGGAGGGCGGAAAGATTGGAAGGGATAGACAAGGAAATAGAGAAAGAAACGTCCGTGGCCTTAAGTTAGGTACCATCCCAGCATTCACCTGGAGAAGTGGGGAAAACTACTTCAAGGATGGGTGATGTGGGAATCAACCCACCTCTATTCAGTTTACTTCTCGAGGCTGAGTAGACTCGGTTCCAGCCCTCGTACCACTTTCCAACTTTTGTGGCAGAGCCAGGAATCGAACCCGGGTCTTCAGGGATGGCAGGTAATCGTACTAACCACTACACCACAGAGACGGACAAAATGTAGTTTTTAACGCAAATTACTATTGAATGTATGTTAATTGAGGCCTTGCATGTCAATAAACCACAGTGATACCGGTTTTGAATACAATACGTCCTTGGAAAACGCACTTCTTGTAATTCTGTTGTAACCGCTTTAAATCCGTGAAAATTTGTTATTTACTCTGTGGATCAGCGGTAGAGTGTCGGCCTCCGGATCCCAAGATAGCGGGTTCAAACCCGGCAGAGGTAGTCGGATTTTTGAAGGGCGGAAAAAAGTCCATTCGATACTCCATGTCGTACGATGTCGGCATGTAAAAGATCTCTGGTGACACATTTGGTGTTTACCGGACAAAATTAATTAAATCTCAGCCATAGACGCCCAAGAGAGTTTCGGTTTACTCGGTCTGCCATCTAGTGGGGGCCTAGAGTAAAACGGAACGTCGAAATTGACGAGCAGACAGCCAGATGGCGTCAAATTGAAATGTCTGTACACGGTAGCTGAGACCATACGATTATTATTATTATTATTATTATTATTATTATTATTATTATTATTATTATTATTATTATTATTATTATTAGTATTAGTATTATTACTGTAAAAGACAAAAAAGACCAAAGCAGTTATTTTTATCAAATATTCGACACTTAAAAACACTATCTTTGAAGCCAGTCTTTAAACAAATACTTTCACTACATTAATACATAATATTTGATCTTTAGAGGTGTAATATAAAATTATAATTTAAGATCATGTTAAAATTTTGCGATTTATATAATTTGTTCAAAGAGTTAAATACCTAATTAAATACTTATCAGTGTTGTAACAGCGGCATAATTATGATACGAGTACAATATATATTCACTGTATATTCATATTCTTCAAATCTGTCTTGCGACAGCTATCAACTGGACAGCCTCCATGATTCTCTGTCCTGAGCATCTTGTTTCAGTTGTTCATAGCTTCTCCCTTGCTTGACATCTATTAACATTCCAAACCTTCTTATACTCATTCCCCTATGTATTTTTCCCTCCATCATCATCTACTGAAGACAATTTCTACATAGTATGTGACCCAACGCCGGCCCCGTGGTGTAGGGGTAGCGTGCCTGCCTCTCACCCGGAGGCCCCGGGTTCGATTCCCGGCCAGGTCAGGGATTTTTACCTGGACCTGAGGGCTGGTTCGAGGTCCACTCAGCCTACGTGGTTAGAATTGAAGAGCTATCTAACGGTGAGATAGCGGCCCCGGTCTAGAAAGCCAAGAATAACGGCCGAGAGGATTCGTCGTGCTGACCACACCACACCTCGTAATCTGCAGGCTTTGGGGCTGAGCAGCGGTCGCTTGGTAGGCCAAGGCCCTTCAAGGGCTGTAGTGCCATGGGGTTTGGTTTGGTTTATGTGACCCAACCAGGATATTTTCCTCTTCCTTATTGTTTTCATCAGGTGTGTCTTCTCTCCTACTCTTCTTAGTACTTCTTCATTTCTCACGTTATCTGTCCACTTCACTTTTCCCATTCTTCTCCACAACCATATTTCGAAACTTTCCAAATACTTTGTTTCTTTCTTAATGTCACTGTCTCAGCTCCGGATGACACCACACTCCACACAAAACACTTTGAGAACCTCTTTCTTAAATTAATATGTCAAAAGTTCTCTCATCTTTACGGAAGCTTATTTTCCCACAGATATTCTGCTTCTTATTTCTTCTGTACAGCTTCCATTCCATGTTAAACTTCCCAAATATCAGAATAGGTCTACTTGTTCCAATTTCTTTCCCTCTAGTGTTGTAATAACAGCAATCTACTCTTTTCCTATTCTCATCACCTTAGTCTTCCCAATTTTGATTTTCGTTCCGAACTATTTACTCACTCTCACAATATTTTCCAACATCTTTTCCCGATTCCGCTAATACCGCCACACTGTAGATGGTAAATAGTTATTCGACCTATTATCTGCTTGTTTTATTTAATTTAATTCCCTGGTAGAGCAATGGCAGCGGAGTGTAAAATTGTTAAATTATACACGGTTAAGTATTTGCATTTATCCTGGTTGTGGATATCTATTCCAAATCTTCGAACTATTCTACTTAGGAATGTGTATTGATACACACTAAAAATTAACGACATGCCTGTTTTCTCACAGTAAATCTAGGACTCCGCACAAAGACAGCGGAAAACAAGCCTCTTAACAATACCTCGACATTAAACGGCTTCCTGTTAAGAATGACTCGCTCCAAACCTTCTATACGCAGCTGCGAGTCTTGCTGATTAGTGATGTTATCTGACGGATAACTTTGAAAGATCATTCAAGATATATCCTACTTCATGAGAGCTCATTTATTCGTTATCACGGAATTGCATGAGTTAATCCTACTTCGTATAATTTTATGGAAAATATGGTAAATAACATTTAAATTAACGTTCATGCATATTTGTTTTGTTTTACATGCTGTAACGAGTAGGTATTCACTTAACAACAAGACAAATTTTGAAATATGAACGATAAATATAAGTAACATATATTAGAACCAAATGATGAAAGCCCATATTTCGAATCCAGACATTCGATCTCGTAGTAAATTCTAGGAAGCATATACACAAACCGGGATAATGCTTTTGGGCAAAAAATTTCTCAAATTTTCATATGCAATGAAAATAGAATGTTTTTGCAAAGCATGCCTATTGCTTTATAACATAGAAACAATACAAAAATAAGATAATATTGCTAAAACAAAGTTCTGAAGCCAATAAATTGATATTTTTATAATCAGAATCAGTAACTAAATATTTGTGGAATCATATGTTAGTATTTCTTTCCTTTTTATTATATTTCATTTTCAGTCACACAAATGTTCAATATGCTTACAAAAGTAATAATCAGAGTTGTGATTTGTATGTAAATACGTATTTGATTCTTCATAAGCTACGGTGAACATTTTTCCGATGTTCACGAATACAGTCTCTCTTTCTTAGCATTAATCCCGACTTGCAGGGTCTGCTGCTTTGCTACATCTCCTCCATTTCTGTCTGTCGTTGACATCTTCTGGTGTTAAGCCAACACTGTGCATGTCTGCCCTGATGTTGTCAGTCATTCTCTTTGCCGGTCTTCCTCGTGGTCTTGTTCCCTCTGGGTTGATGTGGAGCGCTGTTTTGGCAACTGAGTCGTCCTGTTTTCTCATGACGTGGCCGTACCAGCGGAGACGGGCTTCCCTCACTTTGTCTATGATGGGCGCGACACCAAACCTTTGCCGGACGTCCGTGTTCCTTATGTGGTCACATCGGGTCAGCCCCATGGACCATCGAAGCATCTTCATCTCCATGGTTGTCAACATTTGCTCCTGTTGTTTCGTCATGGGGCGACATTCAGTCCCACAGATCGCTGCTGGCCGTACCACACTCTTATAAACTTTTGCCTTTAGATATTGAGGCATCTTTTTATCACAGAGGACGAATACAGTATTTGTAACGAATTAAAACACATTTTGTTTTACCTATTCGTCAATGTTTCCATCTTTAGGACATGTTTAAACATACTTCAGGAAAACTCTCATATACATAATGTAAGATTTCATTTTAAATATCTTCCATGTTTTATGGTTTTAAAGCTATTCCTGCCGGAGATTATTTTGAAATTAATTTCATTAGCATCAATAATTGAAAGCTGGATTTTGGTATTTGTGTGAAATATGGAAAGAAAGTTTTGCTCTGTGCACATTTCTTTTTTTTTTTTCTTGCTGGCATTGGCCTTGTCACTCAATCCGCTATGACATATCTTCTGTGACCATTTTGAATTCATATGTTTGTGGCTCTCGTGTTTCAATAAGACATCATTAACTATAGTCTGTATAAGTGTTAAAATTTGATATAATGTTCTTCACAATACTTTTCACCTTTTTATAATTAAAGAAGACCATATTTTAACTCCATATGACACATTTTAGCCCATATATGTACATATTCAGCCATTTCTATTACATATATAAATCCTAGGTGTAGTAAAAATTAATAAAATTGTAGAAAATCAAACTGGATGTATTTGTATCCAAAGAGAGAACACTGATATTATGCAATTTTTAAAATACAAAAAGTCTGCGATGTTCCGAACTAGCAAACAGAATAAGGACCACGTGCATTGAGCGTATATCACTAGGTCCTGAAGCCTGAGTCAATCTGTTGACCATGCCAGGTTTGTGCTGCTTTTCTTCTCCGGGTTGGTTTTTCCCTTGGGCTCAGAGACTCAGCGAGGGATCCCACCTCTACCGCCTCAAGGGCAGTCTTCTGGAGTGTGAGACTTTGGGTCAGGGGATACAACTGGGGAGGAGGACCAATTCCTCTCCCAGGTGGCCTCACCTGCTATGATGAACAGGGGCATTGAGGCGGGGGGGGGGAGATCGGAAGAGGTATAGACAAGGACGAGAGAAGGAAATGACCATGGCCTTAAGTTAGGTACCATCCTGGCATTTACCTGGTGAAGTGGGAAACCACAGAAAGCCACTTCGAGGATGGCTGAGGTGGGAATCGAACCCCCTCTACTCACTTGACATCCCGGAGCTGACTGGACCCCGTTCCAGTTTTCAAATTCGTGACAGAGCCGGGAATCGAACGCGGGGGTCCGGGGGTGGCAGCTAATCACACTAACCACTATTTCGCAGACGCCGAGGTGCCAGAATTTAGTTTTGAAGAAGTTATTTTACGTGCCGGTAAATCTACCCACACGAAGCTGACGTATTTAAGCACCTTCAAATACCACCTGACTGAGCCAGGATCGAACCTGCCAAGTTGGGGTTAGAAGGCCAACGCTCAACCGTCTGAGCCACTCAGCCCGCGGGGATAATTACTGAAGTACGACATACACCACTTTGTCAGTATATAAAGAACCCCTTCAGGAAATGACTCGTGGTGCTACCCCGAAATATACAATTTTGGAATTGTACAACTTGAGAAATAAACTACTCATTTATTTATTTATTTATTTATTTATTTATTTATTTATTTATTTTTATTGTTCAGAGACGTCTGTCGGCAGCTGCGGCTGACCGCATGAATCCGGAAGGCAAAACAAATCGAAGGAGAAATGAGTGTTCTACAACAATGACAAAAGTACAAATCCTAAATAACCAAAACAAAGAACCGTTGCAAACTACAAAAGAAAATCAAAAACTTAAAGACAAACAACAAAAGTACATTGTTTGTGCTAATGGTTTAACGTCGAAGGATTTCGGCGATACAAGGATGCGAAAGGGCTAGGATTGGGAAGGTAGCGGCTATGGTCTTAATTATGGTACAACTCCAGCATTCTGCCTGGCGCGAAAAGAAAACAAAATTACAAATGGTCATACTAAATAGATAAATAATCCATCAAAACCGTAAGGTAGAGATGACGCAGGTCCTTTAGTGTGAATCCCTGCTTATCATTTTTTTTATGAAGAAGCCTGTGGCCTTGAAGGCTTCAAAGAGAAGGTCCTTCAGTTCCCATGCGTATCCAATTGTTTTGTAGCTCTCAATTGAGGCGGTCCGTTTCCGTAGAATAACGGGGATTGTTATTACCTGCCGTTCTCAGAGCTCGGTTTTGATTCTTGGTACTGTCAAAAATTCAAGAATGGCTGAAGGGCTGGTATGTGGCTGAAAAGAGATGCACCACCTCGGGATGAAGACAGCAGTTTACTTTACTTAAGAAGGGCGGTAAGCAGCTTCTTTTCGTCCTCCAATGACGCCTGCTGTGTGTTCCTCTCAAAGGGTACTGTGGAAGTGTGAAATCCAACAGCGCACATTTTGATGATGAAGAAGATGATGATGGTGATGATGATGATGATGATGCTTGTTGTTTAAAGGGGCCAAACATTTAGGTCATCGGCCCCTAATGGTGCGAAATGTTACGACAAAAGTCCATAATCCTTCACTGACCAGATTCGAAAACGTGAGGACGATGGATGGATGGATGGATGGATGGATGGATGGATGGATGGACGGATGGATGGACGGACGGATGGATGGACGGACGGATGGACGGACGGACGGACGGACGGACGGACGGACGGACGGACGGACCCGCAATGCTCCACATTCCCAGAAACTAGCGTTAAACAATAGTATTACTGACCAAGGGACAGCTTCTAAAGCACAATACTGACTCAATGATGGTTGTAGTCGAAACGGGTCCAAACCAGCTCATCGGCCGCTCATAATGGTACTTATCGCTAGGAAAATTGAACCATGCTATTTGTCATGCTGCGGTACTAATCAAAAGTAGCGTAGACTCACGGTATTCCACACATTATCGTACTACTTACAGGTAATGAAATTCGCACATGTAACACAGACCTATGGTATTTCGCACACTGCGAAACCTATGGCGTTCCTCACATAAGTGGATTACCCACAGGGACCCGCACTATCCCGTGGTGTTCCTCACATAGTGGGTACTAAGCATAGGCAAGGCAGAACCATGGTGTCACTCATCCCATGGTGTTGCTAATATAGGGGTAGAATCACAGGTACTGTAAAATACATCCTGAGCCACACCGCTACTAATCACAAACCTAGGTATTTTGTACCTAAGATAGTGGTACTACACGCAAGTATAAGCGACCCACGGTGTTCCCCGCGTGGTGGTACTAATCACAAGCAGTTTCATGGTTCTAACAAAATCACCCTTTGGTCACCCCTCTTAGTCGCCTCCTACGACAGGCAGGAGATACCGTGGGTGTATTCTTCGTCTGCGTCCCCCACTCACAGGGGGTTGTTTGGTCCGCGAGAGCTATTTTATTTCCCTCAAGTCCGCCGGCAAGCCGGTCAGGACCTCCCTATCCGCCACCTGGGACGCGCCACGTGGGAGTATCACGTCTCCCCCTACTACGCCAGCGTAGTAGGTTCGTGGAGCACACATTTTGTTTATCCAATAATCCATAAACTTCTGTTCACCTTGCAGTTGATGGAAACAATATTCCACGCTGAGGAACTGGCGGACACGTTAGACGTATGCTTCTAATACCGAACCTTCAAATGAAGCCTTCATACAGACGAGGTGGAGAAAAAACGTGCTTGAAGCTGATGACACCCACTCGCCTATGGAATTCAAATTCGTCACCCCTGCTGAAGTCACGTCGCGTATTAAGAGGCTGAAAAAAACAGGCTTCAACTCGATTCAGCAGCTTTGCTAAAGAACCTTCCAAGAAGCTCAGGGTTCAGTGGACAAGCAATAAGGTCAGCTTACCTTTGCATGGTTCGGCCCGTACTGATATATGGTCTACTTGCTTGGTATCCCACAACAGCGGAGAACATGAGTAAGCTGCAGAGTACATACAACGCCGTACGGAAAGGCTAATTAACCGTCACTGCACCTCGCATCCAATAAGGTAGTGATGGGTAGTTCGCGAACGAATCGCGAACTACTTCACTCCCACGAACTGTGAAGTGTTTACTCATCTCTCGAGAACTACTTCGCGAACTGTAGGACTTCACGAGTGTGAAGGATTGGGAAGGAACTTGTTGGCGGACGAACTACTTCAGCGTTTGCAGAGTGCTCTGGTGGGAAAATTACACATTTTGAAGTAGTTCGTGAAGTAGTTCTTTCTTGGGAGCGAGAGTGTTGGAGTCTGGCGTTTAGCGCCACCGGCGAGGAAAAGGTTGACCAACGCTCAGATGTTATAAATTTATGTTTCAGTCAGGGGATGAAATCACCACCAAGAAAAGGGTTCTCCTGTGATAGCAAATCCACGTTTAAAACGTCTCATTTTCAAGTCGACAATATTTAACAGAAAGTTTGATTATCTTTGAAGAGAAACAGATTTTTCCTACACTTACATTTCTGTGGGTTAGAGGGCGGGGGAGGGGGGGGGGGGAGAGTTTGAACTGACATTACCGGTAATAGAAACGTTCACCTCTATAGCATTTATGAATGTTACAGAGAAGTGCACCTGCGTGCTACCTGTTGTCCGCTTTGTGTACTTCCTCGTTCTGGAAAGCTCGCGAAGCGATGAAGCCTTGTATGAAGGAAATGAGAAAGAACTTGTTCGCGAACTACTTCAGCGGTTGCAGAGTGCTCTGGTGGGAAAATTACACATTTTGAACTAGTTCGCGAAGTAGTTCGTGAAGTAGTTCTTGGTTGGGAGCGAGACTGAATGAACTAGTTCCCAGAGGTGAACTGCTTCTTCCCATTACTACAATAAGGTTACCTTCCACTGAGACAACAGCCAAAGAAACTGACCTGACCTTTCACCAGAAATCCCTCCTACCTCTATAGAAATTGATCCCTGCCTACATCTGTCGCTTGTTTATCGCTCAGCTCCGAGAGGAGTAGGAGCAGCCCTTTATCCGCTTTTCGCCCATACCTCTGCCTTTCATAAAGCTTTCTACTGGCGTTCCGCAAAGCTATGGAACTCGCTGTCATGGGATGTCAAGAACTTTCCCCTTCCAAAATTTTAGATGTATACCAGGCGGCTCACGATCACCGTACTTTCTACTTATAAATGTCCCGCATTCACAAATGATGAATGGGATGTCTACTAACTGATTTTCACAGAGGCGCTACTGTCATCAGGCAGGTTACGTCAGAATAGGAAGAGATAACAACCGGACGGTCGCTCGCAGCATGTTACTCAGCGCTACCCGTCTAATGCAAACCCTCGCTTTAGTAAACCTTGTTTTCGACCGCATAATATTACGCTGGTGTATGAAACAACAGCACGACATTTGCTGTCTGCATATCGGTAATGGCTAGTGTGTTCATCAACAACGAATACGGAGACATCATTGTAATCTGGGGAACCTGGTCGGAATGCAGCCAAAGCTCCAAACAGACGTCTGTCTTCTACACACGTATTTCGCCGAACAGTATTCGTTCTTGTTTCATACAAACTCTTTTATAGAGTGGAATGTCTACACTTGTATACATTAAAAAGTTATTACATTTTCTCTTCTGCATCTTTGGCGTATTTACAAACGCACTCTGCTGTGGAACGTGTGCAGTAAAATGACTGCTATTTGTTTCACAACATCCAAAACACATCAAGTTGTAGCGCTCCTTCGAAAACAAGTGACTAGGCATCCCGTGCATCACAATTGCATGCGGGATAATTGTAAGTAGGAAGTACGGCGCTCCCGAGCCGCCTGGTATAAAGAAAAATGTAGTTTAATGGAACTGTTTCACGTGTCTGTGTGCGTGGGTGAATGAGTGAATTATTAGCAAACAATCGACAGGCAGAATGAACGAGCAGTAAGAAATTATGTGTAAGTATATCTTGCAGAGTATTACTTATTTTGTATACTATGTAAATACTGAAAATAATATCTCATCTTAAGATAGGTCTAGGGAATAGTTTATATGTACATGGAGACTCACCATTTTTCTCTAGACCTTCCACACCTCATGATGATGTTTGTTATTTTAAGGTTCTAACAGCTAGGTCATCGGCCTCTAATGATACGAGATGCAACAACATGAAAATATAATTAAAACTTCAAAATGTATCCACTGACTAGAACCTAAGACGAATTATAAAAAAATTACTATGAATACAAAACAATCAGTGGATCCAATTCGCAATGCCTTACTTTCTGAGATGATGGTTATTGTCCAAAGAGGCCCAAAATCCAGGTCACCGGCCCCACATATTGGTACTAATCAATGGTAAATCAGAACCATGGTGTTTCTCCTATAGTAGTACTAATCACGGGTAATATAGACCCATGGTATGTAACCCATAATGGCACCACTCACAGGTAACACAAACCCATGGTATTCCTCACATGGTGTTCCGAATATAGTGATAATAATTACGGGTACCGTAAACGCATGGTGATCCACCCACGATGATACTAATCCCTGACTCATGGTGTTTTTCACATAGTGGTACTAACCACAAGTAATCTCATGGTTCCAATTAAGTCATCGCTTGGTCGCCCCTTTTCATCGCCTCTTACGACAGGCAGGGGATGCCGTGGGTGTATTCTTCGTCTGCGTCTCCCACCCACAGTGGGTCCTTCCATATTTCTGAACGGGATTATGGTAAATAAATAATAATAACCAAATTATTTAATCTAATATTTCGCTTCGCACATTTCCCAGTCTGCTGGAAAAACTGCGTAGGTAATTATGATTCCTAAAACCTACAAACTGGACGTTTTCACAGAACTAGAGGCCTATCTCACTCATATCCATTATTTCGAAGTTATAATGATACGTCGATCCCGTCTCCTAACTACTACTGACGGCCTCAATCAGGAGCTAAACGAACAGTTCGGCTTCAGAAAGGAGCACTCCAAGACCCATTAGCTTCCAAGACTGACAGAGGATAGCACTAGAAGTTTTAATGGCAACAGACACACAGGAGTTTGTTCTCTGGACTCTCACGAGCTTTCGATAAGGTATCCCAGGATGGATGACGGACTAATTTATAAAATGAAAACTGTTCGGCTTCCTGTTACATTAGACCGCTCTATTACGAGCTAACTCTCAGAGAGGAAATTCCAAATCTCAGCGTAAAAGACGCCAGCGACTGCCCTTATGATCAACGTGCAACTGAAGAGTATGTGGATCAATTCCGCATCAATATTTAAAAAAAAAATTCCCGGCCAGTAACATTTTGCCACCCTGTACATCTGTGTGTGTGTGTCTGTGTGTGTGTGTGTGTGTGTGTGTGTGTGTGTGTGTGTGTGTGTGTGTGTGTGTGTGTGTGTGTGTGTGTGTGTGTGCGCGCAAGTATGACACCCAACAACGAATATTGGGGTAGCGACTTTTCACCAACCTTGTATATTAAAGAGCATGACAAGAAACGGTCTATTGAGGCGTGTATAGGGCGACCCAAAAGTCCTTAAAGTACACAAAATGACCAACAGACGGCGCTGGACAGCAACACGTCAGGTAAAAATGGCCACATATATCTGACATGATATGGGGTTTTATTGACACGAACAGAACCGCATCATCGCTAGCCTAGCCGAGAAACATCTGCTATTGTGAAAGATCTCTCGCACACATCGTTTGGTGTGGATCGCATGCTGAGCCGCCACTTCCGTCATGCTTGGCCTCCGCGGTCCCCCGACCTCAATCCGCGTGATTATTGATTGTGGGGTTACCTGAACTCGCATGTGATCGTCCGACTTCATTAGGGATGCTAAAACACAACCTCTGACGGCAATTTCTCTCCATACCTACGGATATGCTGTACACAACATTGTCCCTCGACTACAGTATGAAAAACGGCCGACATGCTGAGTATATGTTATAAAGAACATCGTCTTTGCTAAACCTCGATTGTTATACTAATTATGCTTGCGCATTGTATGAAGCGCCATCTGTTGGGTCATTTTGTGAACTTAACGGACTTTTGGGTCGCTCTGTGTATAAACTTTGATGGTGATTCTTACGCTCAGGAAGTCGCTTGTCAGTGAAGACCTCCATTTGTGCGGGGGTTGATATATCTAGTGTGGACCTCTCTCTGGCGCGCCGTACTTGGCAGACATTGTGGCCCCAGGGAGCTTATTTACCGCCAGCTCTCTGTCCACCCTCTCTCGCAGCGAGTGGGCGGTTCACTGCCTCTTAAATCTTCCTCCCCAGAGATGTTGGCACACATTACAGGGACAGTATCTCAAGCGAGTCGAACAGGGGACTTTGACATTACTGAAAGGAGAGTTTTGTTCTAGTTCTTAACAGAGCCCTCGCCTCACCTTCCTCTTCGACATGCTTGGCTTGATATTTGCAGACGACTGATGGTTTGACCCAGGCGGCTGTAGTTCGAATCCAGGCTCCTACTCCTAGGATACTTTTTTTAAATTCTGATAGTTCACCCTTGTTTTCGCACTGATTTATGAAATTCTTTATTTTTAGACTCCTGCAGATAGTAAAAACGAGTCAATCTGAATGAGTGATTTTTCCATATTATTGATCGAGTTGTTTCAAAGATTTTTAGCACTAAATAGTTTGCGAAAATTCATTCCTTTATAACTCACAAAATGTGGGTTGTCATTATTTACCCCCAAGCCCCCAATTAATTTATTTGCATCTAACGAATAGTTTCCGAGACACATCTGTATGGAATTTGAAGTCGACGACAAGTGTAGGATTCACTGCGTCGAAAGGGAGGGGGGCGGGGGGCTGACTCAATGCCTATGACATACCAAGAATGAAATAACCATTCCTCGAGAGTTTGGTGAGTTGAGACCTCCTTGATAAAATAATATTCTAATGTCTCTCAGTCATGGTCATCCATCAATACACCGCATCACAGTCTGCAAGATAATTTGACTATCTGTGCTGTTACGCCCCTCTTTCATAATATGTCTCTCAGCTATGGCCATCCATGAATACTTTACATCACAGCCTGCACGGCTGGTAGGTAACATTACGTCAAATATCTTGTACCGCTAATTTGTGTTTTCACACCAGGCAAATGCTGGGGCTGTACCTTAAGGCCACAGCTGCTTCCTTCCCAATCCTAGCCTTTTCCTGTCCCATCGTCGCCATTAGACCTATCTGTGTCGGTGCGACATAAAGCCAATAGCAAAAAAAATTAGATGAACCCCAGTCATTTTTATGTCAAAATTCCGAAATATTACCGGCGTGTTCCATTCACAACAGAGTACTATACAGCATCATGCTGATATTTTTTTTTAACACGAAAGTCAGTTATTTTGACACGTAATGGCCAAACACTTTCTAGGAGGTGCAATCACCCCTGTTCGAGGGAAGCAGACCCATTCATGGATCCATATCCAGTTGCCCGCTTTAGCCTGTCACTTGGAGCGGGTGTACAAGACACTAATTGAATCTGAGAGGCTGCTCGTCGACCGCAAGCTAGTAGGGCAGGCCTCTGGAGCATTCGTGTATGTTCGGCAGTCATTGACACGTGGGGGAACATTCATTCAGTTTTATAAGTTCCTAACATTCTGAACTGGCTTCTCGCCAAGACAGTTTCAACCCCAGCCATTACATGTCGGATTTCTGAAATAAATGTCGTGCCGCTTTGGTTCCAATTCGAAATAAAGGACTTGGCCCTCTGTCGCTGCAAATGAAATTTCCTGTCCTCGTCTCGAGGTGACGCAACCACAATGGAGATCAGCTGCATGTCCCTGTTTAGCCACAGACCAATACTTCTGTCGATCTTATATTTCTGGGAGTACCGCGAAACGACCCCGGCTGGTAGTGTTAACCGTTATCGCACCCCCTCGATGATGATGATTATCATGATGATGATGATGATGATCTCTGCAATAAAAGTGTTTACTAAAACAACTTCGGTCAATTTGCCCTCCGGTCTCCTGGATCGATTTACTTCATTTCTGTTTTAACCCCTCCGAAATGACCTGGTTGACATTTAAGTCCAAGTTCAGCCTCCATCGACAAGCATGTCATAAGTGATGAGGAAGAAAATGCCCAAAGTGACATATATCAGTACTGAATTTCTAGTTTTGGAGTTCACTGGGCTGATTGGTGACAGGACCAATGACAATTGGGACCGTATACTGCATATCTATAGCACTACGTAGAGCCCGGATGTTTATGCAATTAATAGGTTAGAATGCAAACTTACTGAAGCGAGTAGCAAGTATAGTCCACCTTCACAACGACGATGCTATGGGGTTTGCATAAACATTAGGGGTACGGCCCATCAGAACCCCTAAAATTTATGTTACTCTTGCCACATTATGGAAGAGCGGGTGGCCAACACTTCCCATTAACCAAATTAGTATAAATACATAGTTATCAATCACTTAGTGTTATTATTCGAAAGATCAGTTACTTCCCTGACAATGTGGGTTGCCACAAGTACGGATTACCTGCTATGAGGAGGACAGAGACCTTGTAAATAGACAGCAATTATGGTCGTAATAATGAAAGATGCATTCTGACAGTTCTTAGAAGGAGGTCCGTTTACTGCCTTTCTGGAAGGGGGTAAGGAAGTATGGTTGCTATGGAAATGTGTGCGGACCCACAGCGGTTGTCTTGGAGATAATGATCTTCAAATTGAACACACAACAATCGCTCTAAAACTACAAAAAATAGTTCGTAAAATCCGAGCGAAAGGCTCCGCAGTTTGAGTCACGTAGTTGTCAGCTTGCATTCGGGAGATAAGGGGTTCGAACCCCACTGTCGGCAGATCAGGAGGTAGTTTTCCATGGTTTCCTATTTTCACACCTGGGGCTACGCCTTATTTGACGCCACGGTTGCTTCCTTCCCACTCCTAGCCCTCTCCTATCCCATCGTCTCTATAAGACTCCGTGCGATGTAAAATAATAGGTTTTAAAAAGGTCGTAAATATTATCACTC
Source organism: Anabrus simplex (assembly GCF_040414725.1). Lineage (NCBI taxonomy): Eukaryota > Metazoa > Arthropoda > Insecta > Orthoptera > Tettigoniidae > Anabrus > Anabrus simplex. The sequence goes on along the minus strand of NC_090274.1, from coordinate 43,132,865 downwards.
AATGTCACGTACGGCTCCATGGCTAAAAGCTTAGCGTGCTGGCCTTTGGTCCAGAGGGTCTCCGGTTCGATTCCCGGCAGGGTCGGAGATTTTAACCTTAAATGGTTAATTTCCTTGGCTCGGGGACTGGGTGTTGGTGCTGTCCCCAACATCCCTGCAACTCACACACCACATATAACACTATCCTCCACCACAATAACACGCAGTTACCTACACATGGCAGATGCCGCCCACCCTCATCGGAGGGTCTGCCTTACAAGGGCACTCGACTAGAAATAGCCACACCAAATTATTAATAGTCAACATCACAATAAAGTAATCTAAAAAAACCACTTCACGCATAATTAATACTAATTCTAAAAGTAAATTTTAAAAATAGTACCTGAGCAGAAATTCCAAATCAGGACGCATTATCTGATCTATTTATAATGAATGCTGCGGACCAGCACAGGTCCTCTAATAATAATAATAATAATAATAATAATAATAATAATAATAATAATAATAATAATAATGTTATTTACTTTACGTCCCACTAAGTACATTTTTACGGTTTTTGGAGACGGCAAGCCGGATTACCTGCTGTGAGGAGGGCAGAGACTTTGTAAATAGACAGCAATTATAGCCGTAATATTGAAAGATGCGTTCTGACAGTTCTTAGAGGGAGGACCGTTTACTGCCTGTCTGGTTGGGGATAACTGAGCATGGTTGCTATGGAAACGTGGGCGGACCCACTGCGGTTGCCATGGAGATAAGCCAGCTGGCCTGCTCGTGTTGCTTGGAGTTGCCAAACCTCTCACTTCTGCGTTACGCACAACAGAACACAGCGGTCTGAACGAACGAACAAGTGAGCCGAAAGCGAGGGCAAGGAGAAAATACAGGAAAGTGGCAACACCGTGCAATGCTCCTCTCTCCAGCCCCATTTCTTTTAATATTACGGGTATAGTGGAGTGTGGTCATTCATCGGAGAATATACTGTAATTGTGTATGTACTAACTGGGTCATCCTGAATTAAATTTTGAACAAAGTGTCAGAGCCCCCTTAAAGGAAACTACTACATTATCATCACGGACATAGAGGCAGAGCGAGGCTGTGATTGCCACATGGTCTCACGAGGTCCGAGTGGCCGAGGCGGAAATATTTGTTACACTCGCCGTTCGTACAAAACCACACAAGCTCTTTCCAGGCGATCAATGTTTTAAGGTCTGTGTCCAGCAGACCAACGCAAGATACGTTTCATGCAGTGAGGCTGTCCCGAATGGCGACAGAATTGTTCAAATGGGAAGTAGACAACTGCATTACAGTGACTTTCAATGATGAAAACATTCCTTTGCAGACAAAGTTGGGATCCCCGAAACGTAAAATTAAGCAGTTTCCTCAATTGAATCGATTATTTCAGAAAGCAGTCAAGTGCCGAAAAGTGAAAAAAAATGAGTTATTGGCAGAATATGTTACAATGTGGGTTGTTCCACCATATTAACACAAGGTTATTTAGTTTTTAGGGAAAAGCTTTGATATTTTTTATCAAAATTATAGGAGATTAGATAATATTGTAGAAAATGGTTTAGATATAAGTATCACCGTGTTAATTGTAGCTTATCTGACGTAGTTGCCACTGGGACACTAAGTCCTGTAGTGTGAAATAAATAAATAAATAAATAAATAAATAAATAAATAAATAAATAAATAAATAAATAAATAAATAAATAAATAAATAAATAAATAAGCACTGCGGAGTGGTTTGGAATTGAATCCAGGCTTTTAGCATGCAATCTAGTGATAAGAAATTGTATACCACCACCTCTCCTACCCTGCTGGCCAATATTCTGATGAACATTTTTCCGATCAACGGGACTCGAACCGCTAACCACGGAGAGACCATGTACATCCGACGACGCTTAACTATCATGGCCACCAAGCGCCTCTTTTTTTTTTTTTAAGCGAAGTAAGCGATATATTCGTAGTGTTGATTGGTACAACTCTTAGCTACCGGCATGAATTCGTCGGACTACATCTAGCCTGAGTTACATCGCATTCGACAGCAATAGTGAGAATACGAGGAAAGGTTCTTTCATGCTTCGTTTGAATCGAATGCGCTTTCGGATATACTCTAATACCTCTTAATTGACCAATTGCTCTAGACAGCACAACACAAACAGCCGTACACTGCAGTAGAAAATATACAGGTAGTTGACGAGCCACGTGGTAAAAGGAACAAGAATCAATAATTATTGGTGCCATGTCATGGATTCTTTACGCGACTAAGACGTGGGCCTCTTACATATTCATATTTCGCGTGTTCCCTTTTCTAGTCCCTGAGTTTTCACTGCTCTTCATTATACCCAATGATTACTGTAGTTCCACAGAAGATCGAAACTAGTGTAGAGAAACAGCACACCCGTTTTCCCGGAGTCGGAACAACAGGATCCAATCAGCCAACCAGCTGTGCTTTGCGAGGTTCTTAAACACCTAACCCGCCGCCTTGCTACACCATTGCAGCCAGAGTGCAGGTAATTCAGAACACTTGTTTCAGAACAGGATGTTGCTAGACCAGTCCCGCTGGAGTGCAGGCGGTACGGAACACTTGTTTCAGAACAGGATGTTGCTAGACCATTCTCGTTGGATATGAAACACTTATTTCAGAACAATGTATTGCTAGACCAATCCCGCTTGAGTGCAGGCGATACGGAACACTCATTTCAGAACAGGATGTTGCTAGACCAATCCTGCTGGAGTGCAGGCGATACGGAACACTTGTTTCAGAACAGGATGTTGCTAGACCAATCCTGCTGGAGTGCAGGCGATACGGAACACTTGTTTCAGAACAAGATGTTGCTAGACCAATCCTGCTGGAGTGCAGGCGATACGGAACACTTGTTTCAGAACAGGATGTTGCTAGACCAATCCTGCTGGAGTGCAGGCGATACGAAACACTTGTTTCAGAACAGGATGTTGCTAGACCAATCCTGCTGGAGTGCAGGCGATACGGAACACTTGTTTCAGAACAGGATGTTGCTAGACCAATCCTGCTGGAGTGCAGGCGATACAAAACACTTGTTTCGGAACAGGATGTTCCTAGATCAATCCCGCTGGAGTACAGGAGATACGGAACACTTGTTTCGGAATAGGATGTTGCTAGACCAATCCTGCTGGAGTGCAGGCGATACAGAACACTTACTTCGGAACAGGATGTTGCTAGATCAATCCCGCTGGAGTGCAGGCGATACGGAACACTTATTTCGGAACAGGATGTTCCTAGATCAATCCCGCTGGAGTACAGGAGATACGGAACACTTGTTTCAGAACAGGATGTTGCTAGACCAATCCCGCTGGAGTGCAGGAGATACGGAATTCTGTAATTTCGGAGCAGGATGTTGCTAGATCAATCCCGCTAGAGTGTAGGCGATATGGAACACTTATTTCGGAACAGGATGTTCCTAGATCAATCCCGCTGGAGTGCAGGCGATACGGAACACTTATTTCGGAACAGACTGTTGCTAGACCAATCCCGCTGGAGTATAGGCCTACACGATACGGAACACTTACTTCGGAACGGGATGTTTATAGACCAATCCCGCCAGAGTGCAGGGGATACGGAATTCTGTTATTTCGGAACAGGCTGTTGCTAGACCAATCCCGCCAGAGTGCAGGAGATACGGAATTCTGTTATTTCGGAACAGGATGTTCCTAGACCATTCCCGCTGGAGTGCAGGCGATACGGAACACTTATTTCGGAACAGGATGTTCCTAGACCATTCCCGCTGGAGTGCAGGCGATACGGAACACTTATTTCGGAACAGGCCGTTACGGTGTACTGCTCGTTTTAAGAACAGTTCTCAGTCCGGATCAATTCCAAAATAACTGTTTCGATATTTGTTTCCCATCTATACCAGTCACGGTACCAATCATCTGACTTTTACATCCTAGGAAGCAAGACAGACCAGAAACCTGAACAATATGAGGATAATTCGTTGCGATTCTTCTTCTTGTTCTACCATGTCCTCATTGGATGTCGGCTGTCATCAAAGCAATCTGGTTCTTGTTCTCAGCAACTCGAGAGTGGGGATACTGAGCCCATTCCATTCCCCGCAAATTCCTTACCCTAGATATTCTCCTTCCCACTACTTCTCCTTCCTTCAATAATACTGTACCGGGCGGTACACCTCTACACCGTTTATTTAAAAGTTGCGCCAGTTGAAACTCCTCTTCTGGAGGAAGGTTGAACTTTATCTATTCTATTAATTCTCTACTTTCTCAGAAGATGTCACCACGTGGAAAATTTTGAGTTTTTGAACTGTGTCACTTTTGATGTGTTTTTGTTTCGCTTGAAGTAAGAAGTGTGAACTTTCTCTTCTAGAGGACACTACTGAAGATCAACAATAGCGCACCCTAGTGCGGAGTCAAAGAACTATTTTGTTGGAGAAATTTTTATTTCAAAAGTTTGTTTCTTGTTAAATTTCTTTCTGTTATTGTTTAAGTTGGCTGTATACCCCTCTTTTTCCCCTTGTTTTAGATTTATCCAATCCCGAATTTCTTTTAGTAATTTCTGACCAATCTGGTGTATCTTCCCCCAACTTGTATCTGTTGCGGGGTCCTATCCAATAAAAACATTGTGGGCGGGTGTTTTCATTCCCCTAACGCCTAGAAACTTCCGCGAGAGTATTTAAACTGCTGATTTTGGGGTCTCCGGGCCACTTCTGTTCCATCTTTCAGTGTATTAAGTACATAGCAGGAGGCGGGAAGCGCCTCTTTCTTCTTCAGCCGTTCAACACCAGGTAATGGCCTATTAATAACTTCCTTTCTTGCTAGGTCGGCAGTTTAACACTCGCGGCGGGTTCGAAGCATTTCCATCATGTAACCTTCTCCTAAAATGTAATTACTCTTTTCATCTTTTTCTTGTAAAGCTACATATTGGGATAGAGAGTGCTAACCCTCTCGAGCTCCCACTCACATTTGTTTTGAGGTGAACTTATTTTCTCAAACTATTCTTCGTTTATGTAATGTAAAGTGTTCTTCTCTAAGTCACCTCTGTAGTATGGGATTAGCCCTTGCGTTAGTGGCCCAGAGCCAGATTAGGTTTTAAAAACAAAGTGTATTAGGAGTGCAAGTTCGCCTCCTCTCAAATTGTTATTTTAGAGGTCATGTAATCAACCTTCTTTTCATGTAATAGACCTCCGTAGGTTGGGTATTTTACCCCTGTGAATACGTCCTTAGAGGACAGCTTGAAGGTAGAGTTTGGTGTGGCCTTGTGATAGGCTTACAATTTTGAGAGCGGATCGCTCTTTGAAATTTGTTTCTGTATGCCTCGTGCAGGCTTTATGTGTAATGTTTGGAGCCAGTGCTCCTGGGCATGAATGGGGTTTTCTGCCCCTTGGCTAAAATTTTTTTTGGAGTAAGGCGGGGCTGATTGCCCAAGAGTTATGAAGTAAGGGCACTGAGCCCGAATCCAGTAATATTGTACCTACATTTTTGCTACTCTGTACCTGTTATGATTGTTATCTCTTGTTTTTGAAAAGAAAATATAACCTAGTTAAATTTTAAATTAATTTTACATTGCACGTTAATTTCGTAGCTTGAAACCCATTCACACCCGCACCTTCTTTCACCTCTACCTACCACGGATATCTCCGTAACAGTTCTCAGTCCGGATCAATTCCAAAATAACTGTTTCGATATTTGTTTCCCATCTCTACCAGTCACGGTACCAATCATCTGACTTTTACATCCTAGGAAGCAAGACAGACCAGAAACCTGAACAATATGAGGATAATTCGTTGCGATTCTCCTTCTTGTTCTACCATGTCCTCATTGGATGTCGGCTGTCATCAAAGCAATCTGGTTCTTGTTCTCAGCAACTCGAGAGTGGGGATACTGAGCCCATTCCATTCCCCGCAAATTCCTTACCCTAGATATTCTCCTTCCCACTACTTCTCCTTCCTTCAATAATACCTTGTGAGATAAGCTGAAGGATTCGAATGATATGGCCAAAGTACTCAGATCCTTCTTTTTTGATGTTGTGCATGATCTCTAGATATTTGTTCAGGCGTTGGAGTACTTCAGTGTTACGTATTCTGTCAACCCATGATATTCTGAGCAGGATTCGGTAGCACCACATCATCTCAAAGGATGGAAGTTTTTTGGTGGTGTTCTCTGTTAGGGTCCACGTCTCGCCACTGTGTTCGACCACACAGTTTAGTAATGCCTGCAGATCTTCGGCACTTGTTGCAAGCAGAACAATATCTCCCGCAAATCGTTGTGCGAGAAACACAAAATCCTGATGTCCCGTTACCAGTAAGTCACATGGTTCATTCAAGAGATCTGCCACTCTGGGCCAGAGTGACACTTAAAACCGTGCGGCGTGCCTAGCTCATATTGCTGGAGTGTAACAGCACTCCAGTTACAGATAACATCACTAAGCTCTCTGCTAACAACATGGACCGCAAGCTGCTTCGCGATAACACTTGCTGCAATACTGGGAGCAGGATGTTTACACTGAAAATGGTGGGCACTTATGTTCGCCACTACCACCATATCGCCCTCCGACACCTGCACTTTCATGGAACATATACACTTCCTGGCGTCAAATTACCCACCGCAACACCATGTTTAAAAAAATCTGAATCATAGGACCGCTCTGACATGATACGCAATAGCACAGTCTATGTTTTCCAGATCACCTTTATTAATGAATACCAAGATTTCACTTGCATACAGCACTTCAGGTTTAATCACCGTATTATGTTTGATTTTTGTATGTATGTATGTATGTATGGACATGCATTTCCTCTTGTAGATGTCGCTGGTTCTCTAATATACTCTTTAGAGTTTTGAGTTTTTTGTCATCAATAATAATAATAATAATAATAATAATAATAATAATAATAATAATAATAATAATAATAATAAATGTACCGGGAGGTACACCTCAACGCCGCGCATTCAAAATTAGCGCCTAAATGAACTCCTCTATTGGTCAAACAGTGAAACTGATAACACAACAAGATGGAACTTTAATTAGAAGATGTCACCACTGAAACGTTAAGTAGGCTGGAATAAACTGAGAGCCTGTGAGCACTTTTCAAAGATTTTTTTTTTTTTTTTTTGCTATTTTGCTTTATGTCGCACCGACGCAGAAGGTCTATGGCGACGAAAGGACAGGAAAGGCCTAGGAATGGGAAGGAAGCGGCCGTGGTCTTAATTAAGGTACAGCCCCAGCATTTGCCAGGTGTGAAAATGGGAAACCACGGAAAACCATCTTCAGGGCTGCCGACAGTGGGATTCGAATCCACTATCTCCCGGATGCGAGCTCACAGCTGCGCGCTCCTAACCGCACGGCTTTTCAAAGTTTTGTAACAGTAAAGTGTGCCTTTGGGAGGCAATATATACATATATTGTAATTTAGGGAGCAAGTGCTCCTGAATTAGGGGATTTCTGCCCTTAACTAAATAATACCATTTCCATTTGTAAAATTGTAAAAATGGGGCTTGAATCCCAGAATCTGTAAAAATCACTAATCTTGGACTTTCCTAGTCTTGTTTCAAGATTGCTTTTGTACCTGGCATATTGTTATTTGTTGAGTTGTTTTTTTTTTTTTTAAGAAATATAACCTTCCGTTCAAGTTTTAAATTAATCTTGATATTGTAGATAGACCCATTCGCCCCAGCACCTTGTATCACCTCTTTCTGCTCCACGGGTAACCCCGTAACAATAATAATAATAATAATAATAATAATAATAATAATAATAATAATAATAATAATAATAATAATAATAATAATAATCATAATAATAATAATAATAATAATAATAATAACAGGATCTGCCTGGCTGAGGTGGTACAGGCATAACAAGTTCACTCGGAAGGACGTGGGTTCGATTCCCCACCAGGAAGTCGAAAAATTTAAGAAACGAGTTTTCCACCTCCGAAGGTCCACATGGTCCTGAGGTTCACTCAGCCTACACCAAAAATGAGTACCAGGTAAATTCCTGGGGAAAAGGCGTAGAGTTAACCCACTCTACCCCATCAAGTGCCGAGGTAACGGATAGTGGAAGCCTTTACCTTCCACCTCTTCGAAGGCATTCATGGCCTATACGGAGATAACTTTATTATTATTATTATTATTATTATTATTATTATTATTATTATTATTATTATTATTACTAATACCGAGCGAGTTGCCCGCACGGTTTGGGTCGCGTAGCTGTGAGCTTGTATTCGGGAGATAGTAGGTTCGAAACCTACAGTCTCTGTCGGCAGCCCTGAAGATGGTTTTTCGTGGTTTCCCATTTTCACACCAGATAAATGCTGGGGCTGTACCTTAAGGCCTCGGCCGCTTCCTTCCCATTCCTTGTCCTTTCCTGTACCACTGTCGTAAGAACTGTGTGTGTTGGTGCGACGTAAGACAAATTGTAACAAAAAACATACGTCCAACCATCGCCTTCTGTATAGTGCATAATAGAAGGCGATGGTCCAACTACCTACTTTTGCCATTTTAGGAGACACGCCAAGCTAGGATTGGGAGGTCAGTACTCAACCGTCTGAGACATTCAGTTTGGGAGTTATTCTGAGCTAAAGAGGACAGAAGAAGAGAAGACTGATTGGCAACAAGGGCAAAACTGCGAGAGCCTTTTGATCTTTAAAATAACATTCACCATCCGTTTCACAAGAGCACCCCCTAACCTGCACAGCGTTTCCACTCCGGCTAGCTTTCAGGCTTGTGATTATAGGAGGCTTAGGTTAAATCCACAGTTGCAGTAACGTCAGTTCGTAAAGAGGCTTACTTAATTTTTAAAGATGTAGTTGCCCACCATCGCGTTTTATTTTTAACAACACCCGGCCCAGATTACCTCCATCCGCCACAGGTGAGTACTCTCTCTCTCTTCTCTCTCATTTGGCACTAAATTGTTCCCTTGAATTGAGTTTCCAAAGCTCATCAATGGAAATGCCTCGTTCAAGCGACAAAATGCAATCTAAAATTACAATAGAGTTTGATCATTCCGCTGTCGATAGGCGCAGTCCATCGAACTCGGACGAGGCCAAGGTGAGTAGCGCGAAGGTCATCCACCACAGATTGAGTACGCTCTCGCTTGCATGGCGTGTTGTAACACAAGAGATGCTACTACATCTCGATCCACCCACAACTCGTACCAGTCAAGCGGATGGTATCGAACTTATTTCTACACTAATATTTGCACCCGTTCTTCGCACGGGAATCTGCATGCTTCCTTCAGGAATTTATTATTATTATTATTATTATTATTATTATTATTATTATTATTATTATTATTATTATTATTATTATTATTATTCAAAGAGGCGTAACATCAAGGTTATCGGCCCCTAATGGTACAAAATGTAATGACAATTTGAACGTCCAAAATCATCCACTGACCAGAATTCAAAATGTAATGACGAAGAATGGATGGATATGAATTTAAAACAATCAGTGGATCCGACCCGTATTGCCCCACATTCCCAGGCACTAGGGTTAAACAATATTATTACTCACCAAGGGACTGCTTCTAAAGAACAATCCTCAATCGAGGATGCTTGTTGTCTAAAGGGGTCCAAAATCCAGGTCATCGGCCCCTCATAATGGTACTTATCGCTAGGAAAGTAGAACCATGGTATTTGTCATGTTGCGGTACTAATCAAAAGTAGCTTAGACTCGCGGTATTCCACACATTATGGTACTACTCACAGGTAATGTAATACGCACATGTAACGCAGACCTGTGGTATTTCTCACATTGCGAAGCCACTTACAGGCAACGCAAACCTATGGTGTTCTTCACATAGGTGTGTACTAATCACAGGAACTCATACTATCCCGTGGTGTTCCTCTGTTGCTACTAATCACAAACCTATTATGTACCTAACATAGTGGTACTGCGAGCAATTAAAGGCGACCCATGGTGTTCCCCGCGTGATGGTACTAATTACAAGTAGTCTCATGGTTGTAATTCGATCATCCCTTGGTCACCCCTTTTAGTCGGCTATTACGACAGGCAGGTGATAACGTGTGTGTATTCTATGCATGCGTCCCCCCACCCAGGGGGGGATGTATGTTTGGTTCGCGAGAGCTATTTTATTTCGCTCAAGTCCTCCGGCAAGCCGTTTAGGACCCTCCTGTCCGCCACCTGGGACACGCCACGTGGGAGTATCGCCTCTTCCCCGCGCTACGCCAGCGTAGTAGGTTCGTTGTAAGGATGTATGCGAATAGACAAAAAGCTGAACATTACAGGCCAAGCATTAATTCTGATTATGTAAGACATGTTTGCGAAATTAATAACTGGTTCGATAGACGGCAGTTCGGTTTTTGAAAATGTTATTCCATTCCACTGAAGCTCAACTTGTAGGATTCCAGCAAGATATAACAGAGGTCAAATGGACTGACCTGTCTAAAGCATATGATAGGCTGGATCATGGGAGACTACTGGCAAAAACGAGTTGAACTGGACTAGACAAAAGAGTGTCTGAATGGGTTGTTATATTTCTAGAAAATAGATCTCAGAGAATTAGAGTAGGCGACGCTTTATCTGACCCTGTAATAATTAAGAGGGGAATTCCTTAAGACAGTATTATTGGACCTTTATTTCTCTTATATATATATAAAGGATATGAGTAAACAAGTGGAATCAGAGGTAAGGCATTTTGCGGATGATGTTATTCTGTATAGAGTAATAAATATGTTACAAGAATGTGAGCAACTGCAACGTGACCTCGATAATGTTGTGAGATGGACATCAGGCAATGGTATGTTTATAAATGGGGTTAAAAGTCAGGTTGAGAGTTTGCAAATAGGAAAAGTCCTCTGAGTGTTAATTACCGCTTTGATAGGGTGAAAATTCCTTTTGGGGATCATTGTAAGTATGTAGGTGTTAATATAAGGAAAGATCTTTATTGGGGTAATCACATAAACAGAATTGTAAATAAAGGGTACAGATCTCTGCACATGGTTATGAAGGTGTTTAGGTGTTGTAGTAAGGAAGTGAAGGAGAGGGCGTATAAGTATCTGGTAAGACCTCAACTAGAATATGGTTCCAGTGTATGGGATTACTTGATTCAAGAACTGGAAAAAATCCAAAGAAAAGCAGCTCGATTTGTCCTGGGTGATTTCCGACAAAAGAGTAGCGTTACAAAAATGTTGCAAACTTTGGGCTGGGAAGACTTACAGTAGGAGAAAGAAGACGAGCTGCTCAACTAAGTGGTATGTTCCGAGCTGTCAGCGGAGAGATGGGGCGTGGAATGACATTAGTAGACGAATAAGTTTGAGTGGCGTCTTTAAAAGTAAGAAAGATCACAATATGAAGGTAACGCTGGAATTCAAGAGAACAAATAGGGACAAATATTCATTTATAAGTAGGGGAGTTAGGGATTGGAATAACTTACCAAAGGGAGATGTTCAATAAATTTCCAATTTCTTCGAAATCATTAAAGAAAAGGCTAGGAAAACAACAGATAGGGAATGTGCCACCTGAGGGACTGCGCTAAATGCAGATCAGTATTGACTGACATTGTAACATGGCTCAATTCGCATGCGAAATATTAAAATGATATTTGCCTACGAAAGCTCGCAGCAGTAACGTGAAATATGATGAAGCTGAACGAAGTCGAGGAAGAATGAGGACGATTTCCGAATGTATTGTATGGTAGAGTTCCTGGTCGGAAGTTGAGCGAAATTCTCCGAGGTTCTCAGGTTGCAAATTGTATCTCTGACCACTGACGTTGAAGATACCTCCCTTAATATCTGCCCCGTCGAAAAGAGTAAAATGGCTCTTTAGTTTTTCCACATTACCCATCTGTAAGTGATGAGCACGACATGTCCCGCAGGACTTGGACAAAAAATCCAATTTTTCGCAGCAATCATCTGCGTTATTATCCATTGTACGATAAATACGCACATGACAAAGGAACGAAATAACAAATATTTAACGTTTGTTATATACAGTCTTTTGACAGACCTAATGTTAACGAAAATATTTGATAATATTTGATAACACAATCCTCAGTGAGTAGATTCCAAATATAGTTTGGCTGAAATAAGTCCAACAGTTTTCCACTTTTAGGAATACAAAAAGAGACAGATAACTGGCCCCGTGGTGTAGGAGTAGCGTGCCTGCCTCCTACCCGGAGGTCCCGGGTTCGATTCCCGGCCAGGTCAGGGATTTTTACCTGGACCTGAGGGCTGGTTCGAGGTCCACCACTCAGCCAACATGATTAGATCTGAGGAGCTATCTGACTGTAAGATAGCGGCCCCGGTCTAGAAAGCCAAGGATAACAGCCGAGAGGATTCGTCGTGCTGACCACACGATACCTCGTAATCTGCAGGTCTTCGGGCTGAGCAGCGGTTGCTTGGTAGGCCAAGGCCCTTCGAAGGCTGTAGTGCCATGGGAGGCGGGGGGTAAACAGACAGATAACGAGACAGACAGACAGACAGAAACCAAAAGATCTACCTCATTTTCCCTCTATGTCCAGTTGTATTAGGTGGGGTTAATTTTCAAGCCGAGCGAGTTGGCCGTGCGGTTAAGGGAGGGCAGCTGTGAGCTTGCATCTGGGAGATAGTGAGTTCGAGCCACACTGTCGGCAGCTCTGAAAATGGCTTTCCGTGGTTTTCCATTTTCACACCAAGCAAATGCTGGGACTGTGCCTTAATTATCGCCACGGCCGCTTCCTTCCCACTCCTAGGCCTTTCTTACCCCACCGTGGCCGTAACATCTAGTTGTGTCGGTGTGAGGTAAAGCAAACTGTAACAAAAAAATAATAACCATAGTTCTGCGAGGGTGTTCGCCACTGACTGCAGAGCATGAAGCCCGTAGAACAGGGCCTCTCAGGGTGCATGCGCGTGGTGCATGCACTGTGCACGGTGCAAAAGACGACTTCGCTTGGTTGACAGAGTGCAGACCCCCCACTCCTCTCTCCGTACACCTGTCTCCCCGTTCGGCCTGTCTCCGCGTTCCTCACCTTCACTGCTGTTTCTCCCCCACTGCGAAATGTTTACGTGTGGTGAGCGGAGACGCTCAGTTGTATGGGACAAGGTTACCAGTGTTATTAAAAAAATTTAAAAAGTGAATTAGAAATACACATACATGTTTGAGAGGAATGTAAACATAATTTTAAAAAATGCAGAACCCGTAACCAAAATGAAAATGCTACAGTACTGGAACAAAACTCATTTGTGGATATAGAATGCTCTTCTTCAAGCTGTTTCAACTTCCTTAATTCTTTCTCTCTGACGTCTCCTATGATTTCACAATAATTTTCCGAATGCAGTCTGTTGTAGTGTCTTTCAATAGATGATTTTCTTACGCACGTAATTATCGTCCCACAGATTAAGCATTTAGCGTTATCGTCACGACAAACAAACAAAAAAAATACGAAAGTTCCCAGTTCGATTGAAATGGACTTTCAGAAGTCTTTGCTTTCTTCGAAACAGGTTGCTCCATTATTATGTTGTTGTCGTGCGCTTGTCTATTTCACTGATAAACACGTCGTCTACCACCAAACGCTTCGTCGCTCTCAGCACACTACACCATCCGAGTCAAGCCGAGTTGAGGCGAAGCGTACCGATGCACAGTGCACAGAGCCTATGCACCTCGCTCTGCACGCGTGAGAGTTTGGGCATTTGAGAGGCCCTGCCGTAGAACATAGTACATTTCTTCAAATGAAGGGGCGTTTCACATATAGTCTATAGCTATAATCATTTACTTACAACCAACAGTATAAGGGAGAACTGAAAAACCTCCTCTGGTCCTCCTATAAAACCCCAGTCTCTACAGTGACTTTTAAATGAAATGCATATTGAAACCTGCTCCTGGATGCGTAGACTAAATGATATGAAGTTTAATAATAATAATCATGTTATTTGCTTTACGTCCCACTAACTACTTTTACGGTCTTCGGAGACGCCGAGGTGCCGGAATTTAGTCCCACAGGAGTTCTTTTTACGTGCCACTAAATCTACCGACATGAGACTGTCGTATTTGAGCACCTTCAAATACCAGCGGACTAAACCAGGATCGAACCTGCCAAGTTGGGGTTAGAAGGCCAGTGCTTTAACCGTCTGAGCCACTCAGCCTGGCAATATGAAGTTTGATCGACATATAATGTATACTGAAAGAGAAAACTGTAAAAAAAAAAAAAAAAAAAAGAAAACCTCTACTGGTCTTCGTATAAATTCCCAGTCTGTTCAGTAATTTGTAAATGATTTTCATATCGAAACCTGCTCTTAAATATGAAGTTTGGTCGAGATCTATTCAGCCGTTTACCGGTGATGGTGGAACAAACAAACAAACAAACAAACAAACAAACAAACAAACAAACAAACAAACAAACGCGAAATTTAAAAACTGCTGATGAGATTCTTGAGTTGACCTAAAACGGATAAATATAGCAAAATATGGAGACATAAATTACATTACAGACAGCGGACCCCCTACAACTTTATTTGTACATTACAGTCGAACCTCGATATCTTCAACAATCATTACTCGAATTTTCAGTATCTCGAAGTAGGCTAACTTAAATTTCCCGGCCGTTTGTCATATTCTTCGCGCGTATTTATTTCTCTATTACTCGAAATTCGGTTGCATAAATTTCTCTATTTATCGAAGCAAATATTTCCTCTCTTGAAGCAAAAAATACTGTGTAACTAGAATTTTGTGCAACATTAACCGTGACGTAACTGTGTAACTCCCGAGGTGATTCGACATATCGGGGTTCCACTGTATATTATTTCAAACACAGTAGTCCGGCTAAATATCAAAGCCGTGCAAAGTCCTCTCCGTAAAGGCCAAAAGGCCCTGGGAGGGGCAGAAAGTAAAGGCTTCCACTATCCCTAACTTATTTTAGGTCACACCCACACAGATATGGCAAGGACTAGCGGTGGGCAGAAAGCGGCCGTGGCTTTAAGGTACAGCCTACTGCAGGGCCTCTCAGGGTGCATATTGCACTGTGCACGGTGCAAAAGACGACTTCGCTTGGTTGATCAGAGTGCAGACCCCCACTCCTCGATTTGGAGCAATAGCGCTGTCTCTCTCTCTCTCTCTCTCTCTCTCTCTCTCTCTCTCTCTCTCTCTCTATCTATCTATCTCTGTGTGTGTGTGTTTCCCCACTCCTGTCTCCCTCTTCCTCACTTGCTCCGTAGCGCTCCAAATGCGAGCCGAGTAGCCCAGAGATGAAGCGTTGGTCCGAGCCGAGCCGAGTGGGGCCGATGCACTGTGCACAGGAACTCTGCGCCGCAGTTTGCACGCGTGAGATTTTGGTCGTTTTAGGGGCTCTGGCCTAGTGTTAAAATGTAACCCTAAATGATTATGAAATTACATAGAATCAGACGAAGAGCAGTCCAAATGACACACGCAACGCTGCCACAATACAAGTAGAGATGTCTACAAAACATGTGATAGGATATTCGGAGATGACCCTGATGGTGAATCCTGCATTGAGGTGTCTGGATTGGTATAACAAAATTTGCCAACCAATGAAGCGATACCACAAGACCTATCTGTGTCGGTGCGACATAAAGCAACTAAAAAAAAAAAAAACCACCTGGCAACCCATCCAAATTTTGACCACGCCCATGTTGCTTAACTTCGGAGATCTCACAGGAAACAACACGGAAAGTAGGCTCTCCATACTCTTTTGACTGTGGAAGAAAGTCAAAATAGTTACAATATGGAACATGAATAATATTGCGATACTGATGTTATACACAGTTCGTTGAAACCACTGTCTATTTGAAATCTAACCATTCAGAAACGACGTATTCACGAGAGAAAGAGTAACTTCCCGCCGTCATCTCACATTTTATTCATTTCTGTCGATGTCTTCCCACATGAAAGGAGGTTTACTGCCAGTGTTTCTGTACTGAGGAGGTAGAAGATGGAGATAATTTAATATCAGTTACGTACAACAGGCGCGCGCTGTTCCCTTACATGGCATGGCGTATATATATCCTTTTTAAGACTCTGTTAGCTTCTTAAACAGGTCAAACTTCTAGTGAAGTAGCGCATCAGTTTACCGTCAGCGAAGATTACTAGGTCAGCTCGGAAACATTAAATTGCCGCGCCTCACTTGTGCAAACAAGAAAACTCTTTCAAACTAGATTATGGAGGTATTTGAAACACAAGAGCAACACTTCGTCGTAACTGAAGGTGTAGGAGGCGGGCTGCCAATCTAATTCTCAGTGATGGATGGCTTCTCCAACTTCTCACGAGGAAGTGCATGTTGTCGCTCAGATGTAATAATAATAATAATAATAATAATAATAATAATAATAATAATAATAATAATAATAATGTTATTGGCTTTACGTCTCACTACCCACTTTTTCGGTTTTCGGAGACGCCAAGGTTACGGAATTATGCCCCGCAGGAGTTCTTTTACGTGCCAGTAAATCTACCAACACGGGCTGACGTATCTGAACACCTTCAAATACCACCGGACAGAGTCAGGATCGAACCTGCCAAGTTGGGGTCAGAAGACCAGCGCTTCAACCATCTGAGCCACTCAGCCTGGCGTCGCTCATGTCAATCAATCAATCAATCAATCAATCAATCAATCGATCAAACAATGAATCAATCAATCAATCAATCAATACTGATCTGCATTTAGGGCAGTTGCCCAGATGGCAGATTCCATATCTGTTATTTTCCTAGCCTTTCCTTAAATGATTACAAAGAAATTGGAAACTTATTGAACATCGCTCTTGGTAAGTTATTCCAATCCCTAACTCCCCTTCCTATAAACTAAAATTTGTCACCATTTCTCCTCTTGAATTCCAACTTTTTCTTCATACTGTCATCTGTCCTACTTTTAGAGACACCGCTCAAATTTATTCGTCTACTAATGTCATTTCACGCCATCTCTCCAATGACAGCTCGGAACATACCACTTAGTCGAGCAGCTCATCTCCTTTCTTCCAAGTCTTCCCAGTTTGCAACATTTTTGCAACGTTACTCTTTTGTCGGAAATCACCCAGAACAAATCGAGCTGATTTTCTTTGGACTGTTTTCCAGTTCTTGAATCAAGTAATCCTGATGAGGGAACCATACTCTAGTTGGGGTCTTACCAGAGGCTTATATGCCCTCCCCTGTACATCCTTATCACAATCCTTAAATACCCTCATAACCATGTGCTTAGACCTGTACCCTTTATTTACAAGCCCATTCACGTGAATACCCCAATGAAGATATTTCCTTATATTAACACCTAGATACTTACAGTGATGCCCATAAGGAACTTTCACCCCATCAACGCAGTAATTAAAATTGAGTGGACATTTCCTATCTGTGAAACTCACAACCTTACTTTTTTTTTTTTGCTAGGGGCTTTTCGTCGCACCGACACAGATAGGTCTTACGGCGACGATGGGATAGGAAAGGCCTAGGAGTTGGAAGGAAGTGGCCGTGGCCTTAATTAAGGTACAGCCCCAGCATTTGCCTGGTGTGAAAATGGGAAACCACGGAAAACCATCTTCAGGGCTGCCGATAGTGGGATTCGAACCTACTATCTCCCGGATGCAAGCTCACAGCCGCGCAACCTTACTTTTAACCCCGTTTATCATCATACCATTGCCTATTGTCCATCTCACAACATTATCGAAGGTCATGTCCAGCTCCATGGCTAAATGGTTAGCGTGCTGGCCTTTGGTCATAGGAGCTCCGGGTTCGATTCCCTGCAGGGTAGGGAATTTTAACCATCATTGGTTAATTTCGCTGGCACGGGGGCTGGGTGTATGTGTCGTCTTCATCATCATCATTTCATCCTCATGATGACGCGCAAGTCGCCTACGGGAGTCAAATGAAAAGACCTGCACGTGGCGAACCGAACATGTCATAGAACACTGAAAGCCATCCGCCATTTCATGTTTATCGAAGTCATTTTGCAGTTGATCACAATCTTGTAACTTACTTGTTACTCTGTACAGAATAACATCAGCCACAAAAAACCTTATCTCTGGTTCCACTTCTTTACTCATATCATTTATATATATATATATATATATATAGAGAGAGAGAGAGAGAGAGAGAGAGGGAGAGAGAGAAAACTTAGGTCCAATAATACTGCCTTGAGGAATTCCCCTCTTATTTATTACAGGGTCAGATAAAGCTTCGCCTACTCAATCTCTGAGATTTGCTTTCTAGAAATATAGCAACCCATTCAGGCAATGTTTTGTCCCATCCAATTGCACTCATTTTTGCAGGTAGTCTCCCATGATCCACTCTATCAAATGCCTTAGACAGGTCAATCGCGATACAGTCCATTTGACCTCCTGAATCCAAGATATCTGCTATATCTTGCTGGAATCCTACAAGTTGAGCTTCAGTGGAATAACCTTTCCTACGTGAACATGACTAGTGTATTCTTGTTTCAGAATACAGATGAAGGGCAATGTCCTATCTGCCCATTGTTAGATAAATTACCATTTAACCGAGACTATTTCTATTAAACTGACCACAAAGTAATTGATTTTTTTTTTAATCTGAGTCTACAGAAGATCTGGATAAATTGCTGAATGGTATGGACAGAGTCTTGGAGGAGTAGCACAAGATGATAATAAATAAGCTCAAAACAAAAATTATGGAGTGTAGTCGAACGAAGTCAAGTGATGCAGGAAATATTCGATTAGCATATGAATTCTTAAAGGAAGTAGATGAATAAAGTTTTTGTTTTTTCACAAGTTGCTTTACGTTGCACCGACACAGGCGTGTCTTATGGCTAGGAGTGGGAAGGAAGCGACCGCGGCCTTAACTAAGGTATAGTCCCAGCTTTTGCCTGGTGTGAAAATAGGAAACCACGGAAAACCATCTTCAGCGCTGCCGACAGTGGGGTTCGAACTCGCTCTCCCGACTTCTAAGCCTCAAAAAGATATCCATGATTCTACACTGTTTCGTGTAGGGAAGAAAGTTTACTTTTTTATGCTTTTTCTCTTTCCTAAATATGCCCGCCGGCCAGGGAAGCGGCACCAGAAGAAGGATTGAGTTATATGTAGAGCACAATCCATTATCAAAATTCTGTCAAGATCCGCGCGGCGTGGCACTGCTGTGACAATTTATCTCGTACTTTACATTCTACGACTAACCTGTAACTTCTTCCATGAACAGAATGCGCTGTACTCACCTGAAAAGAAACAGAAATACACATTAGACAAATTATTCTTACAATTCAACATGACAGAATAATGTATCCACAAAGACGCACGCGAGATGCTGTCAGTTGGTAAAATTATTTTATTCACATCTATTTATAAATTAAACACACACATAACCTTAATCACTGTTGTTACCAACAAAACACGCAATCACAAACCGCCATTTAAAAAAACCAGCTGCCTGAAACTTCAATATGGCGACTGCATCCACTGCATATCACGAGTTCACAAGTATATCCTTGCTACACCATGACTCTTCTAAACAATAAATCTCTAACCAATAACTCGTCGTAACCAATATACTCTCAGTTACCATCAAGACCACCTCCTCATATATGTGCCTGGCCAGGCTTCCAGAAAGATACATTACAAAAAAACTACCTTCATGAAAATTCTAGAGTGCCTAATACATAGATTAAAATGTGCAGAATACTCTCAATCGTTCTAGTGCCTATTACCATTCTGGAAGTTACGGTGTGTTTCACAATTATGGATTACAAATTATATATATAGGTTAAAAATGAATTATATACAGGCTCTTACATTAATGAAACTGATATAAATATCTATATACAGTGCATGTTTCATGACATAACCTCACAAAAAATGCGATCGTATCGTAATAATAATAATAATAATAATACAAATACTAACTGGATGTAACACTTCATAGCCACACATACAAGTAATAATAATAATTCGAGCTCGATGTTTGCATTAGTTACCCATGGATGAGAGAATATTGTTTTCAAGTTATATCTGTTTATCGCATTTGCGTCAAGAATTTTGGGTATACTATGACACTTACAGGTAATATTTGACTTCTGAAGAAGCCGAACAAGGTGTTAGTACCATTTTTTTCTGTAAGCTACAGTACTACAAGCCCGAAAGACCAGCACGTCTACTACTGCAGGGTGATATCCCAACATATGTACTTTAAATAACAATAAAATATAATTATTAATAATAAATAAAAATTACAGAATAAACGTGAAAAAGGAAGAAAGAACAAATACGAATTGCCTTCCCATCTCCTTATTTCCACACATTCCTTATCCAACTCCTAAATCCCTCACTTCACCTGTAACCCGCCTGAACCTCCTGACCACAGAGGAGAAGTTGCCTTCTAGATGGCCCGCCTTCCCCTTCAGGGGAGGAATGAAAACTTGCTTGAATAAAAAATAGTAGTAGCAAATAAAATAATTATTATTATCATTCATCGTTAGGGCCACTAAGGACCGCGAGAATCGTTGCTTTACTTCTTGCGGGCCCACCAGGTTCTCATCCTTTCGGAGTGTGCTTTATGCGCTGCATCAGAATGGACATGCTTCAGTCGAGTTGGGACTTCTTTATGAATCTGTCTACGTTTCTGTTTGAGTGGTACTCGGAGTTGTTTCTGTGATTCCATACTTGTGAAGTAGATAGCAAACGTTTACAGATGCTTTCAGCTGGCAATCTGAAGAGGTGAGCGTAAAAAGTTCTCCTTTTCCACATTAAGCTTGGGCGTATATTTCTAAGTTGCTCCGAAGTCTGTAAACACCATCTTTGACGTTCGGACCAAGAATTTTTGGGATAATCCTCCTTTCCATAATTGCCAGTTTTTCAAGCAGACCAGGGGTTCGAAGTGTTAAACTTTCTGCTGCATATACTGTTTCAGGTCGAACTACGCTTTGAACATTTTTGTTGAATATGTTTTGGGTGAATCGGAAGGCAGTTTCAAACTTGTTGATACGTGTTAAGACGGCGAATTTCTCAGAACTGTTTGATTCAACTCATTCACCAAGGTACTTCAATCCTTCCACTTTCAAGATTCTACCGTGGGTAGTCAGAACATGTGGTGGAGGATGTATGATATTGTAATGGTTACCGTGTCCGCCATGTTGGTATCTGAAAGTGTCTGGCGACGTCACCATTTAATCCGCCCGTTTACTCTTAGACTCGGTGATCGGAAAAATAGGGAGGAAAAAACACAGCAGAAAGTGTCGTAGCGTGGATGGTAAAACTGCGTCAAGAAAGAGATCTAGAGAAGTGTGTAGTCGAAATCCTGACTGTGTACCGAGGTGTAAGTGAAATTACAATTACTTAATAAAACTTAGTATAGAGGCTATCGGTCTAGTGTTAATTTACATTACTACCCCGACAACTCGTCACAGTATTATTATTATTATTATTATTATTATTATTATTATTATTATTATTATTTATCATATTACAACGTGTTAAAACTGCCACTATTATTTAAACTGTTATCAACTAGCAAATTTGAAACTGTATCAACGACCTGGCGTTAGACGAAAGAATGGAAATACTCCACCCCTAGAGTTGAAAAGATTGACTTTCAAACAGTGACCACTACTAAGCTATGAATACATTCCGTAGGAAAACACAACATGTTGTAGTACCGGTACTGCAAGTCAATTAAGCAATACCAAAACAAATACATCACACAGCAAGGAAAAGGACATAAAAGACTGAAAAAGTCAAGCAAGAGGCTTACCATAAATAATGTTACATAATATATATATATACCGGTAATACGTATACCTCATGTACAAATTGAATGTATATATTAGAATCTCACAACAAACGGGGTATAACGGAGGAAAACTATGGAGGGTGGGGGTGCGATGTGAGTCTCTCGTGGGGGTGTCCCTCAGGATCGCGGGGTATCTCCGCGCCAGAAATAAAACAAAATAATAAAAAAATTACGTATGTACTATCTTCTTCTTCTTCATGGGGCCTCTAAATATTAGTTCCTAATTAGCGTCGACCTCTAACATCTTTTGCAACCATGTTCTTCCTTCATTCCCACCTAGATATACCTGCACCCTTCACAAAGCTGCAGGTTGTTCTTATCGGGTCCTCTTGGATTTTTTTCTCTCTCTTCACCTGGTAGTCCTAGAGTGGAGAGTCTGACTGTACCCAGCGCCTCACATTTGAAAAGTATGTGTTCAGTTGATTCCTCTGCTTCATTGCATTTCCTACATATATTGACTCTCATTACTCCAATTCTATGTAGGTGTTTTTTCAGATGGCAATGTCCTGTCAACAGTCCTACTACCCATCTTATATTTTCTCTGCTGAGTTTCAACAGTTCTTTAGTATGCTTCTTGTTTGGTCCTTTTATCAGTTCCTTTGCAAGCCTGCATCCTGGAATATAGTTTTCCAGTTTTCCATTTGTTTCTTTTGTACCCATTTTCCTATGTAGTATCGGGCTTGTCCATAGGAAATCCCGCATACAGGTTCTGGGCCTACAAAATGTGTTCCTGCCCCTTTCCTGACCATACCCTAACATACACGTCTAATACATTCAATCTCCAAACAATTCCAATTCTAAGGCTCAAGAGCAACTCGTTTAGCTGACAACCCGCCTACCCTACTACAGGGTAGGAATCGAAATAACTCCATCCGCTCTGGGGTGTAAATGCAATCAGAACCACAGAATTATCACCTTTATACAACTCTTTTTCTATATATGTATTCATAACTCAATTCTGCAATGCATTCTAGGCGTAGGAATATATATATAAACAGAAAAAAAGAAAGGAAAAATATATTAAATTTTTTGAATGCGAATAATGAAACTTTCTCCCCTGTTAATACTGATGTATGTATGTTGGGTATTCAGCCCGAAGGCTGGTTTGATCCTCTGCAGCTCCGCCAACAGCTGTCATAAATGGCCTAGGCGTCACTGAAAAGGCGTACTAGGGAAATGAGGAGTGAGGTAGTTTCCCGTTGCTTTCCTCTGTTAATAATACTGAAGGTAGTGATATTTAGTTATTTTCTGACCATTTGATTCGATTCACCAGTGTCACTAACCATACAGTTTAGGGATCCTACTTGCCAATACGACATCTTACAGTTACTGTTAATCTAGCACGTTGGAACTATATAGTCATGGTTTATTTCGTGACTTCCAAGAATTACCTATTGCCACTATCGTATTGTGAAAATCACTAGTGTTACATTTGCGGGTTAATTAAAGCGTATCGATGGCTTAGTGCACAGACACTGTATGTCCATTTATGGCCAGTTTGGAGTTAATACCATATTTACCATATCTAGCTAATTCAGAATTATAATATGTCCAAATAATAAGGAACACGCTGATTTTCAAGGTGCAAATATTGCATGTTCTAGTTAAATTAACTCACACCAGGCAAATGTTGGGGCTGTACCTTAATTAAGGCCACGGCCGCTTCCTTCCCACTCCTAGCCCTTCCCTGTCCCATTGTCGCCATAAGACCTATCTGTGTCCGTGCGACGGAAAGCAACTAGCAAAAAAAAAAAAAAAAAAAAAAAAAAAAAAAAGTTAAATTAACAACTCTACTTGACGAATGTTGTATGTCCCCTATAATAACTTTAGCCTATATAGGTATGTCCATTTAGTTTTCATTTCATTTGAAGGAGCAGATGTTGTATGTCCGGATATACTATTTTGTTGTTGAAAATTTCAAGTCCTTACTGCCTTGATAGAAGGCAATTCGGTTTTAGGAAAGGTTATTCCACTGAAGCTCAACTTGTAGGATTCCAGCAAGATATAACAGATATTTTGGATTCTGGAGGTCAAATGGACTGTATCGCGATTGACCTGTCTAAAGCATTTGGATAGGGTGGATCATGGGAGACTACTGGCAAAAATGAGTGCAATTGGACTAGACAAATGAGTGACTGAATGGGTTGCTATATTTCTAGAAAATTGACCTCAGAGAATTAGAGTAGGCGAAGCTTTACCTGACCCTGTGATTAAGAGGGAAATTCCTCAAGGCAGTATTATTATTATTATTGGACCTTTATGTTTTCTTATATATACATAAATGGTTTGAGTAAAGGAGTGGAATCAGAGGTAAGGCTTTTTGCGGATGATGTTATTCCGTATAGAGTAATAAATAAGTTACAAGATTGTGACCAACTTCATAATGACCTCGATAATGTTGTGAGATCGACAGTAGGCAATAGTATGATGATAAACGGGGTTAAAAGTCAGGTTGTGAGTTTCACAAATAGGAAAAGTCCTCTGAGTTTTAATTACTGCGTTGATGGGGTCAAAGTTCCTTTTGGGGATCACTGTAAGTATCTGGGTGTTATTATAAGGAATCACATAAATTGGATTGTAAATAAAGGATACAGATCTCTGCACATGGTTATGAGGGTGTTTACGGGTTTTAGCAAGGATGTAAAGGAGAGGGCTTATAAGTCTCTGGTAAGACTCCAACTACAGTATGGTTCCAGTGTATGGGACCCTCACCAGGATTACTTGATTCAGGAAGTGGAAAAAAATCCAAAGAAAAGCAGCTCGATTTGTTCTGGGTGATTTCCGACAAAAGAGTAGCGTTACAAAAATGTTGTAAAGTTTGGGCTGGGAAGAACTGGGAGAAAGGAGACGAGCTGCTCAACTGAGTGGTATGTTCCGTTTCTCCTTTACAACTTTAAAACACAAAAGTAAAATTGTTTCGCTTTTCCAGTCAAGAACAATCCATATTTACTGGCGTATTTAATGAGCTGAACTCCAGGTAGTGTTCCCCGAGACGAATTGCTTGACTAATCAGTATGTTCCGAGCTGTCAGCAGAGAGATGGCGAGGAATAACATAAGTAGATGAATAACTTTGAGTGGAGTGTTTAAAAGCAGGAATTCGTCCTCATTTTAGAGTGGCATACAAAACTTTTAGACAGAGGTTTTCAACCTTGCCAAAACATCGTATTGTTGTAGATACTGTTTTAGATGTATCATGTATCACTTGATTTATATATATTCCTTCTCATTAGTTTTAATGATGCTCTTTCAACATAAATTCATGTAGGTTTTAATATTTTCTTCACTAAAGATGGCTCAAAATGAGCCAAAACATGTTTGAATAAAAATCACTCCATCAAATATATGAATACATGTATTGAATAGGAGGACGTAACAAGAACTTTTCTTCTGTAAAGTGAAAACCGTCAACATGGAATTATATTAATATCTTGTAACTGTAATTAAAAAGGGATCGTGTTAATGATTTTCAGGAATTCTACCTGATGAAGAGAGGTAAGGTCTAATCCGGTATGTTTTTGTTTGTTTGTAGGACACTGTGAAGAAAGGAAACAGGAACAAGAGAAAGAAGGAACGAGATGCTGAATGCTTTAAAATGAAGTTGACCAATATTTTCGGGTAACTAACTCCGCGCGTTAAAGAGAAAACTGTTGCTTGTATTAGCGTACTGTCACGATGTAAGTTAAGTGGCATAGCGGAGGAGCCATACTGGCTGGGGAGGAATGTAATATGTATGCATGAGTGCAGGCCCCGAGGGTAACGTCCGCAAAGAACTTTTCACATCACCAGCTCCCAGGCGACAAGCGCTCACGATATCTCTCAAAGACTGTCACATCATTTCCATTGAAAACTTTTACAGATATCGAGCAACACACTAGTGTACCTTCAAGGCAAGTCTGTCTTCTAACAAAATATTCATTTACAGCTGCCGAGATAACCGGTGCTGGAGACAGTACAGGAAAATAGAATCACGTCTTTCCAAGAGAAAGAAACCACATTTCCCTTTGCAAAAATCAAATTATCATAATTTCATAAATATGTCTCTCGGTCACGGCCATCCATCAACAGTTGCTAATTTCAGCTGGTAACCAGCCATATGATAATGATAGTGATGCTTGTTGTTTAAACTGGTCTTTAAGTTTTTATAAATGATATTTGTTCGTGGCGTCGAACTCTGCAGTTCTTTTGCCACTACTTTCGCGTGTAGGTGTAATTGTGGAAGTGTAGAGTGTTGAATGTGAGGAAAGGAACGACAAGGACGACACAAACACCCAGTCCCCAGGCCAGGGATATTAATCATTTACAATTAAAAATCCCTGACAAGAAGTTATTATATTAATAAAACAACCTTTCCAATACAAGTAGGACATGTTTCGCTCAATCTTGGTGAGCATCATCAGCTACAGATAACATAATCCATGGTGGGTCAGTGCCCTGATCCTGGTATATATATAACGAAAAAACCGTCTAATATACATTGATAAAATACGAATTTTAACAATTTAAAAATAATCAATAAGATTATATTACGTCTATTAAAACAAATATTGATCGTTAAAATTGCTTAAAATGTAAGTGGAATGAATGACATGAAATGTTACTATAGTATGTAGTGATTAAATGTTCGTATAAATCAATGACGGTCCGCCTCTGTGGTGTAGTGGTTAGCGTGATTAGCTGCCACCCCCCGGAGGTCCGGGTTCGATTTCCGGCTCTGCCACGAAAATTTGAAAAGTGGTACGAGGGCTGGAACGGGGTCCACTCAGCCTCGGGAGGTCAACTGAGTAGAGGTGGGTTCGATTCCCACCTCAGGCATCCTCAAAGTGGTTTTCCGTGGTTTCCCACTTCTCCTGCAGGCGAATGCCGGGATGGTACCTAACTTAAGGCCACGGCCGCTTCCTTCCCTCTTACTTGTCTATCCCTTCCAATCTTCCCATCCCTCCAAAAGGCCCCTGTTGAGCATAGCAGGTGAGGCCGCCTGGGCGAGGTACTGGTCATTCTCCCCAGTTGTATCCCCCGACCACGAGTCTCAAGCTCCAGGACACTGCCCTTGAGGCGGTAGAGGTGGAATCCCTCGCTGAGTCCGAGGGAAAAGCCGAACCTGGAGGGTAAACAGATGATGATGATGATGATGATGATGATGAAAAATCAATGACCATAATAATCTTCGCTCAATTGCATTAGACTGTTTATGATTAAAAACAGCTATTCACATAAGGGTGAGCTCTTGTAATGAACTATGATGTTGTTTCTTAAAATAAACATGATGATCACATATATTGGTTGAAAAACGAACTTCACAGATGATGAAACGTCGTTTAGATCGGCGTAAATAAATTTATGGGACTTCCTCGCGTTGTGTTTCAAACATTATAATATTGTGTGTAGTGGTGTATTAATATTGGGCTTCAAATGGAGAACTACTCATCTCGTAGGTGAAATAATATAAATCGGGTGTATCCTGTAAAAAATAATTAAATGCTTTTATCCTAAATATAAAGGACTATTGTGTATTGGAAAGGTGGTTTTATTAATATAATAACTTCTTATTCTGAAATCCAATACGGTTTTATAATGAATTTTATAACTTGTAATAAAAAACCCTGACCCAACCGAGAATCGAACCCGGGGCCGCCGGGTGACAGACGGACGCGTTGCCCCCTACAACGCGGGGTCTCACTAAATGGGTATAATAATAATAATAATAATAATAATAATAATAATAATAATAATAATAATCGTCCAATCTTTCTCCAGTTTCTGTCCGTGGTCGGGTATGAGATGAATCTGTTGTGGCGGATTTTTATGACCGGATGCCCTTCCTGAAGTCAACCTCATTAGAGGAGTTAATGAGATGACATGAATAGCGTGATATAGGATAGTAGGAAGAGAGAAGGCGAAACCCGTTGCTGGCACATAGCCTACTCCTGTCGAATAGCACCCAGGGGTTTTGCTCAAGGCTTAACGTCGCCATCCGACGGACGAATCACCATCAACAGCGTCATATGCCCTCACTCCATATGAGCACTGCGGAGAGGTTTGGAATTTAATCCAGGCTTTTGGCACACAATCTAGTGGTTCGGAATTGTATACCTCTACCTCTCTTCTACCGTGCCGGCCAACATTATGATGGTGAAAATTTTTCGACATTCGGGACTCGAACTGGGTAACCTCGGTGTCAGACCATTTAGACCTCAGCGCCTTAACGATCACGGCCACCAGGCGGGCTATAATAATAATAATAATAATAATAATAATAATAATAATAATAATAATAATGTTATTACTTTACGTCCCACTAACTACTTTTTCTGACGGTTTACGAAGACGCCGAGATGCCGGAATTTAGTCCGTCAGTTCTTGCATGTGCCAGTAAATCTACCGACACGAGGCTGATGTATTTGAGCACCTTCAAATACCATCGGACTGAGCCAGGATCGAACCTGCCAAGTTGGAGTGAGAAGGCCAGCGGCTCGACCATCTGAACCTCTCAGCCCGACATTTTTAGTTTTAATTCTCACAAGTTGGTTCCATGAAGTTACTCGAGCCATTTGGGAGATCATGGCCAATGCAATAACGTAGAAGGTTATTGACCTCAATAGTATTGATGGCGAAGGTTAATTTGTACAGGGAGAAAAGGAAACCACATACACCTTTGACATAGCCAGTGTCCAGAGGCGACCGGCTTAACAACCAACATACATTTAACTGTGTAATTAAAACTGAAGGGACAGAGCAGAGGTTGCAGTACCTGGTTAGAGCGTGTTAACAGGATTTCAAATCGGCCATGTAGAGGAAAGTGCGCTTTCTTGCTCTTCGTAAGCAGCAAGTCATCCGGCGGTGTTCCTGTCGTGACAGGCGTCGTCCGTCCACATCAAGTCAGCTGACGTACAGTAGCAAGTTACACAAACCTGGACTCTGGCCAAAGAAAATTACTACCGTTCTCCTCTCAGAATCTGATTATGATGATGATGATGATGATGATGATGCTTGTTGTTTAAAAGGGCCTAACAGCTAGGTTATCGGCCCATAATGGTACGAGATGTAACAAAAATGCATTATGATTAAAATTTTAAAATATATCCCCTGACTAGAATTTAAAATAAATGAGGAAGAAAAAATTATCAGATTATAATCAGTGGATCTAATTCGCAATGCCTTATTTTCTAATAAAAAATATAGAAAATATTGATTATAATGGAATAAGGCATTACCTTGAAGTACTGAGATATATATTATTCAAGTTAAAAGTCCCTCTCAGAATCTATCCACATCCCTGGTGGCGTGATCGATTAGGTGCTGTCTTTATGTTCCCAACCTTGTATGTTTTTTGCTAGGGGCTTTACGTCGCACCGACACAGATAGGTCTTATGGCGACGATGGGATAGGAAAGGCCTAGGAGTTGGAAGGAAGCGGCCGTCGCCTTAATTAAGGTACAGCCCGAGCATTTGCCTGGTGTGAAAATGGGAAACCACGGAAAACCATTTTCAGGGCTGTCGATAGTGGGATTCGAACCTACTATCTCCCGGATGCAAGCTCACAGCCGCACGCCTCTACGCGCACGGCCAACTCGCCCGGTCTTGTGTAAATGAGTGCGATTATTTATATTCCTCATTTGTGAAATGACCACTATTACCTGTCATCCGCAGAGGCCCAGGTTCAATTCCCAGTACTGCCAAAGATTTAAAAATGGAAGGCTAGCTGGCATTTGGTCAAAAAATGGTAAATGCAGCTCACCTCTATTGGGAGTGTGCCATAAGAAGCTGCATCATCTCGGGACGAGAACATTACTTTGCTTTCATTTGTAAAATTACAGACATTCGCATTGAAATGACACATGGATTATAATCCTGTGCCGTCAAAAATGACACTGATGATCCAAACAAAGAGACTCTTATGTTACAAAAATCTCAGAAGATGAGTTTGATTTATAAAGTGAAAGGAAGTGTTGAACAATGTTTTCTGTTGCGTTTGATAATTATTTTAAGCACCTTTTAATACACTCCGTTGTGTGAACACTACGTTTAGGATGCAGTTATGTAAAAGTGGGTTTCACACTGCATATACTCACACATTTCCGAAATATCTTGTTTTGTACCATGCAAGGTGCAACCTTATAATTAATATTACTTTTGGTGCTTCAATATTGCTATTAACAGCTTATGTTTCATGTGTTTTAATTCAGTAGAGACTGTTGAAAAATAACATAGTAGTTTGTCACAGTTACATGCCTGTTACTGTTACAAATGTAATGAGGACAAAAAAAATAACAGGTTACCGAGTAACGACAACAAAATAACGTACTACTGTAAACGGTAACTGGGATGTGGGAACTGTCACTAGTAGCGTTTTACAGACACAATGTGACCTTCAGAGTTCAGATAGTACGCATGTCTTCCTAGTCAGACCGCTTTCGTAGGAGATTGCTTTAAGTCCAATACACTATAGTGTATTTGTTTAAGTTGCTGCTGTCATCTGGTAACTAAAGTGTGAACTGTTATGATTCAACTGCTCAGAGGTAATCGTTGACTGAGACTTCGCGCAGGGCTACCTACATTATAATATTATTACAAGTTTCACCCGTATCATTTTCTTGTACCGTAATTAAATTAGTATGCTAACTTTCCATATTGATATTATAGATAATATAATATTTCATTTTACTTAATCGATACTCTTGTAACGGTTTGTGTCCAGGTTTGGTAGACAGATCATCATGTTTTCTTGTCTTCTTTCTTTTACATTGTCAAACTCACTCCTCTAGATTTCAGAAAAGACGCTATGTTGTCTTCTCATTTCATCCGCTGTCTGCCTCTCGTTAACTTTATAGTAAATAGGAATGGGAGTTTTGCTGCACCGACTTTCAGCAGTGTCGTGATGCGTGCGCGCATGCGCGAGTGAATGAATGGGACTTCACAACACAGCTGTAAGGAGACAAGCTTGAAGCCGTGACCAGGCTGTGACCAATAAAAGGTGAGTAACGTTGGACGTTATTTTTAACTGTTACTTTTCACAGTTACCTTGTTGAAGCAGTGACAGATGTAGCAGTTACACAAAAAATACCCGTTTGTCACACCTCTACAATTCAGTAATGTGTGATTTATAAGAACACATAGCTAATACATTAAATTTAATACTCTGGCATTTTC
This sequence comes from Anabrus simplex, assembly GCF_040414725.1. NCBI lineage: Eukaryota > Metazoa > Arthropoda > Insecta > Orthoptera > Tettigoniidae > Anabrus > Anabrus simplex. Next base: position 43,102,032 of record NC_090274.1, on the reverse strand, counting down.
TAACCCATATTTCCAGTAGTGGTCCGTGGAACCTCACGTCAGTAATTATTACGCACAAAATGTTAACGTCCGTAGTTAAGAGTTAAAAATGACCACGGACTCCCATTGGATCAGAGGCAGCATTTACTCCTGTAAAATTGAAATTATCTGTTAAATTCTACTATCAGAAATAGTTGTTGAAATTGCAATACCGTAACTGAACCGAACAGCCGAAATTTCCACTCGACCGCTCATACCTATCAGAAGAGAATCGAACAGGGTTCTACGGGAAACTCCAGGCTTGATACAAGATGTGAGCGGGCAGAAAATTACGAGAGATGGGAGAAGCTTCTGGGTGCATTAAATTAACAAAAGAGCCGAAAGGCGAGTATTCAAACCTATTTCAATGATTATTGCGCGATGAAGCTAAGTCTCGATGGTACTTGAAAGTTACTGCGTTACTGAGCACTAGAGTATTTAGAAACAAATCAACTGCTTTTTAATTACCAGAAGAGCTTCCTACAGACAGTGGAATAAATTTAGATTCACTAGAAAATAATGCTATTAATTACAACCTACTAGTATTAATCAGAGAACAAACAAGAAAACTGGAGTCTCAGAACTGGGTGATTCATTACATTTGGATTAAAGCACATAATCGATATTTGGTAACGAAATTGAGGATAATCTAGCGAAAGAAGCAGCATGGAACAGGAATCTACCCAGTGAGTTATGACCGTAAGCCAGCCAGCGTTGTCTTAAGGGAAATGCACGCAGAGAATTTAAATAAGTGGGGAAAACGAATGGAATAACACATTTTTTTAAAAAAAATCGTGTGGCTATTTCTAGCCGAGTGCAGCCCTTGTAAGGCAGACCCTCCGATGAGGGTGGGCGGCATCTGCCATTTGTAGGTAACTGCGTGTTATTGTGGTGGAGGATAGCGTTATGTGTGGTAATAACACAATAAGCGGCACAGTAAAACAATCATTTTCTTGAAGTGTAAAGGACACACTAAAATTGAAGTTCCCAATAACCGTTAAAATAACAACTTTATTAACAGATCATGAGAAAATGCTTTAAACTCATATTACTATCGAATTAAAATTAAACTGATTCCTTTATGTACATGTGGAATGGAGGATCAAACGGTTCACCGTATATTATTTGGGTGTGGAGAATATGAAACAGAAAGGCAATTATTAAAGAATAAAATGATAAATGAGTATGGAAAGTGGGTATTTGACAAAGTTAAATTAATTATGTGTTTTACTAAAGAATCTGTTTTCTACTTAAATTCGATTGATTCAGACACTAGTAGATCAGATTATTAAATGTTAGTGTATGCAAATAATACGATGAGATAGTTTCTGGAGTAATATAGCGGAATTTGTAATGTTAATTAAAAATTCACAGCCTGTTTCCAGTCATTCGACCAGGTCAAGAATGGAATGAATGAAGTCCCCATCTAGCGGCGAGGATAGGAATCGTGCCGACTGCCGAAGCCTGTCGTACTCCACTGGGGCAACGATAAATGAATGACAAATGATACGAAATGACACTGGAGAGTGTTGCTGGAATGAAATACGACAGGGAAAACCGGATTATCCGGAGAAAAACCAGTCCCGCCTCCCCTTTGTCCAGCACAAACCCCACATGGAGTGACCGGGATTTGAACCACGGAACCCAGCGGTGAGAGGCCGGCGTGCTGCCATCTGAGCCACGGAGGCTTCTGTAATGTTCGGCAATTTTGTTATTTCACTGACCTGTCCTTGGCTTTGACAATATGAAAGTGACTGAGGTATGAGCGATGCCAGTAATGCCATTCCTTATGCAGCCAGTCCCCGCTATGAATAGTGTAAAAATATTGCTCATAGGTTCAGTTGGTGCATGCATTTCAGTGGACTTGGCAGACTGATATGTAATAGCAACTTCTGGCTCAGTGAGGAAAGTAACGGGAAACTCCCTAATTTCCCTAGTACGCCTCTTCAGTGATGCCTAGGCCATCTATGACAGCTGATGGTGGAGCTGTTGAGGATCCAACCAGTCTTAGGGCTGAAAAGTGAACATACATACAATTATGGAATAACAAATCGCCAGAGTAATAATAATAATTATTGTTATTATTATGTAAGTTTATCTACGCAAACAATGTTTTGAAGTTTCATAGACCTACAGAGCATGTAGTATTGCTTCTGATGTAACGGAACATGCTGTGAATTTTAAAAAAATGTAAAAATGACACTATTTTGCCGCATGAATTTTTGGGTGACCCCTAGCTGTAGAACATATTGACATATTTATGCCGACAAATTTGCCTTAAACGCGACGGCTGAGACGTTTCCACATCGAAGTCCCGTCTCTCAAATTGAAACTTGTGCTCTTCTCCAGCATCTCTAAAAGTGTCTATCATCACGGAAACACCCTGAATACATCATAATCCCCCCCCCCCCAACCTCCATGGTACTGTAGCCCTGAAAGGCCTTCGCCTACCAAGCGACCACTGCTCAGCCCGTAAGCCTACAGATTTCGAGATTGCGTGTGGTCAGCACGACGAACCCTCTCGGCCGTTATTCTTGGCTTACTTGACCGGGGCCGCTATCTCATCGTCAGATAGCTCCTTAGGCTGAGTGGTCCTCGCACCAACCTCAGATCCAGGTAAAAAAAATCCCTCACCTGGCCACGAACCGAACCCGGGGCCTCCGGGTAAGAGGCAGGCACGCTACCCCTACACCACGAAGCCGGCGAATTCATCATAAAGCCTTTGAAATAATCTGGAAGAAATGAACGTTCTAATATAGAGAGAGAATAATTGAAATTGATAGGTTCTCGCGGTTACCCACCACATACAAATAAACTCTCAACCTTTCTGTCTTTAAATATTAGTATAGAAGGGAACTTTTTCCTCCTAGGCTTGCAGCATTATTTATTTTGCTACCGCCGCAGACTTCACGACAGAAAACAAAATGTGCTGATCGGTATTCTGCACACAGGCAACAGCAATTTTCTCTTTTCACACAGATTCTCTTATTTCCATCCTTAAGATAAAAGACGTTCTTGTATGCCATAAAATTTGAAGACGGAGTCAACCAGTGAAGGGCCACGGCTGTGCAAACACAATCCCTCGCGTCGACAAGGGAACTCAACTCGCACAGCAAACACTGCAGACCACCGCCCTTTTAACATCAGTTCGAGAGAGAACTGTTCGCAGTTTCCAACAAACTCACCGTCAGTCACCCACACAATCACATTACAATATTTCCGGTGCGTTCTTTTTTTTTTCGTGGGGGATGTGAAGAATGATGAAGTAGTGGATGACAAATAACGAGGACTAAGAGAGGTGGGGGAGGCTTTGAGTCCCACTAACTACTTTCACGGTTTTCGAAGACGCCAAGGTGCCGGAATTTAGTCCCGCAAGCGTTCGTTTTACGTAGATCTACAGACACGAGGCTGACTTATTTGAGCACCTTCAAATACCACCGGACAGAGCCAGGATCGAACCTGCCAAGTTGGGATCAGAAGGCCAACGCCTCAACCGTCCGAGCTACTCGCCCGGCAGGCAACAAAAGGAAAGATTGCTCAGCGGAAAAAAAAAAAAACACGGTTTCATTAAAACCCATTCCGGTTTAGGCCTGAATATCCCTAACAAACGTTCTGGACTGGGCATTTCTATGGATTTGAAAAATATTATATCACTGTACCTGTAGGAGATATTTGCACGATTCTTTTTTCTTTGTGCTTGTTTGTGCATCAAGTTTTTTAAAATGTTGTTTGTTTCACGTTAGTTATCACTTGAGATTCTAAAATTGTTAATATAAGAAAAAAGGTCTGATGGATTTATTAAGTAAGTACAGTTTTTTGAAATACTGTTATATCTTCCCTAGGTCGATCATGTACAATGTGCATTGCAATTACAAAACAGCAACAATAATAAAAATGATATAAAATGATAACAGTTCAATAATAATAATAATAATAATAATAATAATAATAATAATAATAACAGCAATAAGAACAAAGAAAATGGGAGCTCTTATGAAATTTTATTTCTGTTATGTGACGATACTGGCTCGGAAGGTGGTGATAGCGAAGATGATATTGAAGGCATGTACTAGCAATTTTATTCACAAATGGAAATACTGACATGTAAATAGGAATTCGAAACATCATCTTGCATTTCATTACGACTGGAATTCATTTTACAGTTTACCGTATGTTCCCGCGCGTTTCATAACTCTGCAAATAAGTAAGAATATCTACATATTAGTAAAGTTTTCTTTTTTCGAATACGTCAGAATATCTACATATTAGTAACGTTTTCTGTTTTTTCGAATACGTAAGAATATCTACATATTAGCAAAGTTTTCTGTTTTCCGAATACGTAAGAATACCTACATATTAGTAAAGTTTTCTGTTTTTTCGAATATGTAAGAATATCTACATATTAGTAAAGTTTTCTGTTTTTCGAATACGTAAGAATATCAACATATTAGTAAAGTTTTCTTTTTTCGAATACGTCAGAATATCTACATATTAGCAAAGTTTTCTGTTTTTCGAATACGTAAGAATACCTACATATTAGTAAAGTTTTCTGTTTTTTCGAATATGTAAGAATATCTACATATTAGTAAAGTTTTCTGTTTTTCGAATACGTAAGAATATCAACATATTAGTAAAGTTTTCTGTTTTTCGAATACGTAAGAATATCAACATATTAGTAAAGTTTTCTGTTTTTCGAATACGTAAGAATATCTACATATTAGTAACGTTTTCTGTTTTTCGAATACGTAAGAATATCTACATATTAGTAAAGTTTTCTGTTATTCGAATGCGTAACAATATCTACATAATAGAAAAGTTTTTTGTTTTCGAATACGTAAGAATATCTGCATATTAGTAAAGTTTTCTGTTTTTCGAATACGTAAGAATATCTACATATTAGTAAAGGTTTCTGTTTTTCGAATACGTAAGAATATCTGCATACTGTATTAGTAAAGTTTTCTGTTTTTCGAATACGTAAAAATATCTACATATTAGTAAAGTTTTCTGTTTTTTAGATGTGAGGGATTACGATTGCGTAACGCGAATACGTAAGAATATCTACATATTAGTAAAGTTTTCTGTTTTTCGAATGCGTAAGAATATCTACATATTAGTAAAGTTTTCCGTTTTTTCAAATACGTAAGAATATATACATATTAGTAAAGTTTTCTGTTTTTCGAATACGTAAGAATATCTACATATTAGTGAAGTTTTATGTTTTTCGAATACGTAAGAATATCTACATATTAGTAAAGTTTTCTGTTTTCTAGATGTGAGGGATTACGATTACGTAAAGAATCAAAAATATAACTTCTATCAAGCACTTGATCGACGCGAAACGCCATGTTTTAGAGCACATTGAGTGACAACACCTACTAACGCACACTCGTTAATTAGATCGTTAATTCTCTGACTTAGACAATCCTGCCATCTGTTGAAATACTCTCGTAAGTAACACACGACGAAACACGATGTAGTCGGCAGAATGTGTGCACAGCTCATTCCCGATTTTTAGCTAATTTTCAAACCTTACTACAGGCTATGTTCGCAGTTAAAACGGAAAGACTTTTAACCTAACACAAACACAAGTATGCCCTTTAGTATATACCGATATATATATATATATATATATATTCAAAACTGCCTTCCAACGAAGGTAGCTCCATACGACTCAGTATACTCACGAACAGAAACGGGGGGGGGGGAATACAACTGGCCGGAAAAATTATTTATAAAGCTGATCTTCGTTAATGAACAGAACTGCCCAATACAGGAAATGCTGGAATCCGTGATTTCGAAGCACCAATTGGTTGCTGTTACATGTCTGCGCGTGGCAGAGCCGGGAATCGAACTCGGGATTGCACGGGTGACACCTAATCACACTAACCGCTACAGCATAGATGCGGACACAAATGCATAAACTACTTGAAAAAGAAAACTTTTTAAAGGTATAATTCTCTTATGTTTTCTTTTTGATGTTGTTTATACACGTTTATTGATATATGAGCCCCTGCTGGTGGGGGTGGAAGAAAATTTCACCTACCGTAACTTCTGCTTGTCGTAAGAGGCGACTAAGAGGGACTCCAGGGGCTCGCAACTTTTCAGCGTGAGTTGGCGACCACGGGGTCCTTAACAGAATCCTGACATTGCTTCCATTTGTGCCAGGCTCCCCACTTTCATCTATCCTATCCGACCTTCCTTGGTCAACTCTCGTTATTTTCCTAACCCGATGGTATCAGAGCATTCAAAGCTTAGGGATTCTTTAATTTTCACGCCCTTCGAGGCCTTTTTTTCTTTGGCTGATACCTTCATTTTCCGAAGTGTTGAACCCCTTCCATTTTTCCCTCTGATTAACTAGTGTTAACAGAGGATAGCTGCCCAGTTGTACCTCCTCTTAAATGAATAATCACCATCACCACTTCATAAATTAGCGCTGCGGGAAAAAGGAGTGGCTAGTGACGACGGAATGTTTGTCAGAATTGTGGTAGTTGCTTTAATAGCACCTACATGGTGAGTACCGGTACTTTTTCTCCTAGAAAAAGGGCACTGGTGATTATTATTATTATTATTATTATTATTATTATTATTATTAGCTAACAATATACATATGTGACTCGTATGCTTAGTTTTCTACTGGTCCACAGAAGAAAATAATGCCGGGTCATTTTATTATTATTATTATTATTATTATTATTATTATTATTATTATTATTATTATTATTATTATTATTATTATTATTATTATTATTATTATTATTATTATTATTATACACAGGGAAGTTACACCGTACGTTACACAAAAGTAAAATCCCAGTCTTCGGTCACGTTCTGTTCGTGGAGATAAAAGCAAACTTGAGCCAATATTACAAGACTTTTAGTGAACATCTTGTTCCTTTTGTTCAGCACAAAGCTGCAGCTCGGACTTTCGTTGCGATTATATAACAAAATGACTTGAGAACGGGAGATCAAAAGATGGAATTTAATAACCTCGGCAGAGGAACTCGTACACAGATACAGCCACCGCATATAGCAGAGCACAATGGGAAATGCCTTGCGTGTAGACCGATATTCTCGATCAATTCTACAACTCTCTGGCCGCAACTCAGAGATGAGCGAAGTGAGAAGTTTAAGACCAACATATAAAATGGCAAATTTTATTCTTACAAGACTCTGTAATATCGTGGTCGCCACGACATTTACATAATTTGATTGCCCACCCGAATTAATTGTATATATATATGTGTGTGTATCATGTATCATATGTAATTGTATTCATTATTAACGTCCATCATCATCATTTATGTAATTGATACGTAAGAACGAGAAATCATTTTTAATTGTAATATATCAGAATATTTCGTTGTAATGTCAAAGGTCTTGCGCTAACAGGCTACTTGGTGTCTCGCAATAGTCCAGGAAGGGTAATTTTGGACGATTCTTGGAAACGTACGCAACAGCAAGAGGAAGATACTTAATTTCGTTGTTGGGACGCTAAATCACCCCATATCACGTGCTCCTATCAGGAGGGCTTTTTCTGTCAAGGACAGACTCTACATCTATATATCGACAGGGTGGCGATGTAAATCAGCTCTCATAGGAACGAGATGTCATGTGACATCGAGGGAGGAAGTGGGAATGCGAAGAGGATTTATGTAGATCTACACTGCGTGGTGAGATTCATTCTGCATCAAGCTTTCTTGAGTATCCATTCTCAGGTAGTCCACGGTCTTCTAGAGAGTCACTCTGCTATCTGAGTGCATCTGCTCTGTGAGACTTACTCAGATTATTTAGAAAGACAAATTCATATAATATAGGACTGGATGTTTTCAGTCCTCTCTATTCAATTAATTCCGATGTGGAATTTTACATTGTAAGGCTGGTACGATGTTTTTGGTACTTTAGCACAATAGGGAGTGATAGATTCAGGGTGGAATCCATTCCATGAAGCAGATGCCAAGGATGATGCTGTTGGAAGAGGGACGGCAACGATCAACCACGGAAGAAGACGACGAAAAGATCAACCTCCGGTGAGCATGAGTTAGCCCTCTTATCGCAAATCCGTGCGTGTAGTACTGAATAGTAATCTCAGTCAGTAATTTTTAGTTTTGGAAAAAAAATCGTTTTTACGTAATTTCACCTTTTTTGGAATAAAACCTTTTTTGTACATCGTTAAATAATTTACTTTTGAGTAGGTTCCCTATGTTTTTCCACATAATATTTAATGATTAGTATCCTTATACCTCACGACCGGGATAGTCTCATTACATTAAGTTTAGCAATTTTTATATCAAAATTCGGTTTCAAATTACATTTAACTTCGAATCCTGGCGCCCAGCTTGCAATTGTTGTTAATTATCTATATCGTGACTCGTGGGCATGTTAATTACGATCGCCATAGAGGAGCAAGGTCATAACGACAATTTATCTTATCAGAATTTAGTTTGTTCTGGTGTTTGACCCGTTACAACTCAATACCATAATTTCCCAAGAATTATGCAAATAAATAAATAAATAAATAAATAAATAAATAAATAAATAAATAAATAAATAAATAAATAAATAAATAAATAAATAAATAAATAAATAAATAAATAAATAAATAAATGAACGAGTGATTCTAAATGGCTACATAAAGCGATGTCTGTAACGAAATCTGAAGCTGAAACACTACACAACAGTCATCCGCCCGGAAGCCTTGTATGCCACTGAGTGTGTGTTACTAAACAGAAAAATCTTGATTAAAAATAAACCACTTTTTCCTTTGCGAAAATCAAAACAATCATAATATATCTACCGGTTATGGCCATCCATCAACGGCTACTAATTTCAGATGGCAACCAGCCATAAGACATAACCGGCACGGTTGCTAGGTAACAGTGTCTCACCATCCAACGATACCTTAAATCATTGCCTGCACGGTTGCTATGGTTACACTTCCGTCACACATTCTGTCGCGTTACGTTACAAAAAAATTTTCGATGACCCCCAGCTATGTCAAAACGTATGAAGAAGAAAGGAGACCCCTGTTCGGAGGAAAGAAAAGTGGCTTATTTATTCACATCTCATTGTTTATTTGAAACTATTGCACTTCCTTGCTCCTGACAATGATCTGACAGTTGATTCTGATTTGCTCTTTTCCCCTACAGTACACACAACGAACTTACGACCATCTTGTAGTCCTGCGCTGTTGACAACTAAAGAAAGTTTCAATGCTTCAGAAAAGAATTTTAGTATGTTATTTTCAAAGCAAAATTGATGATAATGACGCTTGTTTAAAGGGGCCTGACATCTAGGTCATCGACCCCTAATGGTAGGAAATGAGACGAAATGTTATGACAATTTAAAAATCCATAATCCTCCACTGACCAGATTCGAAAACGTGAGGATGGATGGATGGATGGATGGATGGATGGATGGATGGATGGATGGATGGATGGATGGATGGATGGATGGATGGATGGATGGATGGATGGATGGATGGATGGATGGATGGATGGATGGATGGATGGATGGATGGATGGATGGATGGATGGATGGATGGATGGATGGATGGATGGATGGATGGATGGATGGATGGATGGATGGATGGATGGATGGATGGATGGATGGATGGATGGATGGATGGATGGATGGATGGATGGATGGATGGATGGATGGATGGATGGATGGATGGATGGATGGATGGATGGATGGATGGATGGATGGATGGATGGATGGATGGATGGATGGATGGATGGATGGATGGATGGATGGATGGATGGATGGATGGATGGATGGATGGATGGATGGATGGATGGATGGATGGATGGATGGATGGATGGATGGATGGATGGATGGATGGATGGATGGATGGATGGATGGATGGATGGATGGATGGATGGATGGATGGATGGATGGATGGATGGATGGATGGATGGATGGATGGATGGATGGATGGATGGATGGATGGATGGATGGATGGATGGATGGATGGATGGATGGATGGATGGATGGATGGATGGATGGATGGATGGATGGATGGATGGATGGATGGATGGATGGATGGATGGATGGATGGATGGATGGATGGATGGATGGATGGATGGATGGATGGATGGATGGATGGATGGATGGATGGATGGATGGATGGATGGATGGATGGATGGATGGATGGATGGATGGATGGATGGATGGATGGATGGATGGATGGATGGATGGATGGATGGATGGATGGATGGATGGATGGATGGATGGATGGATGGATGGATGGATGGATGGATGGATGGATGGATGGATGGATGGATGGATGGATGGATGGATGGATGGATGGATGGATGGATGGATGGATGGATGGATGGATGGATGGATGGATGGATGGATGGATGGATGGATGGATGGATGGATGGATGGATGGATGGATGGATGGATGGATGGATGGATGGATGGATGGATGGATGGATGGATGGATGGATGGATGGATGGATGGATGGATGGATGGATGGATGGATGGATGGATGGATGGATGGATGGATGGATGGATGGATGGATGGATGGATGGATGGATGGATGGATGGATGGATGGATGGATGGATGGATGGATGGATGGATGGATGGATGGATGGATGGATGGATGGATGGATGGATGGATGGATGGATGGATGGATGGATGGATGGATGGATGGATGGATGGATGGATGGATGGATGGATGGATGGATGGATGGATGGATGGATGGATGGATGGATGGATGGATGGATGGATGGATGGATGGATGGATGGATGGATGGATGGATGGATGGATGGATGGATGGATGGATGGATGGATGGATGGATGGATGGATGGATGGATGGATGGATGGATGGATGGATGGATGGATGGATGGATGGATGGATGGATGGATGGATGGATGGATGGATGGATGGATGGATGGATGGATGGATGGATGGATGGATGGATGGATGGATGGATGGATGGATGGATGGATGGATGGATGGATGGATGGATGGATGGATGGATGGATGGATGGATGGATGGATGGATGGATGGATGGATGGATGGATGGATGGATGGATGGATGGATGGATGGATGGATGGATGGATGGATGGATGGATGGATGGATGGATGGATGGATGGATGGATGGATGGATGGATGGATGGATGGATGGATGGATGGATGGATGGATGGATGGATGGATGGATGGATGGATGGATGGATGGATGGATGGATGGATGGATGGATGGATGGATGGATGGATGGATGGATGGATGGATGGATGGATGGATGGATGGATGGATGGATGGATGGATGGATGGATGGATGGATGGATGGATGGATGGATGGATGGATGGATGGATGGATGGATGGATGGATGGATGGATGGATGGATGGATGGATGGATGGATGGATGGATGGATGGATGGATGGATGGATGGATGGATGGATGGATGGATGGATGGATGGATGGATGGATGGATGGATGGATGGATGGATGGATGGATGGATGGATGGATGGATGGATGGATGGATGGATGGATGGATGGATGGATGGATGGATGGATGGATGGATGGATGGATGGATGGATGGATGGATGGATGGATGGATGGATGGATGGATGGATGGATGGATGGATGGATGGATGGATGGATGGATGGATGGATGGATGGATGGATGGATGGATGGATGGATGGATGGATGGATGGATGGATGGATGGATGGATGGATGGATGGATGGATGGATGGATGGATGGATGGATGGATGGATGGATGGATGGATGGATGGATGGATGGATGGATGGATGGATGGATGGATGGATGGATGGATGGATGGATGGATGGATGGATGGATGGATGGATGGATGGATGGATGGATGGATGGATGGATGGATGGATGGATGGATGGATGGATGGATGGATGGATGGATGGATGGATGGATGGATGGATGGATGGATGGATGGATGGATGGATGGATGGATGTGAATTTAAAACAATCAGTGGATCCGACCCGCAGTGCCCCACATACTCAGAAACTAGCGTTAAACAATAGTATTACTGACCAAGGGACTGCTTCTAAAGCACAAGACTGAATCGATGATGCTTGTAGTCGAAACGGGTCCAAAATCAAGGTCAACGGCCCCTCACAATGGTACTTATCACTAGGAAAATAGAACCATGGTATCTGTCATGGTGCGGTACTAATCAAAAGTAGCGCAGACTCGCGGTGTTCCACACATTATAGTACTATTGACAGGTAATGTAATGTGCACATGTAACACAGACCTATGGTGTTTCGCACATTGGGGCGCTATTTACAGGCAACGCAAACCTATGGCGTTCCTCACACAAGTGTACTAACCACAGGGACTCGCACTATCCCGTGGTGTTCCTCACAAAGTGGGTACTAAGCATAGGCAAGGCAGAACCATGGTGTCGCTCATCCCATGGTGTCGCTCGTATAGGGGTACGAATCACAGGTACCGTACTGTTAAAGCCGGCAACGAACTCTGTTGCTACTAATCACAAACCTGTTGTGTACCTAACATAGCGGTACTACGCCCAAGTAAAAGCGACCCATGGTGTTCCCTGCGTGATGGTACTAATCACAAGTAGTTTCATTGTTCTAATTTGATCATCCCTTGGTCGCTCCTTTTAGTCGCCTCTTACGACAGGCAGGGGATACCGTGGATATATTCTTCGTCTGCGTCCCCCACCCACAGGGGGTTGTGTGTTTGGACCGCGAGATGTATTTTATTTCCCTCAAGTCCGCCGGCAAGCCGGTTAGGACCTCCTATCCGCCACCTGGGACGCGCCACGTGGGAGTATCACCTCTCCCCCTGCTCGCCAGCGTAGTAAGTTCGTAGCAAAGCAAAATTAGAACTATTCATGGGAAAGGGGCCGGCTCTGATACCTCATTCAGTGACTTCAGGTTTCATTTGAGAAAGCCTCGGGAAATCGACCCTTTACAGGTAAGCACTGAAATATAGCGTGTTCGGAAACACCGTCAACCGGCTAGATGAGCATTAGGAGGTTGGTCGCACACATAAATAATTTGAAGCAAAAAAAAAACAAAACATGGATATCTCACACCATTGTCACTTTAATCAACGGCTGAAGTTAGCCAATCACATCGCTTCGCAGGCGTATTTGAATGGACTTTGCGAGGCAGTGTTGCTAAATCTGCTCTTGACATAAGACCGACTTGAGAAACTTCACCATGAACAGTGTATTTGGTTTTATAATGATTTATTAAACTTCGTCATCCCAACACGAGACCACGTTGTTCCAACTTTCACAGCGCTGTGTGTGTTACGGAAGAGCTGTCTATCTAAGCAGCCACGCTAGAACAAATCTGCCACGGCTGTGACCAAGGCCACCTATAGCTCTCAGTTTTTCATGCCTCGTTTAGAAAAGATGCCAGTGAAAAATTGAGTGTGAAATAGTGAATTTACGGTCCTGCTTTATAACCCTGCCGCTGTGCAACGTCACGGAGAGAGAATGAAGAATCTAATAGACTCTACAGACGCATTTCTCAAATCAACAGAGCAGCATTCACATTATTTACGCCGATATTTCATGTTCAAATATTCAGATGTACGTAACGCTGGAATTTTAATAATGTTTAATTACCACTGCATGTTATTTCTCCGGCTGGAGGCACTAAACATTCCGTAGGAGCAGCCTTTAGGAAAATTGAATGATCATAAATGTGTGTTTGGTAATGATTAATTTTACTCGCATCTACCGACTCGTTTTCGTGAGATATTTATATGGAATTTGGAGTGGACAAGTGGAGGATTCAGCGCATCGAAGGAGAGAAAGAGGCTAAGGGTCTATGAAACTTCCACCAATGAAATAATCAGTACTCTTGAGTGTGATGAGATGAGGCCTCTCTGATAAAAGAGCCTTCTATATGTCTCTCAGTCATGACCATCCATCAATACTTCACATCAGGGCCTGCAGGGTTACTAGGTAACACTACGTCCAAAAACCAAACCAAACCCCATGGCACTACAACAGCCCTTGAAGGGCCTTGGCCTACCAAGCTACCGCTGCTTAGCCCGAAGGCCTGCAGATTACGAGGTGTCGTGTGGTCAGCACGACGAATCCTCTCGGCCTTTATTCTTGCCCTTCTAGACCGGGGCCGCTATATCACCGTCAGATAGCTCCTCAATTATAATCACGTAGGCTGGGTGGACCTCGTACCAGCCCTAAGGTCCAGGTAAAAATCCCTGACCTGGCCGGGAATCGAACCCGGGGCCTCCGGGTAAGAGGCAGACACGCTACCCCTACACCACGGGGCCGGCGTAACACTACGTACACACATTTTTATTTATAATTTCGCTACACAAATGTTCAGATGACCCGCGCCCTAAGGCTAGTTGGATCCTCAACAGCTCCGCCATCAGCTGTAATAGATGGCCTAGGCATCACGGAAGAGGCGGTACTAGGGAAATGAGGAGTGAGGTAGTTTCCCGTTGCTTTCCTCACCGAGCCAGGAGTTGCTATTACATATCAGTCTGGCAAGCCCACTGAAATGATGCACCAACTGACCCTATGAGCAACATTTTCACACCGTTCTTAGCAGGAACTGGCTGCATAAGGAATGGCATTACCAGCATCGCTCATACCTGTCACTTTCATATTGTCAAAGCCAAAGATAAGACAGAGACAGATCAATGAAAGTAACAACATTGCTCCAGCCCATACCAGAAGACACGGTGCACAGTAAACACTAGGTCCTGCCAGCAAAGGCATACCCGCACCCATAAGAGATATTTATGTGAAAATACTTCTCACATACTATTAGATTTGTCAACTTGGGGTTAGCTCGAAAAGGAAGTTTGAACTTTTTAGTCCAACATTCTGAATTCCAGAGTGCAATTGCTAATGTTATTAATGCCAGTGGACCGAACTCCATTTCCGAGTTCCAAATGTTCAAAAAAACGTCGTTGCAGGGACAAAACATCCTATGTATAATATTTTGGATGTATACTGACCCGCAGCGCATACATTATGAAGAGCGAGAATGCCTTGACAATATTGCACCTCGGCCAAAATTTCTAAGCTAAAATATTTCACATAGGAGGTTTTGTTCCGGCAGCTACGAAATTTTATGCGAATTGAAAGAGGCCTAGCAGCGATGACTTCCTCGACCCTTCAGATTCTAAGAGAGGTCTCGACTACAATACTCGACAACAGAATTATATAACGTGACCACTGTACGTAGACTATATTAGTTATTACTTCTTTACCACAATTCCGTGCAGAATCATGAAAGTTCTAGAGGTGAACGGTGAGCTCCCATGTACAGGGTGGGCAAAATAAAACTGTCCCGGAAAATACTTATAAGACTGACGCGGAATTGTTCGTTGTTAATGAACAGGAGAACTGCTCATTACAGGAAATGCTGGAAACCATGATTTCGATGCACCTATCGGTTGCTGTCACATGTCTGCGGGTGCGCTTCTCCCCAGTACGTCGTTGTGTCATTACGTGTGGGTGAGTAAGAACAACAGACCTGGTTAGTGACCAAATGAATGCAACACAAAACAGCTTCCTTTAATTCTACCAGTCTGTCATTCAGACATTCCTGTGTTCACATACTTCCTTTAATTCTACCAGTCTGTCATTAAGACATTCCTGTGCTCACATACTTCCTTTCACTCTACCAGTGTGTCATTCACACATGCCTGTGCTCACATACTTCCTTTCACTCTACCAGCGTGTCATTCACACACTCCTGTGCTCACATACTTCATTTCAGTCTACCAGTGTGTCATTCACACACTCCTGTGCTCACATACTTCCTTTCACTCTACCAGTGTGTCATTCATACATTCCTGTGCTCACATACTTCCTTTCACCCTACCAGTGTGTCATTCACACACTCCTGTGCTCACATACTTCCACTCAACCAGTGTGTCATTCATACATTCCTGTGCTCACATACTTCCTTTCACCCTACCAGTGTGTCATTCACACACTCCTGTGCTCACATACTTCCTTTCACTCTACCAGTCTGTCATTCACACACTCCTGTGCTCACATACTTCATTTCACTCTACCAGTTTGTCATTCACACACACCTGGGTTCACATACTTCCTTTCACGCTACCAGTGTGTCATTCACACATTCCTGTGCTCACATACTTCCTTTCACCCTACCAGTGTGTCATTCACACATTCCTGTGCTCACATACTTCATTTCACTCTACCAGTGTGTCATTCACACACTCCTGGGCTCACATACTTCCTTTCACGCTACCAGTGTGTCATTCACACATTCCTGTGCTCACATACTTCCTTTCACCCTACCAGTGTGTCATTCACACACTCCTGTGCTCACATACTTCCTTTCACTCTACCAGTGTGTCATTCACACACTCCTGTGCTCACATACTTCCACTCAACCAGTGTGTCATTCATACATTCCTGTGCTCACATACTTCCTTTCACCCTACCAGTGTGTCATTCACACACTCCTGGGCTCACATACTTCCTTTCACCCTACCAGTGTGTCACTCACACATTCCTGTGCTCACATACTTCCTTTCACCCTACCAGTGTGTCATTCACACACTCCTGTGCTCACATACTTCCTTTCACCCTACCAGTGTGTCATTCACACATTCCTGTGCTCACATACTTCCTTTCACCCTACCAGTGTGTCATTCACACACTCCTGTGCTCACATACTTCCACCCTACCAGTGTGTCATTCAAACATTCCTGTGCTCACATACTTCCTTTCACTCTACCAGTGTGTCATTCACACACTCCTGGGCTCACATACTTCCTTTCACCCTACCAGTGTGTCATTCACACACTCCTGGGTTCACATACTTCCTTTCACCCTACCAGTGTGTCATTCACACACTCCTGGGTTCACATACTTCCTTTCACCCTACCAGTGTGTCATTCACACACTCCTGGGCTCACATACTTCCTTTCACCCTACCAGTGTGTCATTCACACACTCCTGTGCTCACACTTCCTTTCACTCTACCAGTGTGTCATTCACACATCCCTGTGCTCACACACTTCCACCCTACCAGTGTGTCATTCATACATTCCTGTGCTCACATACTTCCTTTCACTCTACCAGTGTGTCATTCACACACTCCTGTGCTCACATACTTCCACCCTACCAGTGTGTCATTCATACATTCCTGTGCTCACATACTTCCTTTCACCCTACCAGTGTGTCATTCACACACTCCTGTGCTCACACTTCCTTTCACTCTACCAGTCTGTCATTCACACATTCCTGTGCTCACATACTTCCCTCCACTCTACCAGTGTGCCATTCACACATTCTTGCGCTCACATACTTCCCTCCACTCTACCAGTCTGTCATTCACCCATTCCTGTGTTGACAAACTTTCACTCTACCAGTCTGTCATTCATACATTCCTGTGCTCACATACTTCCTTTCACTCTACCAGTCTGTCATTCACACATTCCTGTGCTCACATACTTCCTTTCACTCTACCAGTCTGTCATTCACACATTCCTGTGTTGACAAACTTTCTTTCACTCCACCAGTCTGTCATTCACACATTCACCCACACACACAGTCACACGCAGCAGTTCCATTAAATTACAATTTTCTTTACATTCATCTGATATTTTGTGCCTTGTTTTGCGAAGAATCTGAAGTGTTATATATTGAACCCGTATGTTTATGCATTAATAGGCGGTGGTTAGGGGAGGCGAGGTAGGGGCAGTTTATAGAGAAAAAATAAATTGTTTTTTTTATTTTACCCGCCCGAAACTAACAATTATATATAAAGTGTAAAAAACCAGTTGACTTTCTAGTTAATTCTTTCCGAATTGTACAGAGCCACAGCAAAGTAGTGGAGACCCGCGAAGCAATGTGTAGCATGTGCTGTGAGGAAGGTAGCAGGGATTATTTTTTTTCCAAGGTCACCCACTTGCCACGCGCATTCGTCAGTCTGGGCATTCTCACTTTGTTATGTGTCTGTTACTTTGTTAGTGTGTAGTCTAAATACTAAATTACTTTTTAATTGTATAATCCCGCCCTACTTATATTTAATTGTAATACATGTCTAATTTATTGTTCCTTTGGTGAAACTGTTATTGTATATAGTACTATTATTACCGTACTTAAATTGGCAGGCTCTATCGAAATTCGCTCAGAGAGCATTAAAAACTCAACAACTTATAGGTAATATGTTCAATGTTGTTGTCTGCGACCCCCCCCCCCCTTTCCCCCGCCCTCTATTTCTCAATCGCCGCTACTGGTTAGACTCCAAAATAATTTGGCGAGTAGAAAGTGTCTTCTAGCTCGCTCCTCCGTATTGCAGCAGAAGTAACATAATTCCTAGGGGTACTAAGAGTCCGCACCCCTAATGCTTATGCAAACCTCATAGCAGAACTGTTGGGCGGTGTAGTGTATACTTGCTACTCGAATTAAGAAGTACACATTCTAACTTACTAATGTCTAAACATACGGACTGTACTTATATCGTGGGACGATATTCAATTAAAACGTAATTTAAATTCACTCATCTATCATAACCAGGTGCAGCAGCATCAGACGGAGAAGCTGAAATTGAATTTATGCATTGTATTTGAAACTTCAAAGTACTTGATAATACAAGGTAATTTACAGTCTAATTAACATGTATTTAATTGGATTTCGACTGAATATGAGGATAGGATACAGAAATACAAGCTGAACGGATAAGGGTTAAAAGTAACGATCTCTGGGAAGTTGAGTTAATTGTCCCGCTTATTCTGATGTAGGGCAGTCTATGTCTGTGGTTTCGGGACTGTACTTGAACAATTGAACGATGCAAAAACTTGAGTTTTCAAATCGAAGTCACTTGCAGAAAACACGTGCTTCCACAGTGCTCAGGGTCTCATTTAGCTGCAGTGAAGTGTCGGCCTCCGGATCCCAAGATACCGGGTTCAAACCCGGCAGAGTTAGTAGGATTTTTTGAAGGGCGGAGAAAACCCATTCGACACTCCATGCCGTACGATATCGGCATGTAAAATATCTCTGGTGACACATTTGGTGTTTACCCAATAAAATTCATTACATCTCAGCCACAGACGCCCAAGAGAGTTTCGGTATATTCTGCTGCTATCTAGTAGGGCCAGAGTAAAAACGAACGTCGAAATTGACGGGCTGACAGCCAGATGGCGTCAAATTGAAATCCCTGCACACGGTAGCTGAGGCCATACGATTATTATTTTTATTACCGTCTCAATAATCTGCTCCCATCTTGAGATACTAAAATCACCGTGCTGCAATTAAGTGTACTTTGGACTATACCCGTAATATAAAAGAAGCGTGTTGACAGATAGGGCTGGAAGGAGAAGCAATAAACGTGCCATTGCACGGTGTTGCCACATTCCTTTCTCCTTCCCTTCGCCTCTCGCTCACTTGTTCGTTTGTTCACACCGCTGTGTTCTATGAAACGTAACTCACAAGTGGCAGGTTTGGCAACTCCAAGCAACACGAGCCGGCCAGCAGGCTTATCTCCATAGCAACCGCAGTGGGTCCGTCCACGTTTCCATGGTAACTCCCTTCTCCCCACCCAGGCAGCCAGTAAACTGACCTCCTTCTAAGAACTGTCAGGACGCATCTTTCTATATTACGACTTTAGGGTGCGATAGCGCATCGTGTGTGATGCCCGGTGAGTTTTTCCAGTGAATTTTACATGTGAATGAAGAAAGAAGTGTCAAATAATCATAAACACGTCTTTCAATAAAAGACACTCAAACGGATAAAGATTAATTTATTTGCATTTTAATCGTTTTCGAGACTGTATGGAATTTGGGGTCGACAAGTGCAAGATTCAGGACATCGAAAGAGAGAAACTGGCTCAGGGCCTATGAAACTACCAATAATGGAATAATTTCTCTCCTGTCAGTGGGCGCGGTACCCACGGTATCCTTTGCCTTTCGTAAGAGATGACTGAAACGGGCCCCATGGGCTTTCAACTTAGGAGATTGGGTTGGCGACCATGAGGCCTTTAGTTGAGTCCTGGCATTGCTTCCACTTACTTATGCGGGCTGGAATGGGTTTATCCACAAAGCTGAGATATGAATTAAAATTGCATTAAAGGTTATATTTTCGAAAATATCAAAACTTAAACAATTTTCACATAAAATTTCAACAAATATCAACAAGTCAAATCAGATACGAGACCAGGAAAGCCAAGATTTAGAGACAATTTAACAATCTGGGCCTCAAGCCCTAATTTTTACAATTTCTGAGCTCTCAGCTCACAACCACATATTTACCAAAGGGCAGAAAACCCCCAATAACATGGAGCACTTGCTCGAACCTTTGAATATCAAGCCTCTCCGAGGCACCTTTACCACAAATAAAAGAGCTGACCCGCTCTCAATGTCCATTAACTGCCCTTAAGGCACACTTACAAAGAAACAGGGGTATCTTGTACCCAACCTACTGGGCCTTAGTAAAAAAATAGCAGGTTAAGTTAATGGCCCAAAATGCAAAATGAATGGAGGCGAGAATTTGCACTCCTACATGCAACTTCTTAAAACCTACGAGGCACTAGGCCGATGAAACAGGAGCTATTCCCAAACTATGGAGGTGACTCGCATACAGAATACATTTAACACATTAAGGAAGAGTAGAAAAACGGTTACGAAAACGTAGTCACCTCAAATCCAAAATGAAGGGGAGCTCGAGAGGGTAAAGCACTCTCTATCCCCGATTTACAGTTAAAGATATATGAAGTTCTTACAGAATTCTACATGTTTAAGAGATAGTTTACATGGTAAAGGTTTTGGACCTTCTCCGCGGGTTAAACTGCTGAGCTAGCAAGACATAAAGATGTTAAGCGGCCATTACCTTACTGAAGACTGCTGCCTGAAGAAAGGCGCTTCCCGCCTCCTGCTACACGTCCAGACACTAAGTTAACTGTTGATGATGTGGCCGAGAGAGACAAGAAAATCAGCAGTTGTTATACCCTCGAGGAAAATTCGAGACCTTTCATGAATAAAACAGCCACACCCACAGGCTTTTATTGACTAGCTAAAAGTTGCACATCAAAATCGAAGAAAAAAGACACGATTGGTCAAAAATTAATTACAGAAATAATTGATTGCCTAACTTCAAAACTGGCGTAAAGAAAAGATTAATCTTGCCAACCCACAAATGAAAGAACGAAATTTAGTTGAGTACAAAATATCTTCAAGAAAAGTTCCTTCACTTCGCACCAGGGTGCATAATCATAGTTTTTTAGTAGAGACATCTATAAGAGAATGTCCACACTTCTTGATCAATAGAAAACAAAACAAGTTGAAATCCACACAGTATTGACAACTTCGTAATCACAAAATTTACGGTAGTGACATCTTCTGAGAAACTTATGAGTTGACCCAGTTTTTAAAATTCAGAGTTTCTCATGTAGAGGAGTACTTTAAGGCGGAAAATTCAAAACTGCGGCGTAGAGGTGTACCAGCCGGTACAGTGTTAACAGAGGATGGCTGCCCACTTGTCCTTTCTTGTTAAAACAATAATTCACCACCACCACCACCATCTGAAACCTGTTTTATAAAAAAATCCTTGTATAATTTTGTCTGATATGGCCATCTATCAATACTTCACAACACAGCCGTTGGTAGGTAACATCGCGTCACACATCGTTAACTTCAGATGACACCCATCCAGACGTCGTATTTATGTCAAAAGAATCAAATAGTGAATATTTGAGAAAACTGTGATGCGAAGAAATGTGAAAATGTTCTTCCCTTCGTCAAGTGTCGTGGTAAATGAACAATAACTGGCTTCAGAATTACCGAAAATTCATCAGAGAGAATACAGTGGGTTGTCAGAATTCTAAAAAAAAGTCGACCGACGGAAGAGTTACTCTGAGCGTCTAAAAGTTAAGGCGGCTGACCGTCGTGACTCGAGTTACAAGCTACTAGAGCCGCAGCCGTCCACATCTACGTCCCAGTGGTAGAAAATGACTGAGCTCACGGTCTTGAACAGCAATTTGCTTTATGTCACACCGACAGAGATAGGCCTTATGATAACAATCGGCCCAGAATGGGAAGGAAGCGGCCGTGGCCTTAAGGGGAGGTTGTAAGCCCTATCTCTGCCATGTTAAATTTGTCAACTTCATGTACCTTATTCTCATTAAGCATTTAACTTATTGAAACAAAACCTCACAGATATGTAGATATATATTTTATCTTTAAATGGTTGTTTTTGGAAACGCGTGTGTTTGTAAATAATATTTTTAATATTTTATTTTCAAATGTTAAATGTTTTAACTTATTTCTCTACGAACACCTAAAATATTATTTTTACTATTTATGATAAAATCACAAGAAAACATACAATCCTTTAAGTGATCATATTGAATTACTGAAAAAAACAAAGCGCTATTGTTAATACTTCCAGAGAAAAAGAAACATTTATCTCGGAAAAAAACAAGAAGAAAAATGCTGTTAAAGATAAGTGTTACCTTAATGTGCTCCAGGCCCATATTCAGGATCATCTGGGTTGTCTTCATCTACTCTGCCCCTTTTCTGGTTTCTTTTTAGCTGCCTAGCTTCTTTAGCACTTGCTTGAAATTTGATATTAGAATTTTTCATACAGAAATTGTCCATTTCACAGCACGCACCACTCATGTTCACTTGTGGTTCTATACCCAGTTTTTTCAATATTTAATCCTACCATTGTTCCCCTCATCTTTTTTTTGCTATTGGCTTTACGTCGCACCGACACAGATATGTCTTATGGCGACGATGGGACAGGAAAGGGCTTGGAGTGGAAAGGAAGCGGCCGTGGCCTTAATTAAGGTACAGCCCCAGCATTTGCCTGGTGTGAAAATGGGAAACCACGGAAAACCATTTTCAGGATTCCCCTCATTGAATGCCAGCACAGCATCATATATTTTCAGTACGTCCTCTGCCAGGTCCGGCTTTTACTTTCCTCTTATTGAATATTGTCTGAGATCTTGGCATTGTTTTAGCACAAGAAAATAAAATTTCTAGACACGAGGAAAAGGTTTTGAATTTGGTTGTTTACAAGCCAACAAATGAACGTCGCAAGGCGTCTTCCATTCTTACCAACACACAAAATTCCCCTGCAAACAACAAACCTCTGAAATAGAAGGGAACTAGCGCAAGAAACCGAAAATATGCCGTATGTAACGAGTAGATCTTAAAAGGGGGCGTGGCTTTCAGGACACATCAAAATTAAATGACCTATAAATGGCGTTCAGGAAACATTTTCAGCAAAGAAGCATATGTACGTTGTAAATTGGACTTCAAAGCAAAGCAAAGCAAAGTCACCTCCGTACAGGCCATGAAGGCCTTTGGAGGAGTGGAAGGTAAAGGCTTCCACCATTGTTAACCACGGCACGTGATGGGGTAGAGTAGTTAGCTCTACGCCCGGCCGCCTTTGCCCCCAGGAATTAACCTAGTACTCATTTTTGGTGTAGGCTGAGTGAACCTCAGGGCCATATGCACCTCCGGAAGTGAAAATCTTGTTTCTTAAATTTTACGACTTCCTGACGGGGATTCGAACCCACGTCCTTCCAGACGAACCGAGCACGCCTTTACAGCCTCGGCCAGGCAGCCCCTAAATTGGACTTCAGGCTATCAAAATAACATAAAATCTAAAATTTGATTTTTTGACCCAAAGTAGCTTACAACCTCCCCTTAAAGTACAGCCCCAGCATTTGATGGTGCGAAAATGGGAAACCACGGAAAAACATCTTCAGGGTTGCCGACTGTGGCGTTCGAACGCACTATTTCCTGAATGCAAACTATACAGAATGGCAACATTAATAATTCTAGAAAATGCTATTTTAAACTCATCTCTAACAATGATTGTCGCACGAACGCTACGCATCCAACTTCAACAAATCTCTCATATCACGGGGGGTTATAATCGGATTCACTATTTCCATCCATGAGCGCTCGATTGATTCACAGTGTAATAACGCCAATTAGACTAAATTAAAGATGTAACCGGTATTACTACATCTAATTGTCGGTTCAATTAATAATGTAATTTAAATGAATTAGTGAATTAACAGTTTGCTTTATTACTTAACCCATATAACAAACATTGCAGTAGGAGCAAGGCCTATTTTCCGGGCTTCTAATTCATGGTCTAGGATGGCCCGACGTTTCGCCGAAAACTACGTTCGGCTTTCTCAAGGGTTCCGAATGACTTCGATGACTAAGTTTTGCCGGGTTTTGTGCTAAAGCAAACATGTAATTTTCGAGGGAAATTCATTTTTTATTTATTCAAAATACAGGGTTTCCGTAAAAGAACTCCGCGGTTTTGAGGCGAAATATTGTAATGAAGTAAAAAACTTATATTAATGTTAATATTAATGGTTGGAAAGGTTGCATTTTCAAGTTTTTTTAACAATTTAATAAAGTTAAATATGAGTCCCTTTAGTGGCACGGCACAAATCGTAACGGTATTCCACCTCTTCCCATGTCCTGGTCAGCATGTCGGGGGGGGGGCGGTTGCCACACAATTGATTATTCGTTCCCTGAGATGGCCAACATCACGAATTTTCTCCGCATACACAAGATTCTTGATATGCCCCCAGAAGAAAAAGTCCAACGGAGTCATATCAGGACTCCTTGGAAGCCATGGGATAGGTCCTTCCCCTTCCAATCCATCTGCTGCCGAGTCGAGCGTCAAGTGTCTCACGCACACGCAAACTAAAGTGTGGCGGTGCCCTATCTTGTTGGAAGTAGACTAAACCCTTCACCGCCTCAATGTCATCTAACTGAGGAAAAACATATTCCTCTAACATGTCACAATAGACATCACCATTGATATTTCTTTCAACAAAAATGAAGGGACCTATTACTCTATCATGCATAAGATCACACCAAACATTCACTTTTGGCGTGTCACGTTTATACTCTACGAACTCGTGGGGCGGCTCTGATCCCCAAAATTCTGCAATTATGACTGTTTACAGACCCGTTCACATGAAAAGTCGCTTCATCACTAAAAATAACATTTTTAAAAAATCGTTATTTTCATCGATTTCGTTTAGCATAGAAACAGAAAAGTCAAATCTCTGTCGGTTTAATGTGGTGTATTGGTCATCGGCTTCTAAACACTTCGCCCATCTTTCAAGAAAGTTATGAATAACATGCCAGAAAAACTGCTTGTCTTTTACGGAAAACCATTCGTCGAACGATTATCCAACTTCCTCGAAATTGCTGAAGTGCTGCTGTGCGAGCACATACCCCATTGATGCGAAGAGGTGATAGATGGCGCCAGGTCGGGGCAGTACGGCGGATGCGGAAGGATGTCCCATCCAAGCGATTTCAAGGTGTCTTTCGCTGGTTTTACTGTGTGAGATTGTTGTGTAACAAACTCACTTTGCCATGTCTTCTGGCCCATTCCGGTCGTCTTTCGATCAATCCGAGATTTAAATCAATCATTTGTTCGCGATAGCGTTGTGCATTAACGGTTTCGCCGGGCTTCCAAGAGCTTCATAATAGACAATACCGCTACCAGAGCGCGCACTGTCTTACATATTGAAATCACCACGTTCAAATTGTCTCGCATGTTCTAGTTGATGAAGCGTGTTCACCATATGATTCTAGCAGCAAATGATGACTTTTCACGGATTTTTTTTCTGTTGATTAAATAAGAAAAGCAATGCGTGCCACAAAAGTTCTTTTTTCAGGCACAAACGTCACATGATCACTGAACAATACAACACAGATGCTAGTGTTTGGCGGACTCAACTTGTGTGTGTTTATTAGGTTAATATCAGATGAACAAACTGACGTATGTGGCAAATTCATACGCTGCGTACTGTTCGCCATCTCTTATGCCTGTTGCTCACGATAAAATTTTCTAAACTTATTGTACAATAATTTAATTTTATAAAATTTCTGTTGCTCACAGTCAAATTCAAGTTTTATAAAACCTTTGATAAAACTTTTCATAAAACAGGACATGTTCTATTCCGTAAAATTCATTTTACGAAACGAACCAATCAGCGAAGCTGACATCACGGTGATGCTGGCGCTACGTCGTGAGAAGTTTGCAAAGCTTGATTGTAAACAAACACTTCTTTCTAAAATGGCAGGATCCGGGTGGACTAAAGAAGCTGTTAGTGTTTTACTGACGAATACCAGAAATATCCTTGTTTGTACAAAGTTAAAACGCCACTCTACCACAGCAGAAATGCAAGAAGAGGGGCAAAAAGCACAATCGGCGAATTCCTATATGAATACTGGTCTTCTAACCTCAACTAATTTTCGACCAAGGGCCTTCTTCTCTTCTTTTGATCCAATCCCGGGTCCAGCATTTCCTGGCATTTCTTTTCTTCCTTTTTACCACTGTACAACATATAATTGCAGCTAAAGCAGCAAGTTTTGCTTTGTTTGTTGGAGCCAAACTCTCAAAAACATTGTAAGTTGAACAGCTGATTCTTGGTATAAAAGTTTATCGATAGATGGCAACACATACATATCTTAGTTCAGAAGTAAGTTCATAGATGGCCATCCTGATGTTTCCACGGATTTTTATAAAATAATTTTACCGTGAGCAACACAACTTGTTTTCACCAAATTTTTATAAAATTAATTGTACAACAAATTTTACGAAACATTTTACCGTGAGCAACAGGCATTAGTCAAAGCGGAAAAGACTTACGCATACACCTGGCACTGTGACAATGGATGCAGTGAGTGTGAAGTGTCGGCGGTAGGGATGGCTGAAAAATAACGTAGCAGTTACTTTGTCACAGTCACATGCCTGTCACTGTTACAAATATAACGAGGACAAAAAAATAACAGGTCACCGAGTAACGACAACAGAATAACGTACTAGTGAAAACAGTAACTGGGAAGTGGGAACAGTCACTAGTAGCAGCTTACAGACACAATGTGACCTTCAGAGTTCAGATAGTACGCATGTCTTCCAAGTGAGAGCGCTTTCGTAGGTGATTGCTTATGTCAAATACACTATGGAGTATAATATAGCCTACTCTTTAGTGTAATTATTTAAGTTGCTGCTGTCATCTGGTAACTTTTTTTTTTTTTTTTTTTTTTTTGCTAGTTGCTTTACGTCGCACTGACACAGATATGTGTTGTAGCGACGATGGGACAGGAAGGGGTTAGGAATGGGAAGGAAGCGGCCGTGGCCTTAATTAAGGTACAGCCCCAGCATTTGCCTGGTGTGAAAGTGGGAAACCATGGAAAACCATTTTCAGGGCTGCCGACAGTGGGATTTGAACCTACTATCTCCCGAATACTGGATACTGGCCGCACTTAAGCGACTGCAGCTATCGAGCTCGGTCATCTGGTAACTAAAGTGTATCCTGCTGTGACATAGTCAACTGCTCAGGGGTAATCGTTGACAGACATCGCGCAGGGCTTCCCACATTATAATATTATTATAAGTTTCACCCGTATAATTTTTCTTGTACCATAAATTAATTACTATGCTAACTTTCCATATTGATATTATAGATAATATAATATTTCATTTTACTTAGTCGAACCTCTTTGTGTCGAGGTTTGGCAGACAGATCATTATGTTTTCTTGTCTTGTATCATTGATCTGGGCATTGCCAAAGTTACTCCTCTAGATTTCAGAAAAGACACTATGTTGTCTTCTCATTTCATGCGTTGTCTGCCTCTCGTCAACTGTATAGTAAATAGGAATGCGTGTTTTGCTGCACCGACTTTCAACAGTGTAGTGATGCATACGCGCATGTGCGAGTGAATGAATGGGACTTCGCAACACAGCTGTAAGGAGACAAGCTTGAAGCCGTGACCAGGCTGTGACCAATAAATGATGAGTAACGTTGGATGCTATTTTTAACTGTTACTTTTCACAGTTACTTTATTGAAGCAGTGACAGATGTAGGAGTTACACAAAAATAACAGTTTGTCACACCTCTAGTCGGCTTAAATCTACAGTGCCGCCAACAGGCAACAATGATTGTGTAGTGGCGACAATGTGTGCGGGCTAGCAGCGAGTATACCAATACTGCCGACGTATTCTTAAGAGAGCTCCTTAGAAGAAGCTAGAATCTGATTAACAGATGTCGGATTTTTACTCAAAAATAGGTTAGCACATCCAAATTAATTTAGTTATTAGGAAGTGTCGCCTAGCCTTTCTTCGGTAATGTGGAGAGAGAATTTTAGGGGTTTCGATGGGTTGTACCCCAAACGTGTACGCAACACTCATAGCATAATCGTTGTGCAGGGTGGAGTAGTGGTATTCAAAGTGGGGTATGCGGGGTCGTCTGAAGCGGTTCACAAATTTATCGCAGCTTCTGTTTTTGGAGAACAGTTTAGATAAGAGTTGAGTCTGCTCATTTTCAGTAACATCTTGTTTCGATTTAGTGTTTTGTCTACTATCACTACACAGACATGAACTATTCATTCT
This sequence comes from Anabrus simplex, assembly GCF_040414725.1. Taxonomy (NCBI): domain Eukaryota; kingdom Metazoa; phylum Arthropoda; class Insecta; order Orthoptera; family Tettigoniidae; genus Anabrus; species Anabrus simplex. The sequence continues at coordinate 43,073,633 of NC_090274.1, read as the reverse complement.
AAAAAGTGTGTCAGTTTGTACCTCCCATTCAGTAGGAACGTAAAAAGGCTTACTTATGCTGCACTGCTCTTTTCTTTCAATTTTGTGTTTCAAAATCCACTCATTCACTTCAATTTTTCTTCAATAAATCTGTCCTTCGACAGGTTATCAACTGGATGTCCTCCATTTATCTCTGTCCTGAGCATCTTCCCACATTTGCTTGTAACTTCTTCCTGTCCGACTCGTTGGCTGAACGGTCAGCGTACTGGCCTTTGGTTCAGAGGGTCCCGGGTTCGATTCCCAGCCGGGTCGGGGATTTTAACCTTAATTGGTTAATTCCAATGGCACGGGGGCTGGGTGTATGTGTTGTCTTCATCATCATTTCATCCTCATCACGACGCGCAGGTCGCCTACGGGAGTCAAATAGAAAGACCTGCACCTGGCGAGCCGAACCCTTCCTGGGATATCCCGGCACTAAAAGCCATACGACATTTCATTTCAACTTGTTCCTCTCTTCACATCTGTCAGCATTCCAAACTTTCTTCTTTCTTTCCCTCTTTTTTCCTCAACTTTTCCCTCCATGATTGTTAGACAATTTCTACGTAATACGTGTCACATCCAAGATGTTTTCCTCTTCTGTGTCATCATCATCATCATGAAGTTTCTCTCCTCTCCTGCCCTGCTCAGCACCTCCCTCATTTCTCAACTCTATCGGTCCATTTCACTTTCTCCATTCTTCTCCATAACCACATTTCAAAACTTTCTAAATATTTTTGTTCTTTCTGTCTGACTGTCCACGTTTCAGAACCATAAGATACCACACTCCCCGCAAAACATTTGGCAAACCTCTTCCTAAGATTAATTGGTATGCTTCTAGCTGTCAGTAAACCTTTCACTCTCCCGAAAGTCCTCTTTCCCATGGATATTCTACGTCTCACTTCCTCTGCACAACTTCCGCTGAAAGTTATCAAGCTTCCCAAATTGTTGCATTTATTAGTCTAACTGTACTCTTACATAGATCGTTGCTAGGCAATAAAACCTCGTAATTCCACTCACGAGAAAGCCACGTTTATCATCTGCGTTGTGAAGGCTTGCCGCGTTGTCTGAGAAGGGAACAGAAGATGGTGGTGATTATTGTTTTGAGAGGAAGTACAACTAGACAACCATCCTCTATATAACACTAATCAGAGGAAAAAGGAAGGGATCCGACACTTCGAAAACTGAAGGTATCGGCCAAAGAAAGTCAACGGTCACGAAGGGCGTGAAAATGTAAGACTCCCTAGTCCTCGGAAACCTAATAGCGTCGGGATCGGAAAAGAACAAGAGTTGACCAATAGAGATTGGATATGATAGCTAAAACTGAGGATCCTGGCACAAGTAAGTGGAAGCAATGTCAGGACTCAGCTAAGGGCCTCGTGGTCGCCAAAGCACGCTCCAAAGCTCAGAGCCCCTGGGGCCCCTTTTAGTCGCCCATTATGACAGGCAGGGGATACCGTGGATGTTGTTCTATCGCCTCTTCCCACTGAGGGAGAAACAGAAGACTCCAATGGTCGAAAAACTGGGGTAACTTTGAGCAATGAAAATGCCAGGGACAGTTCTTCGGCCATTGCTGACCGTTCAGTTTTGGGCTTCTTCTGTTAACTATACTCCGAAGGAGATTTCCTTTGCCTAGCGAAAATATAATATTCAACACATTCTATTACTTTTGGGTAGACCGCCCCGCAGCACACACAAAGCAGAGAGGTTGCCGACACATGTAGGGAGATTAACATAAATTCTAGGTGTTTTAATGGTGCGTACCCCTAATTCATAGCACAAGCTGTGTGCATGCTAGATTATACTTGTTCCTCACTTTAGTAAGTTTGAATTCTACCCTACTACTGCCTAAAAATCCGGAATCTACTGGTTAACAATAGGGAAGATGGTCAGAATGCCCTGAAAATGGAAAGTATGAACATTTTTCGCAGGCCTACACAAAGAGCGCTGAGTGGATTGCCAATGAATGCACGAATTTACAAGACGATCGAAAGTCCATATTTAATTATTTCAGCGAGAAGAGAATCCGTCAGATGGCTACGCAAATTTCAGTACGGTTTGTTAGCTGGGCTTCTGATGAACTTGCAGCTCTGGATTCGGGATGCGGAAGGACTGGTCCCCACCATCGATTGACCTTAGAATGGTTTTCTGTGGTTTTCCATTCTCCTGCCCTAAAACAAATGGCGTGATGGATCCTCAGTAAGCTGGGCTGCCTAAAGTAACAGGTGCTTCCGATGTGTTGGCAACCCGTCTGCTTTACCTGTGCAGCGGGACGGACTACAACAGGTTCATATTGGAAGCAAACAAGTCGTTCTATGAATCGCTCGATGGATGCCAAAGCATTTGTTGTCGCTGTAACATCGCTCATAGTTGAGCACTAGTAACAATTTCCAGTTGCAAGTTATTTCTTCCTAAATGGAGCAGGGGCGTTATAGCAGCGAGAAGTTGGTTGATATGCTATCAAGAGTGTGGATAAAGTCGAAGAAATTCGAGACATTGAGCTGTCTCCAATAGACAGCTGTATCCCGAGAATTAACAGCCAAACCACAGACCACAAACCACAAACCAAAGATGTAGAGTAATGCTCAGTGTATTTATTTATTTACAACTTTTGGATAATTTCGCCGGACCCATGGTGAAGGGGTAGCGTGCCTGCCTTTTGCCCGGAGGCTCGAGGTCCACTCAGCCTGTGTGATTTCAATTAAGGAGCTATCTGACGGTGAGATGACGGCCCCGGTATATGAAGCCAAGAATAACGGCAGAGAGGATTCTTCGTGCTGACCGCACGATACCTCATAATCTGCAGGCCTTCGGGCTTAGCAACGGCCGCTTGGTAGGCCAAAGCCCTTTGAGGCTGTTGAGCCATGGTTTTTGGTTTTGGTTTTTTGGATAATTTCCCTGAATTCTAATACAATCCTCAATAACTTGCACTCTATTCGTTACTTTACTGCACAGCTTCCACAACACTAATGCCGATTCAAAAACCTTATCGGGAACATCTCAAAGTGAAGGTGGCAGAGCGTTGTGAGTCGAGTTCTGTGCCAGTGGAGGCCGAGTCCAGTAGTGGAAAATGCTCAAACACATACTGACCTGATTATTTTGATAATACATATTGCTGCGAATTTGTTCTATTAATGTAATTTAATGTAGGATAACTCAATGAGTGCATAGACAATTAGACTTGAAAATGAACAGTTCGCTAATTAGTGGCTATTTATAAAAGCCCATACTCCTCACAGCAGGCCTCCAGATGAACAGTCTTTACCTGGAACGGGCGATCCTTCTGTAATCTTGCTTAACATCTCTCGCCTTTCACTTGGCTGGCACGTGCCACCGCCCTTTAACATAGCAGCTACATGCAGAGAGGTTTTAACAACAAGTCTGTTGACTATTACAACACAAGGCTGCTGTTCACTAGGCTCGCCCCCTGGTGATGGAGTACTAGAATCGTTGGAGCTCAGTCGGAATGAGAACATTCAAATTTCGCCTTCCAGGAAGTCGGAAGCACAAAACAAGGACAGGCTGCGCATGACCATGGGCCGGTTGGGACGTCCCAGCCCTGACTCACTCATCCCTACCAGAGAAACCGAAGAGAGCTCCAGGTGGGCTTACCGTCGCAGGGGCACGTAACAACAACACGAGGAACGCATTCTATGCCAATGCTTTCGGTCGTGATTCCGACAAAGAACTGTTCAATTTTTTTAAGGACTGAAATCGCCAAATCCGCAGCGATAGTTTCCATTGCACATTACCATACTTTATCTGTAAGACTCGTAGTAATCAGCATCTCTGTTTAATTTTTAACTTGATCCTGTGTGTTACTGGTAAGATTGTGTATACTTAGCACGTAATCTCTCTTATGTTTCTTACACCCCTGAATTAAATCCAGCCTGTCTGTACGGTGGCCATTTAATTCTGTCTGCTGGCTGTCCGCCTATGTTACTGTTTTGACTTTTTGACTCCATATTTATGCGCTCCACGGTCATCAATAACCATTTCTGATGCGGTATACAGGGCGCTATATAAATCAAAGGGTGTTGTAACATGGGTTTGTTTTCTATAAAGCATCGCTGAATCACTGACGGCAGGAAATAGATTATCTTTTTTTGACGTTTATATGAAGGGGTTTATGGAGATACATGCTGATATGAAGAGGATGGGCGTTAGTCATGAAGACATCCAAAACAGGAACCACTTTCGACAAGATTAGTTTCAGACTTGAGAGGCTTCCGAGAAGGAGAAAAATCTTCGAAAGTGATTTTTTCTTCAGAAGAAAGGAGGAAACAGGTAAGCCAACGAATGAAGCTATATTGGCAGAATATCCAATCCCGTATTTCTTAAAAATACGGTTACGTGCTCAAGCGACCGTCAGCCTTGTCACAGCCCCTTCTCTATTACCTGAAGAGGGATTACTATAAGCCAGCTCGGGGAACTTCCCAGCCCGCCCGAGGACAAGCCACGGCCCTTGGCGTTCCCTTCATCTAGTTTGTCCATGCGATATCTGGAAGATACGACAGAAAAGTTCAATCTTCAGCCGAGCATTGAATGTTCTAGTGGCCCAACATCGAGATATACACACAAGGCCCCTGAGAACGAGCTGCCGTTGTGGTGTCGGAGAGACCAGTGTGTGGATGGGCTGGAGACGATGCAACGACAGTGTTGCCAACCCAATTTTTGTTTAATAAGCTAGATCATCCAATATAAACCAGATAAAGCTGAATGAGAACTAGAAAAGTTAAAAAATAAAACAAATACTTATAGCACCGCTCACCTGGTGGGGAATGACATTACTCTGTGTTCTGCTAAAGTAGCAAACTATTATAACCGCAAACCATGCGCATTTAATTATGTATACTGAGCTAGTCTTGACAGCGGGAGGTCATGGTGATTATTGTTTAACAAGAAGTACAAATAGGCAACCGTTCTCTATTAGTGCTGATCAGGGGTGAAAATGGAAGGGATCCCACACTTCAAAAAATGAAGGTATCGCCAAAGAAAGACAAGGGCCACGAGGGGCGTAAAAGTTAAAGACTCCCTAGGCAATGCGACCTAATACCGGCGGGGTCGGAAAAGAACAAGAGTTGACCGAGGGCGGTGGGATATGACAGATGAAAGTGAGGAGCGTGGCACAAGTAAGAGGTCATCAGGCAACAGTAAATATGAATGATGAGAAGGGATGTCGTAATATTACATCATAAAGGCACATTCCATGCTCCTGCTAGATGAGTGGTGAGTCAGGCACCATGACTAGGTGATCATAGCTAGTTTCGCTGTTGCTAGAACATCATACAAGAAGGGAACACAGGGAGAGAGAGAGAGAGAGAGAGAGAATTAGTCTTCGTTCATAACTGGGGGAACCACAACGCCACGTCACATGAGGCACGTTGGATGAAATAAGCGGAAAAGAAGCTAAATTGGCAACGCTGCGGAACAGAAGACTGCACTGTGCGCTCGTGTATTTCTGTGGAATGAGGCTCGCCGTGCGTTAGCGAGGGTACAAGGACCTGTGTTAATGTTCGCTGTTGTGAGTATCGTCCTGCTGTTGAATACTGTTGAACTGTTTAGATGTTCACTGCATGCGACTGTGTGAATTACCTGGACTGTCTGTGGAATCGAACCAACGAATAGTCATCGTGAGTCGACTGGTCCGTAGTCCTGTGTTCAAATCCAGCGGTCTACACACAGCTGCTGTACTAGGTGACTGGACTTCGTGGTAGTGAAAGTAAGGATAAGTGTCCGCAGGTATAGCAACGGGCCGGACCGCCTACTGTGCCATAAGAAAGAGAGACTTTTAAACAGACAGCAATTAGCGAGTGTGGCCATTCATGGTTAATTAGAATTGTGTGGGTATATATTATGTGTGTGTGTGTGTGTGTGTGTGTGTGTGTGTGTGTGTGTGTGTGTGTGTGCATTTATTGGGTCATCCTGATATGAATTAGAGTAGGTAATGAAATAGATTTATTGATAACGTTACATACAGTAGCCTAAAACGCGCTCAAAGCGGAACTTGAATAAATCGGAAACTTGGCCACTACGGAATATTTTTTTAATGGTCCCGGCAGAGCTTACTGCATTATAACGTTCTTACTTTTGTATAATGCGGAATCTCTACAACGCGGGAACGGAAACTGAAAATGAAAAAAAAAATCTGCTCGTACAATGCGGAAGAAAACTAGGAACTGACGCATTCCTACGAACAATACTTGTGCATTTCTGTTACAGCTATGATGAATATCATTGTTTCGATATACTGACGAACGTGTCTGGAGAGAGTGATAGTACAGATGGTGGAACGAATGAAGTGCTTGAAAAATCATCGGTAATATCCTACATGTGTCATACAAGAAACGTTTACTGCGAGGCAACTTCATTCGAAGTGATGAACAACTTACGATGCAGCGTATATTCAAATCAGCAACAGCCCTTCTAGCAGAAAGGCCGAGAATGAAAGGAAACGGAAGAAGGAAACGGGCAGGAAGGTGAAGATCAAAACAAGATGCGAACCTACCAACAGGCCGACAGTGCTTTGTGACTGGAACCAATTTGCCATTATATCAAACTCTTCCACTCTTTATGAACTAATGTAGTCAGGTCAGGACTGCATACAGAAAGACACAATTTGAAAGAAGGGGAAATAAGTTTCTCTGTTTGATGTGTGAAAGAAAGCTTAGTGTTGTGAAGTACTGTATAGAGTGTTGTGATGGAAATAATTTTAAAGAGTGTATGGCCAGTGTTCTGACATAGTATAATATAGTGATGTGATAGTGCCAAAATGATATACTGTGTATCATTCTGTATTTAATAATGAAGCGCAATAAAAATAATAAATAACAAAGCAGTGTACTACAGGACTACGTATATCAATCTGAACAGCCGAGCGCATTGCGTAGGCAGACACGGATAAGCTCTAAGAAATATTTCAAATTACTGTTTAAGGCAAAAAAAAAACCTATGTTTTGTGCAATACGGAAACTTGTTTAATTCGGATTTTGTTTGTGCCTTGCGATTTCGCTTGTCCGCCTCTGTGGTGTAGTGGTTAGTGTGATTAGCTGCCACACTCGGAGGCCCGGGTTCGATTCCCGGCTCTGCCACGAAATTTGAAAAGTGGTACGAGGGTTGGAACGGGGTCCACTCAGCCTCGGGAGGTCAACTGAGTAGAGGTGGGTTCGATTCCAACCTCAGCCATCCTGGAAGTGATTTTCTGTGGTTTCCCCACTTCTCCTCCAGGCAAATGTCGGGATGGTACCTAACTCAAGGCCACGGCGCTTCCTTCCCTCTTCCTTGTCTATCCCTTCCAATCTTCCCATTCCCCGCAAGGCCCCTGTTCAGAATAGCAGGTGAGGCCGCCTGGGCGGGGTACTAGTCATCCTCCCCAGTTGTATCCCCGACTCAGAGTCTAAAGCTCCAGGACACTGCCCTCGAGGCGCTAGAGGTGGGATCCCTCGCTGAGTCTGAGGGAAAAGCCAAACCTGGAGGGTAAACATATAAAGAAGAAGAAGCGATTTCGCTTCGAGCAAGTTTTACTGTATATATCTTTACCATCTTCTTTACGTCACATCGAAACAGATAGGTGTGAAAATGGGAAACCACGGAAAACCATCTTCAGGGCTGCTGACATTGGGGTTCGAATCCACTATTTCCCGAACCACACAGCAACTTGCACGGTGCTAACTTTTTACATTATTCGATAGGTCCTATTACTTTCTCATAACTATCTGCATAATAGTACAGAGTTCTGAAATTGTATCAGAGATGGGGTAAGATGAAGGTATACGGCCAGGTGCATTTCCTGATTCCCCCGTCGGTGGGGATGGTAGAATAACACCCACGGTATATCCGGCCTGTCGTAAGAGGCGGCTGAAACGGATCGCAGAAGCTCTCAACATGGTAAAGTGGGCCTGCGACTTCGGGATCCTGGCATTGCTTCCTCACATTCATCTATCCTATCCGACCTCCCTTGGTCAACTCTTGTTCTTTTCTGACACCGGCGGTGTTAAGTCTACGAGGCTGCCTACAGAGTCTTTCAATTTCACGCCCTTCGTGAGTACCCTCGCGATTCCCTGGCAATCGCCGAATATCTGGTAAACACCAGCTCCCCTGGGCAGGGATCACAGCGTGGAGGGCCCTCTATACCTATTACAGTTTGTTTAGTACTTAGAACTGTATATTAGATTTGATTTGTTCATTACTAACATCACAGGGTCTAAGTTGCAGGAGAACTCTGTATAGACTCTTTGGAAATAAATATGACAAATATCGTAGATACCTTCATTTTTCGGAGTGTCTGAACCCTTCCAATTTTTCTCTTTGATTAGTGTTATATAGAATATGTTAGCCTAATTGTTCGTCCTCTTAAAACAATCACCTCCACTACTCTTCTCCACGTCAACCTCAGCGAGGAGCTAATGATGAAATGAATGAAAATGGTTCTCGGTGGTTTCCCATTTTCAAACCAGACAAATGCTGTACCTAATTAAGGTCACAGTCGCTTCCTTCCCACTCTTAGCCCTTTCCTATCGCATCAACGCCATAAGACCTATCTGTGTCTGTGCGACAAAAAAAACTTCCAATAATAATAATAATAATAATAACAACGAATGAACGAACTAATGAAATAGGGTAAGGAGGTACAAGGAATCTACTGTGGCCTATAAATAGGAAATCTTCCGTCATTTGTATGGAAGTGAGAAATGCGAAACCAAAGAAAACCATTCCCAGGATAGCCGACGGTGGGTTTCGAAGCAACTTATCTCCTGGATGTACAGAGCTTTTTTTTTTTTTTTTTTTTTTTTGCTAGGGGCTTTACGTCGCACCGACACAGATAGGTCTTATGGCGACGATGGGATAGGAAAGGCCTAGGAGTTGGAAGGAAGCGGCCGTGGCCTTAAATAAGGTACAGCCTCAGCATTTGCCTGGTGTGAAAATGGGAAACCACGGAAAACCATCTTCAGGGCTGCCGATAGTGTGTACAGAGCTTAGCCGCTACGCTCGGTTCTCTCATAAATCTAATTAATCCTAATTATTAAAATTCAAAGCCTGAATGCATTGCGATTTCAAGCGCTATTCTATTTTTACTCTTCCATTTGAACGTTGTGGCACTATTTTGCAAGTCTCAAGTGTGGAAGTGACCTGATTCTCCCGACTGTTCGCTGCGCCCATCGTGACGTGACCTTCCCCGCTGTAAGCTGAACTGTGAACGCACATCACTACCCACATTGTTCCTTCCACGCGTTTAACTCCCACTAAGTCCTAGGTAAACCCACAGTGATGACACAGCGAGAGTGGTTCGAAACTCATTTCTGCGTGTCGCCCTCACAGTACGATCAACAAGTTAGTGTGCTCACGAGCGTCGTTCGAGGAGGGGACAAGTGGGACGTGCCCCACCCTATCTCATGTCATTGTTTTATTTCTTTTACAATGCTAAACTTAGTTTGTAAGGATTACACTTCACATGAAAACTGATACCATGTCTATATCGAACAAGGAGGTAAGACTAGCTCCTGTTCTAGAGCAGTGATGGTCACCCGATTATGAACTCTCTCAGAGTTCTCCATTCTCCTAGCGTAGAGAGTAGGCAAAAGTATTACTGAGGAGTTTTTTATTCTACGTTCAGAGATGCGAACCTTCAAAGATGGTTGTCCATAGTGCCATTATCTTCTGCAGATAAGAGAAGTTTGTGTTCAAAGACAAAACGTGTGAAATAACATTCAGCCTGTATTACTTTATTACTCTCACTTTTTGTCGTCGTACCGGGCGAGTTGGCCGTGCGGTTGGGGGCACGCAACCGTGATAGCAGTAAGTTCGAACCTCACTGTTGGCAGCCCTGAAGATGGTCTTCTGTAGTTTCCTATTTTCATACCAGGCACATGCTGGGGCTGAACCTTAATTAAGGCGACAGCCGCTTCCCTCCCACTCCTATCCCTTTCCTATCCCATCGTCGCCATAAGACCTATCTGTGTCGGTGTGACCATAATTGTACAAAAAAAAAAACACGGAAACAACATTTAGCTCAAAACACATTGGTTTACCGAGCGAGCTGGCTCAGCGGTTAGCGTCGTGTAGTTGTGAACTTGCATTCGAGAGATGATGGGTTCGATCCCATCGTCGGCAGCCCTGAAGATGGTTTTCAGTGATTTCTCATTTCGGCATATAACCAGGCAAATGCTGGGGCTGCACCTTAATTATGGCCACAGCCGTTGCGTTTCCAATCCTAGCCTTTTTCGAATCTTCCGTCGCCGAAAACCTTTGACGTGTTAGAGAGACGTGAAACTGCTAGTAAAAAAAAAACAGTGGTTTCAACTGAGTCACGATATTCTTCGCCCCCCAGGACCTCGTCTTCCGTTATTTTTTCCTTGGCGTATTACTTATAGTAGATAATACTTATTGTCTCGCATGATATGACGAAAATATTCAAGTCTTCTCTTGATGATACTGAGAATTTCAGGTTCATGCGATTCAAATCTTCTACCTTAGACATTTTGACTCTCCAAGGTATTTTGAGTATCCTTCGGTTTGTCCAAATTTCAAATGCCTCCTGTCTCTTGCACTAGGAGTCAGTTAATGCCGAAGCTTCAGCACCATTTAGGAGAATGCCAAAGACATAACAATGAAGAAGTCGAGTGCAAAATGTTAAGGGTAGATCGCGATTTATCACAAATATTCTCATTTTCTGGAAAGAAGTCTTGGCCGGCTCACTTCTGCATCCGATCTCACGATAAAGTCTCGTTTGGTTATGTGACCACTTTCTCAAGTCGCACAGATATATCTTATGGCGAAGATGGGACAGGAAAGGACTAGGAGTGGGAAGGAAGCGGCTATTATGATGTGAGGATGGGAAACCATGGAAAATCATCTTCAGGACTGCCGACAGTGGGGTCCGAACCCACTACATCACAAATGCACGGCCACTTGCTTGGTAAACGAAGAATTAAACAAGAAAAAAGTTGGTGTAACTCATTTTGCAATAGTCATATCGGTTTCTTTCCCTAATTAAAACCAAAACTCGAATATCCATAATTAAAAATTCGACCGTATCCTGCTTGCGTGTAAGCGTGGGGATGGAAGGAAAGTGGAGTCCTTGTTATGTGTAACTAATGATTGATAAATGTGTCCACTCACGCTATCAAGCGGAGGTAAATTGGTAAAATGCCCAAGAGAACGTCGGGGTAGTTCAATATAGAATGGACAGATGATTTATGTGTGACGCCTTTTGGGGCACGGCTCTCCAAGTATTAAAAAGTGTAATTTTTTCAAGTGTAATCTTGTGGCGATAAAATGCTGTTAATAATGTGTTCCTTTTTTTCCTTCCGAATTTAGTCATCTATGGATCACACAGAACTTGAGGCTTCTTGGCCTGTCTTCTCTTCTCTTCCCAGAGCTTCTTCATTCTTTCACTTCTCATCCTTATCTCCTCTTCGTTGGGGTCTCCGTTTTAGTGGTTTCCGTTCAAATGATTTTAGACTGTCGACTTTTCTTCCGAACTCTCTTCTATTGTGGATCATCTCTAGTGTAATTCCAACTTCTCCTGCATCGCTCTTGACCTCTTGTACCCACATGGAGGTGACCTATAACCCCGTGATGTATTTGAAAATCTTTTTGGTAAGTCCTTTATCATCCATTCTTACAAGATGTCAGTAGAATTTCAACCTTTGTTTCCACATTGTCTACATCATCTTTTCTGTATACTTGTAGAGTTCCTCATTCCTCCTTTTTTTTCCACGTCCCATCAGTAATATTCTGCGGTTCCGGAATGTCCTATATTATAGATTTCGGTACAGAAATAGAATTGATGTCTGTGTTACTGCATATTATGAAAAAGAAACTATCTCTTTAAAATACTAAAAAATCACCTGAGGTGACACTGCCGTTAATTTAAAGGAGTGAAAACTTCTAAAATTATATATTTTTATTTCTTCATTTCTTTATTTCGGTAGTATATACTCCGTGGCTCAGGCGGCAGTACGCCGGCCTCTCACCTCTGGGTACCGTGGTTCAAATCCCGGTCACTCCATGTGAGATTTGTGGCGAACAAAGCGGACAGTTTTTTCTCCGGGTACTTCGGTTTCTCTGTCATCTTTCATTACAGCAACATTCTTCACTATCATTTCATTTCATTTGACATTCATTAATTGTTGCCCCAGAGGAGTGCGACAGGCTTCGGCAGCCGGCACAGTTCCTATCCTCGCCGCTCGATGGGGCACTCATTTCATTCCATTGCTGACCCAGTTGAATGACTGCAAACAGGCTGTGGATTTTCAATTTATTTATTTCATCATACATTTAAACGCCTTTTCGTTATAGAGGTTGCATCCTTTTTTAATTTATGGTCGCCGGACTGAGTGGCTCAGACGGTTGAGGCGCTGGCCTTCTGACCCCAATTTGGCAGGTTCGATCCTGGCTAAGTCCGGTGGTATTTGAAGATACTCAAATACGTCAGCCTCGTGTCGGTAGTTTTACTGGCACGTAAAAGAACTCCTGCGGGACTAAATTCCGGCACCTCGGCGTCTCCGAAAACCATAAAAGTAGTTAGTGAGACGTAAAGCAAATAACATTATTATTTCAATTTATGGCCCGTACTGTCGATGTTGCGGGTCTGCAGAATTGCAGCCTTTTGTGCCACATTGTGAGTATCGATGGGGAGATGTAGTGTCATTAAGTTTTCTGGAAATTATTTAGGTGTGGGTCCAGACTCATTCTGTGTTGTATCCAAATCCTTGCTACTTCCATAGCCAGAGGAGTAGATCTGTCAACCTTCTCCCTGTATTTCTGTCTCATATTGTGGTCATTCGGGATAGCGATGTTAGTGAGATGTGTGTTGACTCTTTTTGTCTGTTATGTTTGCTCTGCTGTGAGGAGTTGTTTTATATCGTTCGATCCCAGTAGAGTTTAAAATTTTCATTTTCCAGTACACTTAGTGGGGAGTATTTATAGTGAGGCACTTTGTTCTGGATCAAAGATCGTGTCAAGGAAAATACTTACCGTCTTACTAATAAACGGTGTATAACTTTTATACAAGGTTTATACACCGATTATGTGAAATTCGTTACTAATAAACCGTATATAAGCCTCCTGTGTATACATCTGTTATAGTTATTCATTGTATTGCTTATACAGACCAGGACCCTTGTATAAGCGTTGTATAGCAGCGAGTAGCGGAAAAAGAAACGAGTGAGCAGTTTATTGTCGTGGTATTTATTGTCTACAGTAATATAATCGAGGTGAAATATTCGACTTATCCATTTAACATTGAAAGAATGGACGATAACGTTGATCTTCACGATATTTTAAACATAGAAGACATACACCATTCAGAGGTTATGGACGCTAGACATCTTCGTAAAGTAAAACACTTTAAAGAGACGGAATGGCAATGAATAACTATAAAATAAATTATGGTTGGGCGTATTTTTGTGTAATAATGTGTTACTGCTTAATAGACTTTTGATATTGCGAGTTTATTATACATTATCTGCCCCTACAAAGATATTTCTCAAACTTGAGTACCTATAAAATGGGACATATTCCTCGAGATAAAAAATGGCATAACTTGAAAACCATACGTAATATGATTTCCATACTTTGTAGTTGAATACGCAGAAATATGATGTATAAATGCCTAATAGAAACTTTTTTGATCAAACCTTTCGTTTAGCTACAAAATAGGTTTTCCTTTCTCCTGAAAAGTAAGGATTTTGGAATGTGTACGGTACACTTTTCAACTCGCCAATTCAATTACAATTGCTTGCGTTTTCCGTACTATCCCAGTTAGGAGCTATTGATCTTTTCTTAAGCCATTCCATTTCTTTTTTTGGCGTTCATTACACAAGCAAGCTGAAGAAATGCTGATATCAGTATAAGCCAATTTCCAGCTGTCTCACTCAGTGTTGCAACTGCCTTTTCGATATGCCGTGCTACTGTGCGACTTTCCGGAAAGTTTTGCTCGTAGATAACCAGCAGAAGCGATCATAAAGGCGGTGAACGTGCGAAATACGTCAGTGAACTGCAGGAAGAGATTCCTACGCCTTGAAACGAGTGCATACGTGCTGTATAGTAATACAATGCGTATACCTCGTTTATTAGTAAGAAAAATGTAAAACGCTTATACAGGGTTTATTCACTGTTTAACTAAACAAGAGTTAAACAAGTGTATAAGGACTTTTTATTAGTAAGACGGTTAATGTATAACTTTGGCTACATCATCATGTTTGCCAGTGTACGATGTTGGCTGGTGATGTGCTCAATGGTTTCTGGGCTGCTGTTGCATTTCCTGCACACGTAATGGGATCTTTAAGGATGTGTTTCCTATAACTCTTTGTTGAGATCACTTTATCTTGGATTGCCTGGTTGAATCCCTCATTTTCTGGAAATAACTCTCCGCTAGACAGCCATGAGTTAAGAAGATTCTTTACTAGCCCATCTCTCTATCTTCTCCCTAGGCACGATGTTTGTGCCTTATTATTATTATTATTATTATTATTATTATTATTATTATTATTATTATTATTGCTGGGATAAGTAACTCAGATGCTAGAGCGCTGTCGTTCTGAGCTTACATTTTTTAGAAACATTCATGCAATCACTAAAACTTATTTAATAAATTTGTGTTGAAATAATCTATATCTGTACTAATATATAAAAATGAAATGGTGTGTGTATGTGTGTTAATCACGCAACAACCACTGCTCCGATTTTCATAAAATTTTGCATGGATATAGCTTATTTACATGGTTAACATATAGACTACTTTTGATTTCGATATTTTGCACTATTTAAATATGGCGACCATTTTAGTGACGTCACTACACCCTTTGGTTTGAAACGTTCATAATATTCCATTTAAAATAAAAAGAGAACGCTAAGAAATAGCAAACTTTTGATGGCATATACGAGGTTTAAAATTTAATTTCCTGTACGAAATGTCCTTATATTTTTTTCGTGTATCTCCAACGTTTGGCAAGTAAAACCTAAATTTGTGCTATAAAACACGGGCCTCCGCGCCGCACCTCGCCTATCCCCTCTACGCGTACCTGCAGGCCGTGGCGTTGGGTTGGGTAGGTATTCAGTGAGCTGGCTTCAATATTATTTTAACTGTCACCTTCACATTGTAATTTATTTATGTTGTGAAATAAATAAATAAATAAATAAATAAATGACACAAATAACAGTTATAGAAAATAGAGTGCACAAAATGGAATGAAAGTTTCACATGAAAAAAAAATATATATATAACAAAAAAATCCTAATCCTGGAACACAAATTTGAGACACTACCAAACAGTAGTCAGATCTGAAAGTTTATATGCGGCAGAAACACTTAAGCTAACAAGAACTGGAGATCTCGAAAAACTAGAGAAGGTTGAAAGAAGAATTTTGAGAAAAATACTGGGAGCTAAAGGAAATAATAATGAAGAATACAGGTTAAGACCAAACAGAGAGCTATATTTGAAAATTGAAAAACTAACTGACGTAATGAGGAAATGAAGACTACAATTTTTTGGACACGTTTACCGAATGGATGACAACAAACTAACCAAGCGCATCTTCAACCTTCTGAATAGTTACAAATCTAAACCCACGTGGTTCACTGAAATTGAGAAAGACATGAAAAATGCTGGAATTAAAACAGATACAATCAAAAACAGAACACTTTTTAGAGAAGCAGTTCAAAAGGCAGCGCTTCAGGAGCGGAAGAAACCAACAACTAGAAGACAGTGGATTGTTCATGGAACGACACTCTCGAAAGATGAAGGAAATTTGGAATCAAAGGAAATCGAACACAATGAAAAGTAACCAAAGTTGATTCATCGTACCCTCCAAGTGGGTTTTTCGAAAGAAGAATAATAAATAAATAAATAAATAAATAAATAAATAAATAAATAAATAGGTTCTGCGTGTTACTTACAGCTTTTGGAAACGTCGAAGAGCCGGAATGTAGCGCCGTAGGAGTTTTTTCGCGTGCTGGTAATTCTACTTGGATGAGGTGGCGTATTGGAGCAGCTTCAGATTCCACTGGATTGAACCGGAATCGAACCCGCTAAACTTACACTCAGAAGATCACCACTATACCGCCTGAGCCACTCAAGCTAGCCAGACAAAAGTGTGTGCGAGTCACTGCCCAAGGAATTAAAATTATTTATCTTTCCATTAATTCCACGTTCTGCCTCTCAAAGCAATATTCATCATGCCAGGGGGTCGTCACAAGCTGACAAATGAACGTTTATTCCTGTTACACCCCCCAGAGCGCCAGGTACAGCAGTTTGCCACCTTTTCACTATAAAGCCATTATTTGAATGCGGGGTGTTATTACGTCGCGCTCCATCGAGCCACCCATTAGAACTCAATACAAGCAGCTCTGTTTAATTGAGTCTACGGCCAGGTACAGAATTAAACTCACGTCAGTGGCTGTACAAACCGCTGCGAGTTCAAACTGAGAGACAAGTAAACTAGGAAAGCGTTAGTGTCGATACCACATTCCCGGGACTCAGTTCTTCTCACAGCTTTAACCACAGTGGCGTGGCCAAGCAATGACTACAGCAGAATTCAGACAGAAGAAATTAGATTAATTAGTACCATGTATCAAATGCCCGCCTGGTGGCTATGATCGTTAAGGCGTTGAAGTATAAACGGTCTGACACCGAGGTTTTTTTTTGTTTTGCTAGGTCTTATGGCGACGATGGGATAGGAAAGGCCTAGGAGTTGGAAGGAAGCAGCCGTGGCCTTAATTAAGGTACAGCCCCAGCATTTGCCTGGTGTGAAAATGGCAAACCACGGAAAACCATCTTCAGGGCTGCCGATAGTGGGATTCGAACCTACTATCTCCCGGATGCAAGCTCACAGCCACGCGCCTCCACACGCACGGCCAACTCGCCCGGTACACCGAGGTTAGCCGGTTCGAGTCCCGTTGGTCGAAAAAACAATTCAACCATCAGTATGTTGGCCAGCAGGGTGGGGGAGGTGGAGTTATACAATTTCTGATCACTAGATGACGTGCCAAAAGCCTGGATTATATTCGAAACTTCTCCGCAGTGCTCATATGGAGTAAGGGCATATGACGTCCATCGGATGGAGACGTATAATCCTAGAGCGGACCCCTTGGTGCTATTCGACATGAGTAGGCTATGTGCCGGCACAGGGTTTCACCATCTTCCTTCCTGCTATAATACTGTATATCACGTCATTCATTTCATCTCATTAAATGCTCTGATGAGGTTGACGTCAGGAAGGGCATCCGGTAATAAAAACCAGCCACGAGAGATTCATCTTACCATATACCCGACCGCGTAGAGAAACGGGAAAAGGGTTGGACAAACAGTAATATGTATCCAACAACTCGAAAGGGAAAGATCAGGAATGAAGTAAGCAGGAAGGTAGCTGATATCGAGGTCCCTATAACAAGTGTAATAGAGGAGCGTAGACTTCCGTGGTATGAGCACATTATGAGAATGAAGATCAAGAGAAACCTGCCAGAAAATACATCAACCTTACTGTCCAAAGACAAAGACCAAGGAGAAGTTAAGGAAACGCAGTGAAATCAGATGTGGAGGAGAGATATCTCAAATGGAAAGATGTCCTGGAAAAGGAAGAGATGGCGAGCGCTTGTACTCTACTTCCATGAAACTGGAGTTGGAAAATGATGATTATCATGATGAGCTTAGAATGCAAACCAATTTAGTTATTAGGAAACGTCGTCTAGCCCGTTCTTCCGTAATGTAGCGAGAGCAACATAAATCCTAGGGGTTCCGATGGACCGTACAACTGATGCTTACGCAAACTTCATAGCATAACCGTTGTGCAGGGTAGTATACACTGACTGAGCAAATGTCATGGGCTAGTGGAGCACTGATTCGGGAGATAGTAGGTTCGAACCCCACTGTCGGCAGCCCTGAAAATGGTTTTCCGTGGTTTCCCATTTTCACACCAGGCAAATGCTGGGGCTGTACCTTAATTAAGGCCACGGCCACTTACTTCCCACTCCTAACCCTTCCCTGTCCTATCGTCGCCATAAGACCTATCTGTGTCGGTGCGACGTAAAGCAACTAGCCAAAAAAAAAAAAAAAAAAAATCACCATCTTCGTGAAAACGCTCTCAATAACTTGTAATGCTGATTTGAAATACATAATGCACTTCAAACCTTCTACATTAAGCCCTATCTCATAATCATTAAGTGTTAGAACTAGAAGAAAAGAGTAGTTTAGATATGAAATTACGATATTTTATTTTTATTTTACTCTTTCTGTGTGTAACGATTAGATTGAATTACATATGAAATTTTGTTTCTTTTGTGAATATTGTGAATATAATACTTTGTATTAGAATAGTTTAGATGTTAGGTTTTAATTTAATTTCGTGTGGCTATTTCTAGCCGAGTGCAGCCCTTGTAAGGCAGACCCTCCGATGAGGGTGGGCGGCATCTGCCATGTGTAGGTAACTGCATGTTATTGTGGTGGAGGATAGTGTTATGTGTGGTGTGCGAGTTGCAGGGATGCACAAACACCCAACCCCCGAGCCAATGGATTTAACCAATGAAGGTTAAAATCCCCGACCCGGCCGGGAATCGAACCCGGGACCCTCTGAACCGAAGGCCAGTACGCTGACCATTCAGCCAACGAGTCGGACGAATATTAGGTTAATAGACTAGTTTGGATATGAAATTAAGTCTTTTTTTAAATATTCTTGTTTCTTGTAAGGATAAGATTTGAAATATGCCGAGTGTTTCTTTCTCATTGTAAATATAATATCAGAATAGTTTAGATATTAGGTTGTTAGACCGATTTGAAACATTGAAAAATAAATACCTGTAAACCACTGTAATTGGGATTAGAAATCCTGTAGTGCGCAATAAATAAATAAATAAATAAATAAATAATAAATAATTAACAAATAAATAAATACATCACGAAAATACAATATTTCAACTAGCGAAGTTTTCGGCTTCTACTTCGTCAGTGAATGAAGAGCATGAAATCTTCATCCTACGTCCAATTATCGAACACCACAAACATTGTCATTCAAAGTATTGTTACCCAATAATGGTGGTCCGTTATATGGACTTGTAAACACTGCAACGTCCACCTAGCGCCAGGCGTGTTAAACAATACAACAAACAGTAGAAAATGAGAAAGCTGGACTCTTAGCCTAACACCGGAGATAGCACATTCTCAGGTGGCTTAGGACACGTCATACAGCTCGTATTGCAGGAGGACAATAATAAAGCTAATAGCACTGTACGTAACCAAACCGGTCCGTTAGACTGTTTCACAAGTCAGATGAGTTTGCATGACCTCTTTGAACTACATAAAGACAGGATTTATCGTTGTCAGGAGTCCCGCATACTTACGCGAGGACTGCAGCATGCTGGACACATACTGGCGAGTTTTCGTAGGTTAATCTAGGTGGGAATAAAATAAATATGTATCTATTTGAAAATTTTCAAGATTTCAGTTTTGAAACACTCCATGGCTAAATGGTTAGCATGCTGGCCTTCGGTCAAACGGGTCCCGGGCTCGATTCCCGGCTCGGACAAGTAGATCATTTCAACAAGTATTTAGGATGTGTGTTCTCCCGGGACGGCAATGTAGTAAGTGAGATTGAATCAAGGTGCAGTAAAGCTAATGCAGTGAGCTCGCAGTTGCTATCAACAGTATTCTCTAAGAAGGAAGTCAGCTCCCGAACGAAACTATCTTTATATCGGTCTGTTTTCAGAGCGAAAGCTGGATGGACTCAGGGTATGTTATTCATAAGTTAGAAGTAACAGACATGAAAGTAGCGAGAATGATTGCTGGTACAAACAGGTGGGAACAATGGCATAAAGTATTCGAAATGAGGAGATAAAAGCTAAGTTAGGAATGAATTTGGTATATGAAGCTGTACGCACAAACCGGCTTTGATGGTGGGGTCATGTGAGGCGAATGGGGGAGGATAGGTTACGCAGGAGAACAATGGTCTGTTATGGAGCGTAAGAGGAGTAGACGGAGACCAAGACGACGGAGTGTGACACATTTGGTCGTGGATACAAGTAGAATTGAGGACCAGTACCTAGCCAGGTGGGCTCACCTGCTATGCTGAACAGGGGCTTTGTGGAGGATGGGAAGATTGGATAGACAAGGAAGATGGAAGGAAGCGGCCGTGGCCTTAAGTACCATCCCTGTATTTACCTGGAGAAGAAATAGGAAAACCCGAAAAAAAAGCTCGAGGATGGCTGAGGTGGGAATCGTAAACCCATCTACTCAGTTGAACTCCGGAAGCTGAGTGGACCCCGTTCCAGCGCTCTTATCACTTTTCAAATTTCGTGATAAAGCCATGAATCGAACCCCTACCTCCGTTGGATGGCAGCTAATCACATTAACCACTATACCACAGAGGCAGACTACATTTTATTCATTAAAAGATATATTTTTACACCCTTATTTCGTTTTTAACTGTTTAAACACACTTTTACAGATAATTTATTTCATTCTAATGTTTCGTCATTATATCGCTTCTAAGAGTAGGCTATTTAAAAGAGAGAATTCTGTAAATTGTGAGTAGTGAAACCAGAATGCCTTTATGCCAGCGAATGTCTAGCACTGAACTACAAGCTTGATAAATTAGAAATATTAGAAAGAAGAATTATAAGGAAAATATTAGGTCCTCTAAGAATTGCAGAGTTTTGGAAATTAAGAAGTAACAATGAAATTTACCAGAACGTAGAAAACATATCAGAAACAATAAGAAAAAGGAGATTGCTATTTCGTGGACACATTTACAGAATGGATGACAATAGACTAACTAAACGAATCTTCAAGTACCTTTAGGAAAAGAAATCAATTACCACCTGGATTCAAGAAGTCAAGAAAGACCTGGAAAGGAACAACATACGAGAAGTAGAATTATTGGAAAGAAAGATTTTTAGGAAGGATTCCAAGGGAGGAAGGAAAAGAAAACAGGCACAAGGTGGACTGAAGGCAGGAAAAAGAAACACAGTGAAATGATGAAAGAATACTGGAAGAAAAGGAAAGAACAACTAAGGAGGAACAATTGAAACTGTAACGTCGTCCTTAGAAGGCCGGAACGCAATAAGAAGAAGAATAAGATACCAAAACTTTCAGTATGTTCGGAGTCCTTTGTCGTAAACAGCTGTGGTACCCATTTCTACTGGAGTAGCGTTTAATGTAGTATTGAGTTAAGGTCCATATCACACATCCAACTTACACGGTACATATTTTCAAACGAAGCTGAAAATCTGAAAGCATATATGTACACTTCTTATGAATTTCCTAACGCAACAGAAATACACAATACAAGTTTATTGACGAAGTTTGTGATAGACTACTATATACTACGGAGTAAGAGAATACATAGTATTTTCATTACGAAAGATCATAGCACCAGACGAGATCAACAAATAAATAAATAAATAAATAAATAAATAAATAAATAAATAAATAAATAAATAAATAAATAAATTCGGCCCCATACAAAACGAAATGAAAAGGCGAACCTCAGACCTCTGTAGTCACACAGAGAGTTTCAACACTGTAGGGAGGAAACTTTTCTCATTTTTAGAATGAATAATAATAGACTCACAAGAAGATCATTCAATGTAATAAATTCCCAAAACAGGAGAATAAATTTGTTGGAGTAAACAAGAGGGAACCGGAATGAATTAAACATCAGCGAAGACATCATGAGAAATCGGGAAGTCTTCAGGACCTCAGTAAATAAACACACATTTGTGGTGAAAACTAAGCCTCCGTGGCTCAGGCGGCAGCGCGCCGGCCTCTCACCGCTCGATACCATAGTTGAAATCCCGGTCACTCCATGTGAGATTTGTGCTGGGCAAAGCGGAGGCGAGACAGGTTTTTCTTCGGGTACTCCTGTTTTTGCTGTCATCTTTCATTCCATTAACATTTCATCTCATCTGTCAGTCAGAGGAGTGCGACATGCTTCGGCAGCCGGCAAAATTCCTATCCTCGCCGCTAGATCAGGGCTTCGTTCATTCCATTCCTGACCTCGTCAGATGACTGGAAACAGGCTGTGAATTTTTCAATTTTTTTGTGGTGAAAAATAGCAGGAGGACTGGTGCAAAGTGGTCAGAAGAACGGAGGAGGCAACACGGTGAGTTCGTGAAGAGATTTTGGCAGAATAGGAAGGCGAAATTAATAAGTTCCAACGCGCACTATGAATGGGCATAACCAAATAATAATAATAATAATAATAATAATAATAATAATAATAATAATAATAATAATAGCGGGATATAGGAGAGAGTACCTACACGATGCCACACAAAATGATTACAGAGCAGTAGTCAATATGTCTCCATAGTTTAATAATAATAATAATAATAATAATAATAATAATAATAATAATAAGAGCCTCCGTGGCTCAGACGGCAGCGCGTCGGCCTCTCACCGCTGGATACCGTAGTTCAAATCCCGGTCGTTCCATGTGAGATTTGTGCTGGACAAAGCGGAGGCGGAACAGGTTTTCCTCCGGGTACTCCGGTTTTCCCTGTCATCTTTCATTCCAGCAACACTCTCTATTCTCATTTCATAGCATCTATCAGTCATTAATAAATCACTTTGGGAGTGGCGACCCCATCGTACTAATAGCCTATATCTGCGTCATTCATCCCATCCCTGACCCGGTCAATGACTGGAAAACAGGTTGTAGGTTTTCATTTTCAATAATAATAATAATAATAATAATAATAATAATAATAGCGGGATACAGGAGAGAGTACCTACACAATGCCAAAGAAGATGACTACCGCAACAGTAGTCGAAACGTCTCCCATAGATTTTTAATAATAATAATAATAATAATAATAATAATAATAGCGGGATACAGGAGAGAGTATCTACACAATGCCACAGAAGATGACTACCACAGGAGTAGTCGAAACGTCCCCATAGTTTAATAATAATAATAATAATTATTATTATTATTATAATAATAATAGCCACCAGGTGGCCAAGATCGTTATGGGATGAAGTCTGTGCGGCCTGGCACCGTGGTTCGCCAGCTCGAGTCCCGATAGCGGGAAAAATAATCACCATCAGAAAGCTGACCGGCAGTGTGCGATGGGAGGTGGTATACAATTTATAATCACCAGATTGCGCGCCAAAAGCCTGCATTCAATTCGAAACCTCTCCGCGGTGTTCATATGGAATGAAGGTATCCGCTGTTGATGGTGATTCGTCCGTCGGATGGGGACGTTAAATGTTGAGCTGAGCCGTCAGTGTTATTCGACAGGAGTAGGCTACGTGCTGACGCCGGGTATCACGTGCTCCCTACCTCAGTAGGTTACCTATGGGCGTCAAATAGGAAGACTGCAACCGGGCTGAGTAGCTCAGAAGATTGAGGCGCTGGCCTTCTGACCCCAACTTGGCGGGTTCGATCCTGGCCCAGTCCGGTGATATTTGAAGGTGCTCAAATACGTCAGCCTGGTGTCGGTAGATTTACTGTCACGTAAAATAACTTCTGCGAGACTAAATTCCGGCACCTCGGCGTCTCCGAAAATAATTACTTTATAACAATTCCCTTTACGTCGCACGACAACGAGGGGACAGGAAAGGCGTAGGAGAGGGAAGGAAGCGGCCGTGGTCTTAAGGTACAGCCCCAGAATTTGCGCTGTGAAAATGGGAAACCACGGAAAACCATCTTGAGGCTGTTAACAGGGGGGTTCGAACCCACTATCTTCCGGATGCCAGCTCACTGCTGCGCGCCCCTAACCGCATGGCCAACTCGCCCGATCACCGTTTAAAAAATAGTATTTGGACGTAAAGCCAATACCATTATCAGAAAGAGTGAACCAGGCATGTCCTTTGGACACTTCCCGCACTAAAAAGCCAAAATAAATAAATAAAATAAATAAAAAGTACAGTAGTTTAATGGCCGACTTTTTGTCCCACGGGAGTTCTTATACGTACCATAAAATCTACCGACAGGATGGCGAATTTGAACACCTTTCACCTGACAGAGCTGGAATCAAACCCGCGAACTAGAACTCAGAAGGCTAGAATTTCACCGCCTGAGCCACTCCCGACGTAAAGGACATAAGACACGAATTCTTCCGTACTAAATTGCACTCTGTTGGTGTATTATTTTGTCTGAAAGCAGCTAAATTACAAATCGAAAAAAAAAAAAAAAAAAAAACTTCGCTACAGACAAGAGACACTGGACTGCACAAGGAATCGAACTCGCAATGCCATGATTTCAATTCAGAAAAATCTTAAACCGAGTCCGCCTTTGCATCAACACAACAACAACAAACAATGAGAAAATAAACTCCAGCGAATGTTACTGTTACCTTATTGCCAAAGTGCCGAGGCTGGAGCATGTCTGCAACACTGGTACACCTCCTTTGTCAGACTGAGCTCCCGCTACAAAGACATTCACAAGGAAGACTGTTCAACAAGACATCCTGTCCGCGTGCAGGATAACTGTACTTGTACAGCAAAGGGGTCGCCAAGCAACCGGCCGGCCGGCTGGCTGGCTGACAGACTGCCTGCAGCATCATGTGTACCGGTAGAGCACAATAATAAATAAATAGATAAATAAATAAATAATAAATAAATAAATAAATAAAAATATATCCAGCTTCGCAGGCTAGGGGGTAGCGAACCAGCCTCAAACCCGAAGACCTGGTTCGATTCCCGAACAGGTCAGGGGTACTTACCTACAGATCTGAGAGCTGGTTCGAGGTCCAATCAGCCTACCTCATTATACATGAGAAGCTATCTGACCGTGAGATAGCGGCTATGAGGCCTTAATTAAAGTACACCCCCAACATTTGCCTGGTGTGAAAATAGGAAACCACGGAACACCATCTTCAATCAATCAATCAATCAATCAATACTGATCTCCATTTAGGGCAGTCGCCCAGGTGGCAGATTCCCTATCTGTTGTTTTTCTAGACTTTTCTTAAATAATTTCAAAGAAACTGGAAATTTGTTGAACATCTCCCTTGGTAAGTTATTCCAATCCCTAACTCCCGTTCCTATAAATGAATGTTTGCCTCAATTTGTCCTCTTGAATTCCAACTTTATCTTTCCTACGTTTAAAGACACCACTCAAACTTATTCGTCTACTAATGTCATTCCACGCCCCATCTCTCCACTGACAGTTCGGACCATGTCACTTAGTCAAGCAGCTCGTCTTCTTTCTCCGAAGTCTTCCCAGCCCAAACTTTGCAACATTTTTGTAACGCTACTCTCCTGTCGGAAATCACCCAGAACAAATCGAGCTGCTTTTCTTTGGATTTTTTTTTTCCGTTCTGGAATCAGATAATCCTGGTGAGGGTCCCAAACACTGGAACTATACTCTAGTTGGCATCTTACCAGAGACTTACTGTATATGCCCTCTCCTTTACATCCTTAATACAACCCCTAAACTCCCTCATAACCATGTAAATAAAAGGTACAGATCTCTGCAGATAGTTATGAAGGTTCAGGGCTGCCAACGGTGGGATTCAAACCCACTATCTCCCGAATGCAATTTTATATTTATTAAATGGAGAAGTCCACACAGATCTACAAAAGGCATTCGATAACGTTGACTGGAAGTGATCGGGTCAGAAAGGAGTGAGGTAAGGCTACTGTTTGTCTCCTCTCCTTTTCATTGCTGATATAGAACAGGCAGTAAAGGAAATCGAAGAGGAATTTCGAAAAGGCATCATAATCCAAGGAAAGGAAATCAAACTCTGAGATTTGCCGATGATATTGTTATTTTTATTTGAGTCAGCAGAAGATCTGCAGAAATTGCTGAATGGTAGGGACATAGTCTTAGAGAAAGAATACCGGGCGAGTTGGGCGTGCGCGTTGAGGCGCGCGGCTGTGAGCTTGCATCCGGGAGATAGTAGGTTCGAATCCCACTATCGGCAGCCCTGAAAATGGTTTTCCGTGGTTTCCCATTTTCACACCAGGCAAATGCTGGGGCTGTACCTTAATTAAGGCCACGGCCGCTTCCTTCCAACTCCTAGGCCTTTCCTATCCCATCGTCGCCATAAGACCTATCTGTGTCGGTGCGACGTAAGGCCCCTAGCAAAAAAAAAAAAAGAGAAAGAATACTAGATGAAAATAATTAAACCCAAATTAAAAGTAATGGAGTGCAGTGGAGCAAAGTCGGGTGATGCAGGTAATAAACAATTAGGAAAGGAAGTCTTAAATGGAAGTAAGTGAATATTACTACTTCGGCAGTAAAATAACTAACGATGGCAGAAGTAAGGAGGACATAAAATGCAGACTAGCACAAGCACGGGAGACAATAACTAGCTCAGAAAGAAAGAGAATAGAAGATTCTGAAACACAGTGTTTCACAGGAATGCTGAAAGTAAGGTGGGTAGATAAAATCACGATGAAAGGGGAACAATTCGGCGAAATTTGAGCAGAAGAGGAGACAGAATAATTGGATACCTCTTTAAAGACACCCAGGAGCTGTTCAGTTAAATTTTGAGGGAAGCGTAGGCGGGTAAGCGCTGGGGGTAGAACAAATTAGAGTACTATGGATATAGGATGTTGTAATTACTTAGAAATAATTAGATTAGGACCGGACAGAGTGGCATGGAGGGTTGCATCAAACCAGTCTATGGACTGATGACCCAAACATTAACAAGAAAAATATTGAGGAAAGAGGAGAAAATTCCTACGACGTAGTCTCCTTTACAAATAAAAACTGAAATCACATCATATCAAAATAACCGTACGATAGGGATCTTTACCATACACACTTCGTTACACTACCTATTCCTCGCGAGAAAATTCCAGAAAGTAAATCATCTTCCCACTCTACATACTCACGAAAGCAGTAGTTAAAAATACACGTTTCCTCGTCCCGAACGTAAAACGTACAGGTACCAAAGAGTTATGACAACTTACGGATGAGTTTGTTTCCATTTCAGAACAATAGAGTGTGAGAATGTAGACTGACACTACGAATTGGGGGTAGAGGGGAGGGTGGAAGGCTTGCGAAAAAATTCGACGTCAACATTCATTTCAACTTATTCTAAAAGCATAGAGACGGACTCTTTTTGGCGTAAATATGTCTTATCGCTGGGGCTCATCCGAAAATTTGTGTACCGTGACGCGACAAAATGTGTGACGGAAGTGTGTAACCATAGCAACCGTGCAGGCAGTGATGTAAGGTGCAGATGTATGGACAATGTTGCCTAGCAACCGTGAAGGTAGCGATGTAAGGTATGGATGGATGGACAGACAATGTTGCCTAGCAACTGTGCAGGCAATGATGTAAGGTGTGGATGGATGGACAATGTTGCCTAGCAACTGTGCAGACTGTGATGTAAGGTGCAGATGGATGGACAATGTTGCCTAGCAACTGTTCAGACTGTGATGTAAGGTGCAGATGGATGGACAGACAATGTTGCCTAGCAACCGTGCAGGCAGTGATGTAAGGTGCAGATGGATGGACAGACAATGTTGCCTAGCAACCGTGCAGGCAGTGATGTAAGGTGCAGATGGATGGACAGACAATGTTGCCTAGCAACCATGCAGGCTATGTCTTATGGCTGGTTGCCATATGAAATTAGCAGTCGTTGATGGAAGGCCATCGTCGAGATACACATGTATGATCAATTGATTTTCGCAAAGGGAAAACGATCGGCGATTAATTGTGCGCATGATAGCGGATGAACTGCAGATTAACCGTGAATCCGTGCGACAAATCGACACCCAATCGTTACAGCCAATATCGTCAAACAGTTCATGGCTAGAAAGGGGGTGGTGCAACTTGAGCATCCCCCACACTCGCCAGATCTCAATCCTCCAGACTTCTTCCTATTCCCATGACTCAAAGTCGCTTTGAAAGGAAAGAGATTTGACAATATTCCCGACATCCAAGGAAACGTGACGAGGGTTTTGAACACCATCCCA